>NC_084677.1:11106823-11411535 GCF_028389875.1 Rhea pennata
GCAACAGAGTTGCAGGAGAGTCCAGATGTACTCAAGAAACACTAGTACTCCAACAGTCTGTCTTTCCACTGCTCGCACAAATAAAACGCTAATGCCTTAGTTATACATTAACTGTTTAACAAAGAGGCTTTTAAATAGATAATAAGAACATTTCTAGTGCAGATGTCTTTCAATCATCTATTCTCCAACAACAGACAGACCATGCAGCAACACTAAAACTGACAGTGGGCCCTGATGCAAATTTTCAGAAATGTATGTCAGTCCTGTGCTTTTTTGTCTGTATCATTATACGCCTCTTTCTGAGCACTTAGCCTACTCCTCCTTTAAGTTACAGTGTAAGTAAGGCATTATCCTTAAAAAAAAATGTTACCAGCCGTGGATCACTGCTGTATTCCGACTCTTGGCATATGACTCCTCAGTTATCAATGTAACATTTTGAAGGAAAGCATATCAGCAGTGTTAACTATTTAAAGATAACCAGCTATTCTTTCCAACAACCACAGTGCTAACAGGAAAAGTATAGTCTTTAAACCAATATTTGCTTAAAACAAAAATTATGCCAGTTGCAACTCAGGTTGTTATGAGCGGCTTGTTAGTGTCACCACTGCCCCAAAGAGTAAGAGTGATTAGCACAGATTGCAGCTTTCACAGCACGGGTAAACATGTTCAGGAGAGGGAGACAAAGTTAAAACACAAAGAAATATGGCTGTGCAAATGCAGCATGTTCAGGTTATGAGAACTATCTCAGAAATAAGTTGCTCTACAATTTCATATCTCCGTTTTTTTTTTTTTTTCCTCTCAAAACAGTAGGTATACGCACCTTCTAGCCTGACTCTTTTAAAGGCTGGGTATGACGAATATTTGGGCAAAGTAGATGATTCCGTCTGTCCTAAAGGAGCTGCCTTTCAGCACAGAGACGGCTCGTTTACAGAGAGATGTCTTATGATCCTGTAGATGGCACACCCCAAAAGCCCAACAAGCCCCCGAAGTGAAGCAGCGCGGAGACTTCGGCAGCCACCCGAGCCAGCCGCGGACAGACCGACCCAGGGCACCGAGCGCTCCGCGCCGCCTAAGCTGCTTAAACGGCCTGCGAGCAGGAAGCCCGGAGAAACCAGAACTGGAAAAGCACCCCGGACCGGACAGGACCGCACCGCCCCGGGACGCCTCCCCGGCTCCGCACCCGGCACCGCGAGGCCGCCCGCCGGCGGCGGCAGCTCCCAGGCCCGGCGGGGAGGAGCGGGGGTCCCGGTGCCCCCGCCGGGGGCGGCGGCGCGGCCCGGAGCTGCCCCACGCAGCGCTGGGGCGCGGAGCGGCGCCGCCGCCGCCCCGGTGGCTCCCGGCCGGGCCGAGCCGCGCAGCCCCACTCGGCGCGCGGAGCTCCGGCCGCCGCCGCCCACCGCAGCGCCGCCGCCGGCCCCCGTAGCCCGGCGCGAGGCGCCCCGGCACGGACGGGAAGAGACATGGTCCAATTCACTCACCCTCCGCGGCGCCCAGCGAGACGCTGCCGCTGCCCCCCCGCTCCCGCCCCCTCCCTCTCCTGCATCACTTCCGGGGATGAGGAGTCAGCTGGCCGCGCCGCGCCGCGCCGCGCCACGCTCCGCGACGTGCCTGACGCCGCACGCACGCTGAGGGCAGAGCGGGCAAGGGGCCCGCGCCGCCGCCGCCTCCTCCTCCCTCGCCCACCGGAGCGGGGGGACGGGGCTTGGCGGCGCCGCACTACTGCGGGAGGGAGGGGAGCGAGGCCCCAGCGCGTCTCTTCCCAAAGGTAAAGAGCGGCGGCGGAGGACGGATAAGGCGGCGCAGGGAGGGAGAGGGAGGAGGGGGAGGGCAGGGAAGGCCAGAGGCCTGGGGACTGGCCATCCCCCCACCCCACCCCCCCCCCACCCCCCCCACTGCCCGCGTTGGTTTAGCCCAGCCGCGGAGCCTGGCGCTCGCGGAGGGGGCAGCGCCGCCCGGCAGCCAGGGGGCGCCACCCCCCCGCGCCGGGCCCCTCTGGGCAGCGCCGCGGGCAGGGGCGGGGCTGCCAGCGCCATCTTGGAGTCCGGCGCCCGTGCGCCGGCGCTGCGGCGTGTGCGCGGGCCCCGGGGCTGCAGCTCCTGTTACGCCGGCGGGACGCGGCTTCGTGGCCAGAGCCGGGGGGGCCCCGGGGCAGCCGCTGTGCTTGAAGACCCCTAGGCCTCGTTCGGAGGCCTGTGGCCTCCGTGCCCCCAGCTCCCTCGCCACGGGTGGGAAGCAGCTCCCTGTCCTCACCTCGCCCCCCGGGCTGTGGGTCCTCTCCCGACGAAGGGCGAGGGCGGGCCCGTGTGCCGTCGGTGAGGCAGCGACAGCAAACAGCTGTGCCAGCAGCTTCCACGAGTCAGCAAAGGGTTTAAAGCTCCTTTAAAACCTAGTACTGGTGAAGGCCCCGAAAGCTAATCTGTGCACCACCTCAGGAGAATCTAATGTAAATACTGATAAGGCCATTGTCAGGGAACTTCTGAATTTGAATTGAATTCATACATTTGATTTCAAAAAAAAATTTTTTTCAAAATATACTCTTAAGTATAGAGTGTTCAAATTATGACTAAAAATTTTCAGTAGTGTATGTCCTGGGAGTGAAGTTTCAGAAAATCAAAGTACAGTGTTTGTGACAGCTTTATTAAATGAACCAAGGAATGAAGAAAGAAAGGGGAAAGGGAGGATTGTTCCTCTGCTGTGTTAGTACACATTTTCTCAAGTTTGGGAGCTGTTCCAGTGCTGGGAAATAACTTCTGTTCAGGCAGGCAGTTGCATTTGGCTGAAAGCCAACATGGGTATAAGGTACATAAATCTATACTGGGTTTTTGTGTCCCTGTAATATTTCTATATGTCTCTGTATTATATAAGTGAGGTCAATCAAGGATACCTGAGATTTTATTGTTTCCACTAAATTTCTAGCACTGCATTAAAACTTTTCTCTGCTTGTGACTAATAGCTAGCTCATAGCTAAAAAAAGGAGAAAAAAAGTGTTTCTAGATCTGTGAAAGCACAAGTGACAGTGTTGCACAGGACTACGGTTGGATTTATATTCCTTCAGACTTTACCTGGAAAATGTCTGCTTTTAGGAGAAACCTAAGAAATATTTAAAGCAATTTGCTGTTTTCCCTTTTTCCTCTCCCTCCCTCCATAGTCTTAAGTTAGCATTTCTAGTCCTCCTGAGGCAGCTACTTTATTGAAATGGAGGAGGCACCCCCAGAATAAGCTTGTGTATGTCATACCAATACCAGCTAATGCCTCAACAACCACAAAACTAAGAAAATGAAAACTATGTGATCTAAAGGGACTAGTTAAAGGTTTCCACTTCCATTATCCAAATTTAGAAAATGTTACAGAATCCTAATTGTTTACAAATTCACTTATTTGAAATGACATAGGAAAAACATGGAAAAACTCACACCTTTTACCATTTAATTACATTCTCTTTGCTTTCAGTTTCCTTTCTTCTGATCAAAAGACCACTCTCTGTATAAGGGTGATCCAAGTTCAGTCCCAAATCCCAGGCATGAATAGAATGGCAGAATTTGCACTGCACTGATGGACAGTAAAAGTACAAAGACTTAGAGAAGGTAGTTCAGAGGTGGTGATCAGTGTTTCAGATCACTTCAGTTTGCCAGCTGAAAGATAATGATATAACAAAATCTAAAACCATGTGAAAGTCACCTTGTTTTCAGATGTCGCTACCAAACATAAAATGGTTCTTTTTCACCAAAGCTGTGTAGGTTGTAGATGGAAATAACGAGGAAATACTTAGAATCAAATTCATCCCTAGTGGGAATTTCTTGAAACCTACAGGGTTGCATCATTGGTAGAAATTGAGGATGTGACACCATCATGGAAGAATATGATCTCTCTTAGTTTGTTTTTCACCGTGTGAATATTTTGGCTCTGGTTTTGCTATGATTTGGGTTTGACTGAATCTTTGGTGGGGGGAGAAGTGTGAATACTAAATCAAAAATGAAAACCCAGTCGAGTTGCCACTTCTCTAGGTATACGCTGTAGTCACATGTGGTCAAATGTTTGCAGTGTACTAGCTGTCACAGGCCACTAAATCCTGTTGATTTGAGTAAAAGAAGGTAAGATGACTGTTGTGGAAAGTAAATCTTGAGATTTAGTATTACTGGAAGGTCACTTGGGTGATCTGCCCAGTTATCACAAGAATCCTTGATCCCCTTTCTTTCCCTGTGCAGGCACTGACTGTTCTAGCTATTGTCCCACATGGAAATGATAGGCCAAAATCACTGCTGCTGTAAGATTTACACAAAGGACGGATCTAAATTCCTGACTGTAGTTGCTGTAAATAGCTGTGAAATGAAGTGAATTTTTGATTATCATCTGTTGCATTAGCAGCAGGAAAGAGATGACAGGTGGAATAAGTAAGCTTTAAAATAAAATTAAAAGCCAGATACAGATTTTGTTGGTGGGGGCATTTCTTTAAATAAATGTTAGTCACAGTGTGGATTTGAAAATATGAGATACATATTTCCATACAGGCTGAAGTTTACAGTTTTTATATTATAGTGTTGATGCATATCTTTTTAAAGTATGTCACTTATTTCCATAACAGAAATGTGATGATAGCTTTGATTCAGAAGGCAGTCGCCCAGCAGTTTGTCATTGCATCTTTAAGACTCCTTGCCAGTAGCAAAGCAGCTGTCAAACAGAAGTTATGTTGTCCCTAAATAAAACAATTTACATATGAGAAGCTCAAAGCTGCTTTTTCAAATTATTTCACCCAGAGTTCTGTTCCCCACCTTCTCTTTCCTTTGGCAAATATGGTTACAGCATCAGCACTAAGTGTCTGAACGTTACTAATGAGTGCCCTAGTTAGCTCAGATGTAAGAGAAGAGATCCATTGTTTTAAAATATTCTTTCTTTTTCCCCCACGGGCTATTATGTTCACCCTTTGTTTCCTAAAATCCTCTATGCACTGCTGGCAGATTTGATGTTTAAAGTCAGTAGATGATACTTGACTTGAAAAGAAAGGATAAAATAAAATAGACTTATAACTTCAGTAGAGGAACTGTACAAACAGGAGGAAGATGCTAGACACACGTTCTTATTTCAGCCCTCTTCCCTAGGACACAGCCGTAATTTGGCTGCTTCTATATGAATATTCTCCTTGCAGCTTGCCCTCTGTCCTAACTTTGCTTTGTGTCTGTGCTGTTGGGGGACACTTTATAGTGCAGTTGACAGATTGCGTGACTTATATAAATTTTTAATTTAAATTCTATACAAACCTGCAAATAGCAAAAGAATATAGGTGTTTCAGATTATTGAACTTTTGCATCAACCATCCCAAAAAAAAATGTTTCCTGAAAAAAAGCTTGTTATTATATTTTACAGTCTAAAGGATTATTTGTTTTAATTATCACCAAAAACATTTGCATTTTCATCATGCAGTAACTCGTTAACTACTCAAGCCTCCTTAGCAGGTTTGGGTACAATGGGATATTTCATGTGCTTGATCTGCATGTTGATAACAGGGGTTTGCATGTAGATCAAAAGAATGATACAACCCTGTATTGTCAGAACTGTCTGCCACAGCATCCAGCAAATGCTTATTTGGGAGCCAATGCATGGCTCACTTCCAAAGACTTAATTCTAACAGTCAACTCAAAAGAAGCCTGTAACCTAACACTTTTACCACTGATATATTTGTGCACGCAGACCTACCTTTGACCCCTACCAGTTTGTTTTGTTGCAGTCAGCACCTGAGATTTGCTCAGCTAATACAATAGCCATGTACTTTTGGACAAAAACGCTTGTGGTTAACCTCCGTGGGCTGCATTCTGCAATGAAATGAAGGGCGGTAGAAGTTAAACCATGGGTGTGACTGCCACAAGATGAGTGTTAGTGGGAAAGTGGTGTAACATCCACTTAGCATTCCGGAGATGTGTGGTGTAATTATAATTTAAATGCCAAAGATTTAAGTAGCAAGATGAGTAACTAAAAGGACATAAAAGCCTCCCTTATCTTTCTGTCCCACTCAGATTAATTTTGCACACCCACAAAACTAATACAAGTAGTGTCACTTGACACCTAATACATGATCTGTACCATCACTTACATTTCTGTAGGTGTAAGCTCTGTTTATATCAAAGAAAAAATTCCAATCTCATTTATAGGTTTTTAAGTTGAAAATAATTCTGCGCCCTTAGTGGAATTATCCATTTTCACATTGTCACGCAGATCAGAACTTGACCCATGGTTTGGCTTTTGTCCTGTTTGTTCTCATCCTTGTCCTTGATAGAGGGGGAGGGAAACTTCTCACACCTGCATTTCTGCATCTCTGCAGGAACAGTTTATGAGCAGGTCTGTAATGTTAGAAATTGTTAATTAAAGTCAGCAGTAGGAGCAGCTCATTGCTAAGTATATATGAAAATCTGCTTAATGTCTTTTACAGCATTTAGTGCATGCAGCAAGGAAAGCAATAATATGAACCTGCAGCCTGTCTCTGTACCAGGGGGGCATAGGCAATGGATTACACAGCCCTGTATTAATTTCAGCTCTGAGAAAATTAAAAAAAAAAAAGAAGAAGAAGAAGAAGAAGTAAGTTCTAGGCAAGGGAGGAGAAGCAATTAGTGGTAAAAATAAATTACAAAATTTTAAACAAAATCTTTATAGATGCAAACAAACTCTTGGTAGTGCTCATAATCCAAAAGTGACAGGTGTGATTACAGCTCTAAACAGAGGGTGTGCATGGTCCCAAGTTCTGGCCTCTGAAATTCTGATTTTTTGAAATTCTGAAATCTGATGCTTAGGTCAGAATTCAAACTTATATTAAAAGCTTTGTTTGCCCCCAAGGTATTCCTCCTATTTGTCTTTTTAGATTACAAGAAAAACCTGAGCTGAAAGTCTCCAGTGCTACCTTCTGTTAGCTATCAGCAGGGGAGAAGAGTATTTCCAATTCAACCAGAGGTGAGACCTTGGAATAAAAGCAGAGGGGTGAGGCCAGGAGGGGCTGTAGGTAAGGAGAAGATTTGGGACTTAAGGTTGTGCTAGGTCAGTTCTTGTAACTGGAGTGTTTATAATCTATGTAAAATAATGCACTCTACAGAGGAAGACAGTAATTCTTCAGATACAAGTGCATGCATAGCTTTGTGTATGAGTAATTTTATTGCCTGAAATGGAGCTATAGAGTGGATAATGCAAAGTATTTATTCCAAAATGTTTGAAGAACAGGGACTGTTCCTCTCTTTTATTGTGCGTATTTTGTTTCCAAGAAATACCATAAACATTTACTAGAAAAATTTCTGCTGTATATGAAGAATAATTTTTATCTCTGGAGGGAAATATATGATTGCTTAAACATTTTAAGGGAGGAACAGCAAATAAAACTGCTCTCTCAAGAATCGGAGAAAGACAGTTTTATGTCAGTAATTCTTAAAATCCCTAACAACATGAAACAACAAGAAGTCTTTAGATCATAGCGATGGTTAACACAAAAAGGAGTATAGGTCAAATCCTGCCTTCAGGTTAGCATCTGTGATTCCAGTTTTGGTGAGGGGAAGATCACGTGAATGTCTGAAGTCACAGGAGGACTGTACTGAAAAGAAAATATCTGAAGGTTAGCAGCATTTGAGATTCAGCCACTTGAGACCTCTATGGCCTGAGAGGTGTTTGATTAATAAACGTTCTTACACTCTCCACAATACTAGTAATTGTCAAAGACTGCAAGGACATAGGGCGGTATCCACATCATCCAGTTTTTCACAGTGATTTGGGTGCATGAATAGGGAAGCCGATTTTCCTTTATCGCCACGTGAGAGAGTGCTCCCTCCAGAGAGCAGTTCAGGCCGCCTAGGTTACCCTGCTCCAGAGGAGCTATCCTCCCTTTATACTTACCAGAGCACAGGTCTGATTTCAGAGCAGATTCAGCCACAACAGCTAGAGCTCCAGGTTGGCAAATGGATCCTGAGACAGTCAGATAAGGTCCTGTCCTTGACCCTTGTTTCTCATTGCATCCGTAATAATTTTTTTACTTACTCACTTTGCAGTGTCCCTGCATTTTACTTCTGGACAGTAAGGCATCTCTGACAGCTCTGATTTTTTTTTTTTCTCGTTTTTTTTCCTGCAAATCTAATCCATGATAGATTGGAATTTGAATTTGGAGAGGAAGCCATCTTGTTCTTCTAGCCATGTATTTATCACAGGGGTATTCAAGGTCTGGGATGAAATATTGGTATCACTTTAATGACAAAATACTCATTTACATAGAATGAGAATAGGATTTCATTCCTGATTTTTCACAAAGATGCCTAGCAAAATTGTAGGCTTATTCAGCAGGATCAGGAGGTACTCAGATTTCTGAAAAACAGGACAGTCAGGACTTCTCTAAAGCCACAATGAGAGTCTGCAACACAGCAGCATTTCTAACCTCTCCTGTAATGCTTAGATCAAACTGCTTTCATCATCTTTTAAGTGTCAAACTCCAGTGTGAATCATTATTACACACTGTAATGGTATCACAAATGAGTTTCTTGGCACCTGAAACCCACACTGGTTTTCAGCAGTACTGTAGTGGCTTTGTCATGTGCTCTGTTCACAGATTTCAAGGTGCTTTGCGAAGATAGGGTAGGCATTGTTATGGCAATTTTACAGAAAGAGGGATGCCTGGTAAGAGTTTCAGTGACTTGCCCAATGTCTTGTTGCAAAATAGCAGTGAAACACAATCCAGGTACCCTGGATGCAGGATTGTGATTCATCAAAGCACTAAAGCAAGCGCTTAATTTTGAGCAAGAGCTTAAGCTGTTTGGATGGAGACAGGTTTAAGTGTCAGTTTACATACTTTGCTGCATTGAGTTTTCAGCTTTCAGCAGCTAACTTATATTTACAGCTACTTCAGTTCTCCTGTAAGCAGATTTTTAGATGGATGTTGAAAAATTTAGATAGGTGGAAATATTTTTAAACTAACTCAATTGTGTGAAAAATGTACTGCTTTGTGGCCTTTTAGCAAGCCAGTGGTCATGCATATGTTTGGAATTTTGTGTTTTTTTATTTAGATGACACTAGTTACTCGACGAGAAGTTCTTGACCTTTACCGCAAGATATTCCGAATAGCCAAAAAATGGCAGTCTGCATCAGGACAGACAGAAGAAACTATTAAAGAGAAACAGTACATTATAAGTGAAGCCAGAACATTATTCCGAAAAAATAAAAATGTATGTGGGTTTCCTTGTGCCTTTCATTTTCTGAATGATTCTCTCCTTGTGCTGTGTTCTCTTAGTGATTGGACGTTAAGATGTTAATACCAGTTGATTTCCCAAAATTCATTCACCTTAAGAACGGGTGCGAACACATTATAAGGTGTATTTAGCTTATAGTTTAAATTTCAGCCCAAAATAATAATTAAAAAAAAAAATCAGATCTTCTTTAACCTCTTCAGAAGGCTAAAGGATGTAGGGCTTTCATTAAAAAATGGCAAGAAAAATCTTAATTCCAAAAATATTGCCTATGAAATTATCTGAAGCCACTTTTGATCTTTTAGAAAGCTAGCTAGGTATATCATTACCAGTGTGATGGCAAGCAGAACTCAGTAGATTGTTATGCTTTCTTTTCAAAGCAACAATAATTGGCACTTCTTTAAAAGAGGCATGCCTTTAATTTTTTTTTTTTTTTTAAGATACAGGCATATCTTGATATTGCAAACTTTTTTCAAGAGGGGCAAATACAGACTCCACAGTAATCAAAGTTTTTTTTTTTTAACCATCACAATATTTATTGATATATTATTTTGATATAGGACAGAATTCAGCTAATGAGTGAATTTAAGACCCACTTTATACCACATTTCTGACTTCAAAGGGAGTTTTCTACACGGAATGATAACAGAATGTAGCCCGAAAGGTCTCTCCGCTTTTCCCCTAGCTACCTTGCAATATGAATGGGTCAGTGTTGTTTTTCATGGAGATAGTAGTAGTTTACACGTGCATTGTCTTTTTTACTAAGAAAATGCCATGTTTGGGTAAAAAAACCCTCCTTTCAGAGCTTCAGCTCTGACATACTGTGGGCCTTAATATCCAATGCCATCAAGCCCAGAACTGTTGAGTCAAGGCAAGTGCTAATGTTACCTTTTATGGATGTGAAAAATGCAATCTCTGTATGCTTGGGGGTTGCCAAAAAAACAAGCAAAAAAAAAAAAAAGTCATGTGGCTGTACATCACTTACACTTGAGCTTCTAATTGCTAATTGCTGTACTTTTTCTTTTCACAGTTGTTTTAACTCTGTGTTATCTTAGGTAACAGATCCAACGCTGATTAAACAGTGTATAGAAGAATGTGAGGCAAGAATAGAAATTGGACTTCACTATAACATCCCCTACCCAAGACCTGTGAGTATAAATCTAGTCATAAGTCTTCAATAAAATCATAATTTCACATCACTGTCACTACACGGCATTTTAAAATAAGCTTGTACTTAAGTGCTGTGATAAATCGGAACCAAATGAGCCAAGTATATATTGAAATATTCTCCATTTGCGCATTGGCTAATTTCTTCTCAAATTAAAGAGTCAAAACTGCAATATCATTGCATGAGGTGATCTCTCAGGGACTGCAAATATTTAGGTAGTCTTGAGTGACCAATGAATCATAATGTGTAGAAAAAGATGGTAATGAAATCAAATGGAATCAAATCTGTTAATCTTTCCACATGAGAAAATAAGACTATTTAATTATATTACATTTGTGATGGATACAATAATTTTCATAGTCTATACCTCTTGTTAAGTGTTCTTGTAATAAATTGGGTCTTGTGAGGTGCCTCTCTGCCTATCTTGTTGCTCCTGTTCATCTATTCCTAGAGAAAAACCTGCCAAATATTACTGAGATTGATGGAAGTCACGTCTTCTATTGCATCATTCAATATAGTTTCCTTACTGCCCTGTCATTTGTGTCTGTATTACTTTATGCTGCCTCCCATAGAGACTTCTTCTCTCTTTGTATTGATTAGTTCACATTGTCACTTATATAGTTTCCTTATCAGGCAGGTCACAGTCATAATTAATTTGTATCATCTTCATCTTTATTTATAAGATGCTTGCTGAGGATACAGTCACTGCTGGCTTTCACATATACTTTGTTCTTCTTCTCAGTGTACAGAATAACAATGCACGTGGCAAGTAATGCTCCTAGGAATGGGCTTAAAATGTATGCTCTGCAGTGGCTTGCAAATCCCGAAGGACCTCTCTTGTAAAAGACTAAGACCTCTAACGCCTCTCTTGCAAAAACTCAATGATCCTTATTTTTCATATTTTACCATATCTCTACTGCTTTAGTCAGTGCTTTTACTACTATTTGCAGCTAAACAGCTATCTTAAAGGGTGTCAGCCTCAGCAACAATAACATCTGACTGCTAACACCTACAATTTTCAATCACTTTGGGGGGAGTATAGCTGTATGACTCCCACTAAGTCTTATGAAGTGCAAAGACTTTGTCAATCAAAGCCTAAGCCTGTCACCTATTGCTCCTTATGCTCGTGGAGTCAATGACATTGATTGTGCATTTCAATATGGTATATGTAATCATGACAATAAGAAGACAATCTTTCAGTACATACACAACTTGGAGTTATTTTGTGGCTTGTTAGCTTGGTATGAATAAAGCACAGCCAGCTTAACTTGCAAGACTTCTATGCAGGAATTTATAGTGTTTTCTGGGTCTTCTAAAGGCCTTGTTCTGGAATACTGTATGCAGTACTATTTCAACAAATGTTTTTCATCGTTACCATCTGATCTCAAACTACAAAGTTACTAAAGCTTAAAATTTACAGAATTTAAATGATTGCCAGTGTATTTTACACAATAAATACAATATTTAGGGCCTGAAAGTTAAATCACTCATCACTCTGAGCCAGCTGTCCTCCAAAAAATCTAAGAAAATAATCTGGTTTGAGACAGCATGGTTATGCTCTCCCAAGTGTGAAGAAATTATTTAAAGCTGCATGAAACCTAGTCTGTAGATAAGGCTTCTTTTTTTTGTAGCTTTTCAACATGCAACTAACTGGTGGGATTCTGTTTTCTAGATCCATCTGCCTCCTATGGGTCTTGCCTCTAAACAAGGCCGTGCATTTCGACACCAGGAAAAACTGAGGAAGTTTTCCAAGCCAATATACCTGAAATCCCATGATGATATTTCGTAAGCCATCATTTAAGATGTGAGGTGTTTGGATTGTAATTCTGCAACAATTTTTTGTCCAACTGTGAATGAAGCTGTTTTGGTCACAATCTCACACATTTCCTGAGGCCAGAAGGCTAACTGAATACAATGCATATGATGGATAAGGTTGGTCTAGTATTTATTACAATTCAACCACTGGCTGATCAATAAAAGTAGTAGTTTTCAAGGAGTGAGGTGTGATATGAAGATTACTTTGACATCAGGACAAATTACAGCAGTTTCTAATACCGTGCTGATCCATAGCAGGGTATTTGATAGTTGGAATGGAGACTATATATGTTCAATTGTGGTTCAAGGTAGTGCCTTATATAAGGGTCAGCAAAAAGCAGAGTGTCCAGGAGAATCAAGTAGGCATAGTGCCGCCTTCTGAATTTCTTCCCTTTGGAGAGGGTGAGTGTTGAAAGGTAAAGTTTGGAATTCCATTACACAGCTAAGAGTAAAACATTGCAGTGTTGGGTTCCTCACGTTCTCATGAATGGATGGAGGGAAAGCTTTTCCCCTCATAGTAGCAATGCAGGAGTAAACTTAAGGTGCTTTGTGTATCATCACCATGCATTTTTACATAGCTTTTCAACATGGTCAGCACCCAGGCTTTCTCACATTGCGAAAAGAACCCTGATTTCTTAAAGTATCTGCAACTACCTTTTCAATTGCTTGAGTTCAGAGGATATTTGTGTTTCCTTTGTCTCCTGTGAATGGAAGTGAAATGAAATTCTTTTCCTCCCCTCACTGGCCACAAATTGTTTTGGCTTCTTCTGATTCCTTTGGCTTTACCAGGCTGTCTACAAAGTCTCTTCAGGAAAGTTATGGAAGTTCAGGAAGTATGTCCTTCAGGCTAGAAATACCAATGAGACCAAGCTGTGGACAAGGGTTGCACTGTACTGGGAGACTGTGTAAGCACAGCTGAGAGCTGCTTTAAGGACAAAGGGCATAAGCAGAGACCTATTCTATCCTGAAGGTAGTGATAGCAAAAAAAGTAAATTTGAAAAATGCAGTATTTATTATTTCCTGTTAAAGTGGGCAAAACCAATGAAATCTCATTTTTCAAGATCTCCAACTGATCGGTAAAACCCTAATGGAAGATGGCAAAGAAATAACCGTAAAAAAAGGTTAAAACTGATCATGTATGGAGGAGCAAAACAGTTCCTTCTCCCAGAACGTACTTTTAACAGTGAAAGAAATACAGGCCAATGAATAGGAAAGTACAAGGAAACAATCAGAAGTGCTAGTCAGCATGACAGGTACTGGCTAGCCCAATTCCTGACTACCCTTAATAGCTTCAGTCCACAAAGGTATCTGTTCCCATGTAATTATTTCCTCATGTGGGAAATAACCTCTACTGAATATGTAAAATGTCATTGTTCTGCCTCTTATTGGGAACTTTGCAAATTTATTGCTACCAGGAAAACACAAAACTCCTTTAGCCTAAGAAGAGGGGGAGGGAGTACAGAGACAGTTAAAAACAACATGATTATACATTTCTTAATCCTTCACTCAAAGAAGTCTAAATAGAGTCTTTTACCATCCTCATTTTGATACACCAGCGTGGAGATAGGTCAACTCAGCCAAACCAAAATGTGTAGAGACACGGAAGCTTAGACTCAGTCTTTGTTATGAAGCTATGACTTGAAACTTTTCAATTTTAAAATTAATGTGGCCAATTAAGGTAGTGATGCCGTGATTCATCAGGTAAATAAACAGGCATGTATATGAGCAGTCTAAATATACTGCCTGTATTATAGTCACAACTCTTTATAGAGCACATACTATATATGCTGTGGATGCTCTAGATAATTTCTAAAGAATGCCCATAAAAGTACAAAAGATTTACACCGACTGAAAATAACACTATAGGATTGAGTTTATTTCTTAAGGGACATATTATTATGCAATTTGTAAAAGGCTCAAGTAGTCTAAAGTAATTCAGGTGAGTATCTAACTTGTTTAACTGAAAATCCAGTAACCTGAACTGCAATAACAGCATCATATTATTAGAGATATTTTAAAATGCTTAACAGTCCATTAATTTTTCAAAGTGTTTGAGAAATGATGGATTAACTAGTGCTTGATCCTCTTCATTTTCAGCACTGGAAGGCCAAGACTGAAATTTGTTACAACCTCTGGCTCCTCAGCTGAATGAAGGCATAGACCCGCTCTATTGTTAAGTCTGGAGAGCAAACCTTTCTTTCACAGCCTAAGTTAAACTCTGTATGGAAGGGAGAACCTGCCTCCAACAGTATCCTTTTGTCAAGCTGTTAAACTACCGTGCTGATGGAGTTTCATAAAAAGAATATCTTCTGTAACTCACTCCAGCTGGTCACTGGTACTCATAAATAACACCAAGGACCATAGCCCTCTTGCAAAATACAACACCAGGTTCTCTGACAAAGTATCTCAAAGATACTGCAATATGTCATTTCTGCACATTGATTTTATTTGCAAAAAGATGCTGCCCTAAAATGCCTTTGAGTTCTTGAGAATTTGTAATGCACTGTACTGCCTTAACTTCCATACTCCCCTTACAATAAATCCTGTCTTTTTCCAGTTTATCATGCTAGTCAGGAGATGCTTTAGAATTTCAAATTATTTAGAATTTCAAATTGTCTGACGGGTTATTATTCTATAGAAATAAAAACCTGAGTCAGCTGCTTGAACTCTCCTGTAAGCTAACCCATAGGCAATGCAGTGGTAATTTGTTGACATGACATCTGCCCTTAAATATCCAGAAACACCGCTTTTCTAGAAATTGTCTAACGCTATCATTAATAAGGTCATAACTTACAAAACAAAACAATTAAGCCAAATTCAGCAGTAACATTACCGAGCACACAACCATTTAAGCAGATGGGATTGGCACCTGCTTATTGAGTGTACTCCTTCATGTTTTATATGAGTGAAGAAGCTCTCATTAAGTTACAGCAATGACCCAATCTATTCCAAGGGAAGTATCTTAGAACAGAGAGATGGTTAAGTTGGATTAAGTCATTCCCACTAATACAAGTTTGTTCTTGTAATACATTTTATATCTGGAGAAAATAAAGGTAACTTGGACTTTGGCCTCTTGGGCCCCACTATGTATTGGTCAGAACTGATGTCAATAGAGCCATCTTTTATCCACAGACAGGTCACTTCTTTGATCATACCTATGAATTCATTTTCAAGAATGTTAATTACAGGAAGAGACCTTCACTTTTCACTAATTTTTCTAATCCTATGAGCCAAACATTCTAACTTACAGGAACTCATAAGAGGACAAATTGGGGGCCTTTGCATTGTCTTTTTGCCTTTTCACAGTATAATTTTCTCTTTTAGCAGCCCAGCAGTGTCATGATCAACAGGCACTTTCTGTTTCTAAAATGGCTTTTTTTGTAAAGATAAGATTAGAAAAAAGCTTCCATCTCCTGAGAAAATGTTCCAACTCTACTGGTCTTTCAGCATCACTAGCTGAAAATCTGTCCCTGCCATTTTTAAAGGCACAAGTGTCTGTTGCTCCCCAGTGTTTGTGTACTGCTCCCCCCCCCCTTCCCCAGCTTGGGCTGATTGGTGAGGCTGGGCATTTATGGTCTGCAGTAATTACGGGGGGGGGGGGGGGGGGGGGAGGGGTTGTTTAATGTGAGTTTCTCACTGAGAAATAGAAGTACTAAACCTGTAAAACTAAGAATTCTAATACTACTACTATAAGGAACTTCATTTGCCTGCAAATGTTTTACATTTTAATCATGAAATTAAAATTCATCCAGCTAACAGCTGAGTTGCCTTTTTTCCCTCTTAACTCAGCCAACAAATGTTGTCAAGTCTCATGCTCTGCCAGTTTATCATTCTTCAGAAAACCCTAGATAAAACACAGCAAATAAGGTTGAGAAGCTCACTTCAAAAAAAAAAAAAAAAAATCACAGAAACATATCTCTAAGACAGATATCTCTCACAGTAAGTTCCACTGTTTTTTTTTTGGTTGTTTGTTTTTTTGTTTTTTTCTCTTTAATAGTAAGAGCAGCTCAGGAAATCACATACTTCTTCAAGAATTCAATAACCATGAAATAAAGCAACTTAGCCATACCTGATTTCTCCTGAAGGGGACATAGCAACAGATAGATGCGTGAACCTTCTTTTACAGCCTTTTTCCATACCTAAATCCTTCAGTCACATCTACAAAAGCTTGAAATAAATCTTTATGTTCTAATAGATGCCTTCATCTCCAGTCTAAATATCAACACAGAAGAATTTAGAAAATTACCACAATAGCAAAAGCATTGCGCACAATGGAGCAAAGACACTGTATCTTCACAAGAAAAGGAAGCACAGTAACTGTGTCATTCAATAAACTACCCATTAGTGTTTGTTCCTGAAAAGACATTAACCAGAAACCCACATGGCAAGCTACCACAGAGTATTTTCCAATAGTTTGAAAGTAATTTATCTCCACAGAATGTAATTTAGTTAATACTAGTGAGTCTCGTTTTTAATTCGTAATGGCTTAATTTATTTAGAGGACTTTGTTCACAAGACTGGCATTATCTGAAGGAGGATGCAGAAACTCAATCTTGTTTTCGATTTTTCAGTTCAGTGTTTTAAGAATTTTCACTGTACTGTTGCCCCAGTCTCCCTTCCAGCAGTGCCTCAGGACAGGGTATTATCACAGCAGGTAAGCTGTCACCAGGGTCACTTAGAAGCATAAGTTCAAGTCTAAACAGAAGGATCCTTCAGAGAGCAGTGGCTGAGCAGAGCCAGCCATGAGGATGGATCTGCTACATAGGTGCAGCCTCCCTGGGTCTGCGCCTCAGCACGAGTGTTGCATGCAGAGGGGCTGGAAAAGGAGGCTGCTGAGTGCTTTGGTCTCTCTGATGTTGCAGTGGCCTAATTAGTGATCTGAAATGTTCAATGCGATTTTGCTTGCCATACATATCACCGTAACAGACACAGGTAGCAATTTAAAAATACAGTAATTACAATGTTTCTTCAAACATATGCACTAACTTTCAATTAACTTTAACGATACAAAAAGTCAAAAGCATCTGCAATATTCCATTAAGACAACTAGCAGGAAACTGTATTTTTAAAAGACTACTTTTTCATTATTTTTAATTTTGATTTACTTAGCTCTTCAGAAACATAACTCCCCTCTCAAAAAAATCTTATCAGTTTGGGTGATCATGCTGTAACAATAATATACAATGAGATTTATTTATGCTGCACATGCTAAATGTAATTCCATCTGAATTTTGTTAAGGCTAGTTTTTCCCTGTCAGTAAGCTGAAACACCTATACAACTCTATCAACTTTTTTTTAACAAATATGCATTAAGACTTCAGATCTGTCATCTTTGCACTAGTAAAAATGTAACAATATGCACCAAATGCCAACTTACTCTACTGCTTAAGAGGCATCAGATATGGTAGATAAAAATACTGTACTAATTACCTATGTATATTATATGCAGAGCAGCAGTATACAATGTACCTGTAGCATAGCTTGCTTACCTGTATGTTACCATTCTTAAAAGTTACTGGTTTATAAATATCTATATAAAACATAAAGCAGTGGTTAATAAAACAATAATGAACACTGTTTTCTCTTATAATAACTACGCACAAGACAACAGATAAGTTCCTATGATAAGATCTGCATGGTTTAATTAGTTGTAGCAGCATAACTTAATGATTGTAGCATAATACTGGAACTGCTGAATTATAGCTGTATCTGACTTTTTGAGACCTCAAGCAAGTCATTAAGATGCTGCAATCTGGGCAATCAAAAAATGAAGAGACCCCAAATTAGGGGATGTTTGTGCTTTTTTTTTTTTTTAATGTTTGCCTTGATCTTTGCACTTCCCTTGCACTGTGTATAAAACAAATCTAACGATCCACCATCAGTACCTCCTTGGCATGCTGTGGGGATTAATTAATGACTGCACAGCTCTTTGAAGATGTTCAGGGCTATTTTATTTTTCATTAATGTTTGCAAGTTACTTTGAGCTTCTCTGATGAAACAGCTTAAAACAAGTACAAAATAGCAGGTGGTTATTAGTCCAACATGCAAGAGGGCAAGACAAGGAAGTAAAATCAGACTGTGAGGGAAAGGAAGCTTAGCTCCTTTCAGGCACCTTATATGTGTAGGTAAATAAGACTGAAATAAAAAATTAAAACATCATGAGACAAGCATGCTGTTCTGAGAAATGGCAGGCTCCCAACACATGTGCTATCTAGAAGTTTTCCATAGAAATTCTGGGGCAAATCTTCAAGGACTATCAGTTACTATAGCTTCCTAATACAGCTCTGGCAGTTTATTCTAGCTGAGGATTGGTTTTATATGTTGTGAGCAAACTATTCTTGTCTCCTCCCTCCTTGACCTACACACTCCTGGGATACAGAAGTGGTAGGCAGATCCAGAGAGAGCTGTTTGTAAGAGTTGTGGACTAGGTTCCCATTAAAATCAGCAGCAAAACTCTATCAATAATCTCTTCGGACCCAATCTTATAAACAAAGAAGCCCCATGAGTGCAGCAAGGTGGAAATTCTGTTCATTCCGATCTATTGCAAAATAAAGCCTAGACCTTTGAAAAATGTTTCTGTGCTCTTTCTTTAATCACTCTTCCCTAGTAGGTGAGAACAGCTAAAAACCAAAGGAAACTGGAGCTGCTTTAAGGTCAGCAGGAAGTACTGATAAAAAATAAATAAATAAAAAAATAAAATAAAATGCAGCCCTTGGGGAGTAAAGTACATCTTTTAATGGCAAAATGTGAGTGTTTTGACTTGCAAACACTCAGTCATCTAACTGGCATAGTGCTGCCACACCTCGATTTATCCAGTGTTTCTGGGGCTTGTCTGAAGGGAGCTCAACTGAGAGAACATAGTTGGTGGAGTGGCCCGTAGTGGATAAGACACCTCTTCTTGCACTTGTCTTGTATACAGGACATGAATAGATGTTCTCATGTAGAAATGTGGAACTTTCTCCAGGTTTCAGCCAAATTATAGGCAAAGAATCATAAAGGATTTTTGGAAGTGATTCTCCAATCAGCAAGGATTCTCTATCCCATCGTGCACCTTCCAAGAAAAGGCCTTTTACATATGCCCCATCTTCTGGCATTTTCTCCATTGTATGCTCCTGTTTCATCACCTGGAACAATTAAATCATTTGTTTTATTTTTATATTGTGTATACTAAATCCTGTAAGTGACAGTCAAACTATTCTTTTAAATGACATTTCATTTAGAAACCCTATTCACTGCTGCCTCAGACCATATTTCAAAATACTCAAAAAAATCCTCTACATTTTCTTACCTCAAATTCAAATCCAATATGATCGATTGGGATGGTGTATTTTCTAGCATAGTTCTGTGAAACACCTGTCAAAAAAGACTGAGTGAAGTAGAATCCTGATATCCAGAAGACTGTGGGTGGTCCATGGATGACCCAATCCTGATTATGGGAGAAAAAACAAACAAGAAAAAACATATTTGTGAGCTTCACATTGTAAATTCACTACCAAAGGGATGTCTTTCCAGATGTACTTGAACAACACCATGAGTCCTCAGACTTGTTTGGAACCTTTGGATGCTACCGTTAGATAAATATTATTCAGAAGCAACAACAAATCACAGAAGTCAGTTGTTTACAATGGTAATGAAAATAATCACTCATTCTGTAACAAGCAGAGCTCAGTGCTACTGAAAAAAATTTAAAAGGTAAATATATTTTGAGAAGTCCAGATACTAGCCAGGAAAGAAGAAGGAAAAAAAAAAAAAAAAAAAAAAGGAATTTGGGCACTTTTATCAAAATACATTTACTGTCTTGTAAATACTAATCTATTATGAAAAAGGACCAGATTTTCCTACACACTACCTTCACGCAGCACTGTGAGGGCAGTCTGCCACTACAGCCAGTATATACAGCTCCTCCTGGAGGAAATAATGAAGATGCCAGCCAAGGAGATCTTGGGCCAATATCTTTGGATGTATAGCAAAAAGGCAGTAGGAGAAACAGGGCAAGGGCAGAATGTCCCCATAATATTCTGAGCCATCAGGAACCAAAATAAATTAGAGAAGCCCACATGATACTCTAATCCAGCAAATGGGAAACTCTTCTGCTTAAAAGAATTTTCCAGACGCTCTTTTTCACCTCTCTCCTCCCAAGACTTACTGTATGACGTTCCAATACATTTATCTCAGTACCTCAGTTGTTTAAAGTACATCTGAAATTTTAAGTAATTTTAAAAGTACAGTAAGAATGTGTGGAATACTTACTGGAAAGGTGAGTAAAGAATTAAATAGCCTGTTGAAGAAGCTGTGATACCACTTTTTATTGAACTTGGAAGAGATTTACAGGCACATATATAAAAGTCTAGCAGTGCCTGTTACATACTATAGGATTGTTCCTAAAGCATTCTTACTCCTGATTCGGACTACTTTGAGCAGGGAAGTCATTAAGACATTGATGCAAAGTAAATCTGCATCTTCTAGAAATAGAAATATGGGATCTACCAAATGCTGCACTGTATTCGGGCCAAAGTACATGCTCCTGACTCACCCTGCTATGCAGTTGCAGAGTTAATTCCAGTGCTATTAATTCTGTGTATATTTGGTCATGAATGTGTGCAAACAGTTCACAATCTGGAGCTGTACAAGTACTACTGAATGAGGACAGTACTGATACACATTTTAGCCATTTAGCTTTCAGCTACTCATCCCATAGACTTGTCAGGCTCAGTTTAGCGTACCTGGAAGAAGACCAAACGAGAGAGGAGATCAGATACGTAGCTTCCCAGCGGCTTCAGTGATGGATAGGATTTGGCAGCCCACATTGGCGGTACTTTTCCCATTAACATGCTATTGAAAACATCTTCAAGTTCAGATGACATTAACACCTGGCCTTTGATGGCTCTGCCTAAATTGACAAGGCTGCTCCGAACAACTTCTGTAAGCCTGCAGATCAAAAAAAAAAAAAAAAAAAGTAACTGCATTATTTACTTCCTATTTCTTCCTATCTGGCAAAAGACCTCTGAGTCTGACGTGAATGAAGACTTATTAAAGCTGCAGAATGCCTTGTTAGAAATTCCTTATCCTGCCTGAAGTTATCAAAATTATTATTTATCTAGGGAAAAAAACAAAAAAAACACAAAAGTCAAAAGATGTTGAGATTTCTACTTTTAGATAAGGGAAATAAATGACAAAAGCTTTAAGATTCAGGCACAGGCACTACCTAACATTTCATTTTGTGAATACTGGGAACTGGATGACTAAAAAGGAATAAAGTGCCTCATCTCAACAAAACAAAGTCAGATCTGATTTACGCTAACACTGCCAGAATATAGGTACCATTTCTACATTCCGATAGTCACCTGCAGCTTTTAAAAAGGAACATTCAAAGCAGAATCTATTGGGTTAAGAAGAATTTATTGTAAAAGGCTTACAGTTGTTTATAAAGCTTGTGAGCTGCTAGCACAAGCATATTTCAGTATTAGTAATGTTACGCAAAACACTGAGTCACACCTGTTGAATCGGATCAATTCTTGCCTAAGCACTGTATTCATGGACTCCTCATAAAGTACTGGGTATTTCTTCATAACCTCTTCAACATTAAAGTCACTTGGTAATTTGGATAGGATGTCCCGTGCCAAATCTTCAACAGTTTCCTGAAATCACAAGTTTGCATTGAATGAGCTTTTTTTTCCCCCCTACTTTTTATTAAATCAATTCATCAAAACTACAGGTTTCATATTTTTACTATGTAACTACAAAAACATTTTAGTTCATTTTCCTAGACAAATAAAGCTTACATGATCATACTCTCTTTGTACATCAACCTGTCTGTTTGTGCATGTGCCTGCTTTTCTTCCCAATAATTCAGAAACTGTTAGTAACTTCAGTGTAATTTGCAAAGGAGTTTTGACAACTTTTGAAGAAACAGGCAGCAGAGCAAACAAGCACAGTCCTACTATTGCCACAATGAAGGAAAAGCCAAGGTGTGCAGCATGGGGGAATGACAGGAAGACCACAGGAATAACCCAGCCATGGGAGAAGCTTTACTCACTAGTCAACCTCACAGGAAATGAGGCTTCATTGATTCCACTATTCAGCAATCTACTTGTATACAAAATGTAGGAAGTCAAATCCTTAGGGGCTTGGAAGCTCATCTCTGTGTGTCCCAATAGGGCATGGATTTGACCTGAGTGACCTGAGGAACTGCCAGGATAGGATAAGGAAAGAAATTCTCAGCATCTCCACTGTCAGGTCTCACAGAGGTATAGATAACGGGGAGGACTGGGGTCCAAGTGACTCCATTCTGCAAACTGCCCCTTTTCTTTGAGCCATACAAATTACTCAAACGCAATTACAAGTTTGGGGCTGTAGAGATTGAAGCGGCAAAAATTGCATCTCAACAACTGAACATTCAAGGAATAATAATATAGAGTGGAAGTGCTGTTATAGCCCAGACTTCCCTAGGAAGGAAGCCTTCAGTCATGTAATGAGAGGTGTTAGATTCCTCTGAAACCTACGGCATGACAGGAAAGAGCATCTTTCCAGAGTGCACGTTGATCTTTCTTCACCAATTACCTGAGGAGACTTGCCACCTCCCCCTGCTTCTCTAGGCAAAGTCAGGAGCACTCCACTAAAAAGCTGGTTAGTCTCTTGGTTATCCTTGGTAATGTCTGCATTTTCATGAAGCCCAAACACTTCAGGGTGTGTTGTAATTGGTAAGCCTCGTAGGAATTCAATATAAGACTGTAAAAGAAACATTTAGGTACCAAAAGTCATGCAATGATATATTCATAAATGATCAATAAATACAATCTATCTTTGGCAGAATATTCCCATTCATAATCAAACACAAAATCCCAGTTAAATCACCCATAAATTGCTTTGCCCTGCCCACAGAGATAAATATACAAGTTTTGAATGATTCAAAGACTCGCTGAGGATTTGTCCTTACCGCCCTCATGCAAGTAGCAAGCTCACCTAATTTCCTATGTTGACTAATAAACCCGGCTACATTTCATATGCTGCTGCTGAAATCCAGTGTCAGCAAACAGTTTCAAAAAGCTGAAAGAGCTACATCTAGACAAGCCAGAAAACATACATTTTTATAAGTATACAATGAACACAATATGCACATACTTCCAGATTCCAAACACAAAAGAGCCCAGCATTTGGAAAGACTGTACTGCCTCATCCGTTCTGTACAGAAAGCAAGAGAAGGGAATGTTCATAACAAATATGCAAGGAGCACTGGTAGGAGTTACAGGAAAGGCTAGGATGCTGAGTGTATCAGCCCTACAACCCTACAACTGCAGGTTATACTAATGGGTGGGATTTAAGCACATTTGTTACATCCAAGCAGCTGGCAAAAGGGAAAAAGAGGAAAGAAACTGAGGCCAGTGAATCTGTGCACTCATGTATATAGCTGTCATTCTACCTCCTCACTCTGATCACTTCTGTCGTAACAGAAGTGGTTGCAAGGGGACACAGAATTCCCCTGCAAAGTCCTGAGCTCTGACTCGTATCAGCTCTTTCAGAATTGTATTGGAAACCTGCACAGGGATGGGTCTCTGCACTGACAAACACTGGAATATCAGAAGATCCCTACATCTGCATTCATGTGTGTTGTTCCAGATCTGTATTCTATACATTAATGATACATTCTGGTATGGCTTTGTGACCTTACGGGTTTTTTTTTGTTTTGTTTTGTTTTCTGTTTGTTGTACTCAGAGTCTCAGAGCGCACAGATAGGCTTTTTCTAAATGACTTTGGGAGAACTTGTATCTATTATCTCCTCACCTCGTATGGACCGTGTGGTGGTATGTAGTAGTCATCTCCAGGTGCAAGCATATATTTGTCCTGCTCTATATCCTTGTTATAGACTATGGAAAGAAGGGACAGGAGAAGACGCCTGTCTTTATCATCTGTTACTCTCCCACCATAGTTACATTCTCCTGGGAAAGGACACAAAATCAGGATGAAAAATTGAAAGTCAATGAACATATAGAAAGTGTTTAGCATTACTGAATAACTCCAGTAAGTTGAAGACCTGAAGGTCCAGATCTTCAAAAGTTTTTAGGCACTATACTTCCACTGATTCAACAGAAATTAGATTTGTGTGTTTTGATAGTGAAAGGTATAAGAAACATACCAAGCTGGTCTGGGAAACTGCTTTTCATGTCACCGTGAAAAATGTCACTTTCCAAATGGCAGCTTGTTTGCTTTAAATTCTCTTAGTAAGAACTTTTTAAGCCAGCCAACTTTCAAAATTTGCACAGTGCTATATAGCTGCTCTTCCTCTCGTCCCTTTCATGTAAACTCAAAACTCATTATATATGTATGCAATAGAAAAGAAAGGATTACAAATATGCAGAACCACTGTGCAGAAGGGTTTGGAGAGTTCTAAGTAATGGGCAAGCAATGAGGGGAGATATGTCACTTGACTAAGAGGAAATAAATAGCATTGACATGAAGTGAAGGAAACAGCTACAAATTCAGTTTATTATTTTTTTCTCCTTAATCCTGACCCCCCCCAAATTATTTTTATAAAGCTAAACATAATATTTGATATATTAAAAATTGAGAATCATCTTTTTAAGCGTGAGAAAGAAGGTGCCAATAACTAGCCATCCTTCTGAAGAATGAGAACTAAACAGCCACAGTAATCAAGAAACATCTTACTAGTTATTTACACAGGCCAACACCTATTGCTTTAACCTGATGAGGATTATCACATCCTCCAGCAAACCACCAGTGCTTACTCTGTCAGGATCTGACATATTGATCAGCTAAGGTGAAACAAAGGCCACTGATGTTTTGATTCGACAAATGCGAAACAAAGACCAGGAGGTTTGCTGGACCATTAGTAACTCTTGCAGGTAAGTGAAGAGAGCAATCAGATCTGAGGGCTTGGGATCCAACTTGTCTGGGTGTGAAAGACCAAGAAGGTAAACCTGAATGGAATCCACTACATCTGCTTATCAGTATGTATCAGTTTATCCCTGTATCAGTTGAAAGTGCATAGCAAGTCAACACGTGTTAGCAAGTGCAACATCTATACCTGTTAGATATGTCAGAGCTTCAAATGGGATTTCTTCATATTCATTCAGAAACATCTGGATTTGTCGCATACTGATTCTGAGGTCAGATTCATTGAACTCATATGGAATATTCCACCCTGTCCAATTCAGAAAAGATGTATCAGCAATGGTGCATTACACTGATAACCATGCTCAGGAAATGTTGATAGTATTAGACAACTTCTACAGAAAAGAAGATAACAGCTGCCAGACAACACCTAATGAAGCCATGGCATTTAGCTGGCTGTGTACTGCACAAGTGAGAAATACGAAATGTGCAAGCTTTACATTGTTACAAAAATACTTATAATTGCATATATTTCTATATTTTATGAAAAACATCAGAATTCTATCCTGTTTTCTAAATATATCGTGGTCTTTTAAGAGTATTTATAAATTTAGTAAAAACTGAATCACATCTTACTTATCTTTTCATTGTTGTGTTACAGTCAATACAATGCAACTACATAAATTTTAGTCTCACAGCACACAAACATATGCATTAGCTTTTCTAAAACAAAACTACACACACAAATAACAAACTATTGCTGAAGAAGATGCATCTTTAATGATGAAAATTTAAACAGAACTGCTTTTGATGAATGAATTACTATAGTTGGTGAGAACCACAATAATATACCAATACTAATCGATTAACTTACAATTTAATGTAAATAGATTATGATATATTTACTTGGGAAATTGCACTTTCTAGTCCTCACCTAGATTAATATTTTAAGTAGCTTTGCTTGAGTAAGAATCTATGCAGTTTGTAGCTTTTAAAAACTTTATTCTGTTCTGTGGAATACAGACTTTACTTTCATTTTGCTGTATTCTTGTAATGACAATACTACCTTTTCACAGAGAGGGTGTAAAAATGCATACTAAAACTCCTAATCCATTTAAGACAATGTGCAGATCATCTAAGCCTTACCCAATGGTCCAAAGTGCCTCCTTTCCTGCACCAGAGCATGGAAAAAGCAAAGGCCAAAAAGCATTTTTTGCCACATTTCTGGCTTTTGGCAACTGCTAAAGAACACAGGGTCAGAGATGGGGTCATTAAGATACGATCGAAGGAGGTTTGCTCTAACCCCTTTTGGAGGTTCGTTTGTCATTTTAATGCCATTCTGGAGGATACTAACAGGAAACTTTTCTGATGGATAACTGGTTAACCACAATCTGAAAAGAATAAAAAAGCACATCATCATCATCAAAAAACTATCAGTATTGACAAATCCTCAAGATCGATCTGCCGAAGACTGAGTTTTGTTACCTGTTTAACTGTAATGTTTAGATAACATCTAAGTTTGGTCTAAAATGCAGGCATATAGTAGATGATGTTGGACAAATAGAAAAGATGGTGTCATGATTCGGTATCTTTATTTTTTATTGCACATTAAACAACATAAATGTTACTCTTAGTTGTTCGTACAAAAGATGTACTTTTTTTTTAACTAGTATCTCCAGCAAACAATAAATACTCATTAAAAAGATCAAAACATGAAAAATCCTACCTGAACTTATCATTGGTATTCTCAGGCACTATAACTTCCTCACAGATTTTTTCCAGAGTGGGCATCCAGCTGGTTGCAAGATGGCAGTTTTGTAACACTACCCAGGTTCCATCAGTAATTGCCTGATAAATCATATTTGCTGCTATTGGGCCCTGGCCCTGTCCAAGTGAAATAGTTTGAATGCTTGTGCCTCCCATGCCAAGATCATCAGCAAATTTTAACAAACCTGCGATGGCAAGTTTCACACATGTGAAGAAAGACACAGAAGTCAATATATATTTTACTCAAATACTAAAAACAACAATCCAGAAATGGTATCTAATGTGATATCAGTCACTGTGTTCCTTAGGCACTTGCTAAAATTTAGTTGTATAAAGCAAAACAGAAAGAGATACTAGCCAGGTTAAGTGCCTGTCCTCTCCTTCAGTCCTGACTGCTCATTCTCAGTCTGCATTACAGCTCTCCACTCTCTCTATTTTCCTGGTACAATTGTTTACAGGGTGAGCTGTAAACTGGAACTTTAGATCTGAATTAAAAACAAACCTTCAGCTTTGCCATCAAAGCCAGCACCTCCTGGAAATATATTCTTACAGTGTGGTTCCATATTATAATTCTTCTGGCAGAAAAACAAGTTTAAAAATAACTTTTATTATTATTATTATTATTTTAAGGACATTTAACAGAAGTGTTTTAAAGCATAGTCATACACTCCATCACCATCAGCAACCAAGAGAGGGGAAACTTTCTGGAGGAGGGGCTGCAAAAACACTAAGGCAAGTCCCAAAAACCCATTGGCATAATTGTTAAAAAAAGTATGAATAAGAATCTGGCCCGGATGTGAAAATCCATTAGACCTCTGCAGAGCTGCTCAGAGATCTAGACATTTCATCACCAGCACCTCCAGACACCCCCGCCAGCAATTTTACTGTCATTTCATACGCATGGACTGATGCAACTATTTGAAACAGAGGCTAATACCATCATTGTCATATTGTACTATAAAAATCAAACAAAAGGACCTGTAACTATAAGTTTAGTCTCACTCAGTGTCATTTAATCAGATAAAAAAAAAAAAAGATTTTTTTTTTTAATACCAATCTCACCTGCCATAGGATCAGCACCTGGTGATAATACAAAAATCAAAGGGGCACAGCAATTGGAATCATTGTAACTTCCTCCCAAATCAAAAGTAGGTGGTTCAATGAATGTTCTTCCCATATTTTCTATGATGAACACCCGCACTGCTGGAACAATCTTGTCAGGTCTCAAACATCTGAGAATAACCATACGATCTAACCCCATTACTGTGTTCCACACATCTGGGAAAGCTTCTTCATGGGGTCTTACAGAGTCATATATTAGTTGCCACTTTGAAACATTCTCTCTTACGTGTTCCATTAGTCCCTGAAGGTTTGTCAGACAAGATGCACGTACTAGCTCAGCCCACGATTTGTCAGATAGCCATTCTGGAGCTGGATTGGGGTGAGGATTATCAAGAGCAACACCTCCTGTCAGAAGGAAACGCCAAACCTCATCATCTATTTGGTCTTTTCCCTTCATAATCCCTACTGTCAGGAGGAAGGAGAATAACAGTTTGTCTTTCTCAAACAGTGAACGACAGACATTATTATAGATGCTTATTGTGAAATGCTCAATTATATTTTTTATTCTCTCTTCCAGATCGTCACTCTTTTTGCTATTAGCAATAGATTGAACATACAAGTTAATGAACCAAATCAACGAATACTGATACATAGGTTCAATGTTTGCCAGATCAGAAATGCAGAAGAAGACAATAGCTGAATGAACAGCAACTGGTTTATACCCCATTCGAGTAGAATCTATTTGCATTTCAGTTACAGAAGCAATTTCTTGCTTTTCAGAGATTTCTTCAGATAACTCTTTGGATGAAGACAAAATATTAATTGCTGTTTCATCTTCTAAGATGTTTCCTTCTGACTTTGAAAGGACCTCCAGGATTTTATCTTCTATTTCCTTTAATTGTTTCTTGTTGGCTGCACTTTCTATAATAAGTTTATTTTTCTTTTCTTCTAGCTCAGGCTTTTCCTTTGCAGCTACAATTCCAAGAAGTTGATCCTGAAGACCCAGAGGTGTAATTGTGAAGTTGAGTAGACAAACTTTTACAGCCACTTCAGGAAGATAATGAGGATTTCTTAAACGGGTTGTTATGTAAAACCTGAAATCTCTTGAATATTCAATTATATTTTCTCCTAACCTCATGTATTCTACTCCTTGTTGTTTGAATGTTAGCTTTAATAAAATGGGTTCTAAGAAAGCATCTAGTTCTTCACCAATATTTTCTAGCAAGACGGGTGTTCCAAGCTGAATAGCATTTTCCAAAGTCCTCACATAATTTGTGTCAGATAATTTGCTAACTGACAGCCTGTTATTTTTCTCCATATTTTTTACCCACTTGTTAGCTTGCCTTTGAGGATCTATCATTAAAGCCCATCTTCTTGAGTTCGAAACAATTAAGCCATTGTCGATGGAAAAAGAATCAATTGGCAATCCAGCAATTTGCCATGCACGAATTTTGACTGGATCCCCAAGGGTATTACTTAAGCTAAAATCACTGGAGCATGGTATGTTCTTCTCATTGCACAGGACTTGCCACTGCTTTTGACATTCTAGGCGATAATCTACACTGAAGGCTCCCAAATAAGCAACTGTTCCTGAAGATAACAATACATCTCCTGTAAGGTCTACATATCGGATTCCTAACAATCGTGCAGCTTCTGTCCACCTGTCTTTCTCTCCACCAAGACCACTAATTAGCTGTTCAGCTCTCACAAGCTTTTCTGAACAGATTTCTATACTATTTTCTAATTCTCTCTTCCGATCATTCATGCTTTCCAACTCATCATTCAAAGCTTGAAGGTGATCAACTACCTCCTTAAGTTCTGCTCGTTTTGTTTTTAGCTTCTGCATTTGAATGTCTAATAATCCTTCTGCATCTCTCAAACGCTCACGCTTTGGGGCAACCACTTTTGCAACACGATCATACACCTCCATGGCTCGCACCCACTTGCATAGTCCTTCACAGGCAGATGATACATTTTTAATGACAGCTGGCTGAAAATCTGGATGACTAATAAACCTCTCTCTAATTCTCTTCATTATAGCAGGAGGAATATTATCCTTGTCATATGTCTTTAAGCTCTCAAGGAATTTCAGATCTCCAAGAATTTTTCTAGAAGGTCCCCAGTAGTCTTCCAACATTTTACCTATATTGCACATAATGTTAAAATCAAACTTAAATTATGAATGTTCAAACCGAAAAAATACTTGAAACATAATATGAAGAATTAATATCAGTGATTTTGCAACAGAATTTTGCTATACAATCACTGTTAAAGAGTTTAAGAAATTCCTTACCTTCAGAAATTCAGACAGGAACATTAGCACCATTAATCTATGTCACACTGGAAACTAGTACATATATGTATTAATTACATATTAATTCTAAAAATCAGTCAAAAGCAAAATAAAGAAAACATTTCTATACACTCATTCTTAGTTGAGCTTATTATATAAATCACTAACTGTAAAGGAGTTTCTTGCTAATCTATGTCGGACAGTTTTGGATGAAAGATACGATTACGGAAGTCCTACTTCAGTAATTAAGAGTTAAAATGCAGGGGAGTAAGGTAGAAGGAAAGTGGAAGAAACAAATCCCTTTCCTTCCCTACATCATAAATCCTGTGCAATTTTATAATACTACCACAACCAGCACAGAAAGAGATGGTTGGAGTAATTATCTATGGCTGAGGACAGCCAGAAATCGGTCTCCCAACATAGGAGATGGTGTTTGGTAACAGGGATTAGAATGCAAAATACAGGTGAATGGTGCACAGCAAATCTCAAGCTCCTGGAGTTTCTCCAGGCAATGCAAATCAAAACAGCTAAAAGTAAGCTGGAGAAGTGACTTTTTGCTAACTAGGAACATATTACAAAGTTTATGTTACTGTGCCAAGCAAGTGTAATATGTTACAGTTGCAAAATAAGCTCTTAGCTGTACAATGTTATTACAAGTCATTGCTAGCAAAAATTCACTTTTGGTGCATGTGGCTGCAGCCACACCAGAAGCACTTCGCAGTACAACACAGCAGTACCCCAAGAATTCCTAGGGCAAGGGTAACACAAATACCCATCATTACCACTGCCACTTGGATCAGGCTTTCTCTCTGGTTTCATTCCCTTCATGACACAGATACTCTCCATGACAAGCTTAACAGGACCCGGTGGGTTCTGCATGGATTTCACAAGAGAGATGTCTGAAGGATTCAAGGTATCAAGAGCTGCAAGCGCTGCCTCCAAAGCTGGCATGGCCTCAGCAAGGTCTCCTTCACATTCATCCTGTAAAGACATTGTGCACAAACCTGTAACCCTTCATACAATACCAGACCCACAAGCTGACTACTCCACTCTGAGAAATTCCCACACAGCATCAGTGAACATTCTGTGCTTGTAAGCACCCAGTCAAAAGACTCTTCACAACATTGGGCTTCTTCCACAGACAACTACTTTCACAATCTGTTTGATGCTTAGAGGAAGGGCTTGTAGAGAAATGCAGTAACTTCCATTAGGTGAACTGATAGCTGAGAAAGTCAGACAACTTATCAAATTCAAAGTTCCTTCTGATCTGACAAGGAGCAATAAAATGCATATTAGACACAATTACTCCTAGTTAAATCTTACAGTGCTAAACACGAAGAAAACATGCGTCAAGTAGCTTAAATCCTTTATCATGCACATGTTGCTATTAGAGCAGAATGCAACAATTATGCCAGATCTCAGCAATTACACATCACCGGCATTCCCAACTAGCCACAAAAAACACTGAAGAATCCTGCAGCTTCTGGCAGGAAACTTTGTGCTATAGACATCTGTCTGTGGTCCTGTCTCTTAAGTTATATCTAATAGGGCTCAATGCAATGCTATGCCAAGTTACCTCACCTAAGTCTGAATCAGTGTCTCGGGGCCTGGAAACAGTATCACCTAACTACTCAGCATAATCAGATCTGCTGAGAAGGAGAATATATTAGTACAGAAACAGCTGCTATATAGCCACCAAAATTTACCTTGTTTACATTAGGAACATCTCTTGCAACTTCGATACTTTAGGAGCTTGGATCAGCCCATTAACACACCCTCACAACTCTCATTTATTTGGAAAGAAGTTGGAACCCATTGCATTGCAGGCTTATGCCCTTGTAAACTACCTTAATAGCTTTAGCAACAGCTGCAGCTTTATTAGCCTCTTTTTCATCTGCAGACACCAGTTCTTTTTTTGCATCTACTGCAACTGTTTCCTTTTCAATCTGGATCATCATTTTCTCTGTTTCTGCAGAAGTTCGTATCAGTTCAGGCTGAAGGGCAGTTAGTTCTTTCTGCATCTCTACAACCTGATCAACATAACAGGAAATCAAAAAAAAAAACTTGTAAGCAATTGTATACACTTTTCCTTTATGTCTTAGGAAGATCAGAAGATGCTATATTAACACAATCTAAAAAGGGATCTACAATAATTATCAAAATAATGCTCTAGTCTATTTTTACTAAGAGCTGTTTTACATAAGGAAATAGAATTTTAAAACACTGATTCAATATATTTTTTCTCACTGTGAATTTTAGTTTATGGAACCTAAAATAATTCTTTCTTATGCAGGTGGATAACAAATCCAGAAGAAACTAGGAAGGGAGCATAGAGCTAGTGACAGCAACAGCTTCAAACAGGATGTTCCTCATCAGGTAAGTGTCTGGCAGCCCCTTTACTTTGTCTGTTGGAGGGAACCCCTGGATCATCTGGGTTGAGAAAGGAGAGGTTTCACAGGGGATCTGATCAGTTGCCTACTGGGAATTTGCACAGGAATTAATTTTCGTTATCATCTTACAATCTTCACCTTCTCCCCTATTTTGAAAAGGGTAATAGGTACTAGGATGCTGAGCCATGGATTCTCTATATAAGGATTTGAGAAAACAACTAAATTTGTATGTTTTTTTCCTTGTACTTTTGGTAAGTTCCATCAATTTCTTTTAGCCTTCTATTAAATGCTATGATCCAAAGTTACACACCACTTTTTTTTTTCCTTTTCTTTTTTCCCTTTTTTTTTTTTTTTTTTTTTTTTTTAATGGCTAACTTTTCCTGGTGGTCTTCTGAAGAAAATTGCTAATAGGATGATGAATATAGTGAAGAGGGAATAAAACTTATATTTAATTAGATTTAATTAGCAAATACAGATGCGCTGTACTAAAGTATTTATATGCCATGCATTCAGTGTTTTCAGCTGAAACTTACTTGTGAAGATGCAAAGTCAAGTTTCTGAAGTCCCATAAGATAACGGTTTCTCATCATGTCAACTTCTTGCCTTTTGCTATGCAGCAGAGTCTTAAAGGTGAGAATCAATTCTAGATAAGAAGTTGGTGTTACATAGTTGTGTCTTCGCAAGGTACTGTAATAGCTGATGGAAAGCTCTCTCACACTTTCTTGGAAATACTTGCACACTGACACAACCCTAGAGAAAATTTATCCATATTATTATGTAAATACAGTCTGTCACGAGGAAACTGCTCTAAGTCTGTGAAACTATATGAGTCTTAGTAAAGGCAGAATTGTTTTTTCCTCATTACAAAAATATTTTGGACAAAATCCTCCTTGCATGGAGTGGCCTGATTTTCAGAAACATCAGCTATATATAGCTAGGTATCTTTGACTCCCACTGAAGCCAAAGAGTTGGCTTAGCTTGGCCCATTTATGAGGACAGTTTGCCCATTTATAAGGACAGTTCACTGATTATGCATGTTTGGTAAAGGGGAGGTAACCCTCTGCTTCATACATTTCTTGAGATAAACTCATACCCTTTTCTAATGTCATCTTCGAGTTCAACATCCTCTAAAAACTTGTCAGCAACCATTTCCAAAGCATCCGTAGGCCAGGTTTGGAACCAATCAATGGTGCAGCAGTTTATCAGTGAAGGGAACATTCGTAACCGATTCCTGAATGCATTTCCAATAGGGCTCATTGCTAGAAAAAAAAATCTAATCATTACCTAAGTTTGCTTGCAGTTAGGAAGCAACAAAAATTACCCTAAGAAATAATACACTATACAGACCTAAGACAATATGCAAATTTTTCTTCACCCTTTCAATAAAGAAATTGTACATAGCAAGGGGAGTGGCTTCAATTTTCCTGTTCTCTGTCCTTGCTGCACCTTGCATTTTCTCTACAATTTCAGCTTTCTCATCAGCTGCAAAGATATTAGGCACATCACCGGTATTTAAAAGCATATTGATATCTTCTACAAATGCTTCATCCTTTATTTGATTATCACAGAACAAAAAGGACACATTCTTGTTAGCAACACCAGCTTTCAGCAGGACTCGTTTAATATCCTCTTTCCATTCATTTATTCCATAGGATTTTGTAATTTCAATTTGAAAGAGCTCAAAGGTATTCATGTAGGTGGCCAGCTTGGTAGCACTTTGTCGGCCACTCCCACCAATTCCCACCAACAACAGATGCCCATTGTCCTGCTTTAGTACCCTGCATATCCTTGAGATATGCTCAATAGCAAATTTGAACATGACCAACGACATTGGTGCTTTGCTGACATTGTTGTACTCCTCAAGGTAGTATTCCATCACGGTTGTCAGTTGCTTTAAGTTCGTGATTTCATCATACACTTTTACGTTACTGTCTGGCTTCAAATAGTCTCCAAAGAACAGGCTGCGAATATTATCATCAGAGATCTTGCCAGTAGGTGAGAGATGACTCAGTACCTATAGAAAAGACAAGAATCAACAGATAATTCAGACTACTATAGAATTATTTTCCTTAAAGTAATAACCATCCTTATCCACCTAGAATACTGTGGGAAGCACTCTTTTATAGCTATTCTGGTTACTATCTTTGTCTAAAAAAAAAAAAAAAAAAAAAAAAAAGAACACTGCACCACCTAAATGGAGTAATAGACTGTAGGCTGACATGCAAGTTTCCACCTGTGCATATCTCACAGAGTGATTTTGCTGTCAAATATAGGACAAGTTCCCAAAAGGATTCTCACAAATCACCCACTACTCCCATAGGCTCTTTCAAATCCTAAGTTAACCAAGAGCACAGATAAATATTGGTAAGACACTTATTCCATATAGTCCCCTGTACCTACACAGAATCCTTTTGAAGTCATGAGTCATTCTTATATGGAGTAATTTGTACTAACTTGCCTAAGAATATGTATAATACCTAATATAAATAGAAGCCGATCTAAACTTTGTAGATGCATTGCTGGAAATCATTCAAAATGTGTCCAATACTAATACAGTCTCAAATGTCCAAATATTTCTGAAAATGTGTCAGTCTCGTTCTTGGGCCCAGCACATTACCCTAAAATACCTTATCGATGCTCTGCTTGAAGCTATTTGATGTTGTCTCTTTTACCATCTGAAAGAACACCTTTCTGTCCTCCTGATCAACTAAGCGATCATAGAAAACTCGGTAAACCTCATGAATCCAAAGTCTGATCAGCTTATCTCCATCCTGCAAATGTAAGCACAAAAAAAATAGGTATATATAGCTAAGATAGAATTTGTTTGAAAGTAGAAGGATGGAAATGTCCATTCGGACTCAGACATATCTTTTGATAAACTCAGTGGGAACCTTCCAGCTTCAAGCCATTCAGCACATGGCTCAGCATCTGCTAACCTAACTGGCTTCCTCACCTAATAACCATCTTATCTTTCCTGCTAACACAATCTGAGACTCTTACGCCAACTCATTTTTTTCTACTGTATCAATCTCCTCCCAGCATAAACAATAAATCTTTCTATGGGATGGCTCATGGGCTGTAATCCTAGCCTTGCTCTAACTCGGTTGCTGGCTAAGATGCCTGCTGAATAGCCTGTAGCTATTTAGTTCTGTTTCTGCAACAGCAACATTCCCCCTGATAGAAGTAAATCTTTTAATACTTCTCTAAACTGCCATTTTAGTGTAAATAGATGAAAAAAATAGAAGGATAAAAGTCATACACATCTGTCAGTATTTATTTCTGGTTTGTGATGACAGCTAGAAGCATTTCTGGGCTACATTATTTAGTCTTCTTCACTGATTCCCACTTGTGAAAGAGAGAAAATAAATCTTTTCTCACATTTTTTTCTTTTATGTATTTATTTTTCAAATACAAGAGATGGGACTGTCTAACTTGATATACAACCCTTAACAGGTGGACCTTGGACTTCAGGCCTGACTGTAATACATATAAACAATATTAATGTAAATGACAGCTGTCTACTTCAGTCATAGAGAGACAAAAAGCACATAGCAAGGTATTCAAGAGCTAGCCTGATTTTTATAATGTAAATATATTGAAAACATAATTCACATATTTTATGAGGTGTTTGTTTACTAATATTATACCAATAACTTAATTTGTCCATTGCTCTTTCTTTCAGGAATATAATAAAAAAGGAGCTTACTTGCAAGTGAGTGTGTGGACAGAGCAACACCCCTTTAATAACTCGGGAAAAATCCCGTAGATTAAAGACATAATGGGATTTGGAAGGAGTTGGGAGAAAATTCTCAACTGCCATTTTATAAATTGCCATTGTAGCATGGACCATCGTCTTGCTTAGCCTTAAAAGGGAAAAAGAGATAGAATTATGAGATCTGAAGATAAATTACAGGAGAAAATACGACAAAGGTGTTACTAGAAATGCATCGTATTACCTTAGAAACACAGACTCAAAGCCTTTGCTAAAGTGCCAGTCAGCAATTGCAGTAAAAATCTTGGCTAATATGTCATCATCAAAAGAACATATAGATATAATATTCAAGTGGCGTGTGAAGCGTCCTATAATACACAGAAAAAAATGCATAAAGATCTAGGAACATCCAGGCTTTTTTGCACCTTACAGCTAGCATTTGCCTAGGATTGGTTCTCAAAAGAGTGCGACTCAAACAACACTTGAATCAGGCTTCAGCTCCAGGATTCTGATACTGGCAAATTTCTGCACCAGCAGTGATACAAAAGGAATATAAACTCATTCACATATTTTGTGTCAGTACTTCTCTTAGAAGAACTTCTGTTTTTAATATAGAAGACGTGAACCTCCACTACGTTAAGGTGGTTACCTCACAAATTTAAATTTCAGTTCACATTAGCCCAGTTGGTTATAATATGGCACAGTAAAACTTCACAAAACCACCTTGTTCTCAGTTTCAATTTAAAAAATCCAGTCAATACAGTAGCAAATTTTACAACTTTAGCTGTATCAGAATAGTTATTGTGATAAAGCCTCCTCAAAGCACTGTTAGAGTGTTTATATAAAGCAAAATAAGTTATACTACCGTAAAGTGCCTTATAACAGTATAGTTCTTAATGCATTAGGCCTTTTATTGACATAACTTTTGCATTAAAAGGTATCACCTCCCTTATGCTGATACGACAGGAATGAAGGACTTGCAAGGATCAAGCTACCTCTGCAGTAAGTACAGACAGCCCAGCTTAGCAGCAGGAGATACAGTTTCAGATGAGAATTGACATGACAGCCAAACAGACCTAGCAAGAAAATGTATTCTCATCCCTTCCCAAAGGATAGAAAATGAAAAAAGTGTCCAATTTTTCAAAGGTTAGTATTATTTTCATCATTCGTTTCTAAGGTTGATTAAACTCACCCTAAAGAAAGGTACAGATTTAAACTTGAACACATAGACTTCTTCTGTTTGGAATGACCCAGATAGTCAATGTATCTGTAGATTTACAAGTGACGGATAAACGCAGACTTTGTCATCAGCAAAATCAAACCTACCTCTTAACTTCAGTCAGTTAGATAACAAGTCGCCATCATGGTATATTTTTCTGTTACGCTTACATATGCTTTGTACTATACTTTATAGATTTCCTACCTGTAATATCATTCCTGCCTCCCCCAGGTGGGCCCATGGCTGAAACAAGCAGGACATCTATGATATTAATCTTGGATGTATCTTTCTTGTCATACCAGTGACCATGATCAATCCACTGTCTGAGAAGTTCAATAGGTGGCTGGGCTCCATACACTTCCTTTGCAGGCATGTTTAGGTCATCTACACAGGACAGAGGTATTGAGGAAAAAACCCTTAGTGCTCAGGAATCATATCTTATAAATCTATGATGAAAAAACAACTTAGATAGGGGTAGAAAAAAGTTATTTCTTGTTATATTTTCTTCCCATTAAAATAACCAGAATCAAATGACATTATACTTCACAGGTATGTGAAGGTGATGTTTTAACTTAATTTGGCTGGTATTTTTTTTTGTTTTATTCTTATTTCAGATCACACTGCAAAACATTTAAAATGAGTCAATGAACAATAATATTCTGAAGACAAATGTCGCTTAATCAAATAGAAACGTTTCAGCAGGGGGCAGTGCTAATCCTTCTCTGGGTGCCCTAAAAAACCAAAAAGCACTGAGGCATAAATTACCAGTCTCTGTGAATCGCTTCCTTTGTCCAAAACCAGAATTTAAATTATATAAAAACATGAAAAAAACCTGTCTTACCCACAAATAATATAGCTTTTTTTCCCACAGGAGGCCCAAATAATCCTTTTCGTCTTCTGTCCAGTTTAGACATAATAATATCCTGGGTTTGGGTAGCAGAGGTTCTTGCAGAGAAGTTGATGAAGCTTGGGATGTATTTCTCCTTTGGAAGTTGTAGCAGAAAATTATTTGTGATAACTGATTTTCCAGTGCCAGTGGGACCCACAAAAAGCAAAGGGACATTATGCTCCACATAAGTTTTAAGAAAAAACATTTGTCGGGCAGTTTCCATTGTTGGAATGATTAGATCAGATACCTGTTACACATGTAAGTAAACCAGCACATGAAAATCAAACATCCAATATGATAATCAACACCATTATTTACAAGCAACTAACTAAAGCAAGCCTGTAAAACAAATCCGAAATTCATTTCTCTGTGAAAATCTAGGTTACAAGAAGGTTCTGATAGATACTACAGACGACGCTACTTTTTGTTCAATGATTATACGGTAGCTAGCAGAACAGGTATTTGTTTATATTATGGCTCATAGACACTATACCAAATCCACAAGGAAGAACTGCAGGGTTAACCATGGCTTAATTCTCTCTACTGAGCAGTGCTATAGAAATTTCTTTCCCTTCCATATATCATTAGTAGGGCAGCTGTGCACTAAATATCAAGAAAAGATTTTAGACAACAGAATAAAATGTAATCTTACATCTCTCATGTACTTAACAGACAAAACCGTTGTACCTGCAATGGAACGAGAAGCTGAACAAACATTAATTATCTTGAAATGATATCTGCAGGATAGGTACCTACGGAGCTCTGCTGCACCTACCCTTTCCTTGAGTTCAAAGCTGCCACAAAATCCAAGTGCCTCCACTTGAAAAAGGAGGGGATTTGGGACTTTTCAGTATTGTTCTCCCTATCCCAAAGAAGTAATAACTATGTTTGCTTGGTTTATCTCATTATCTCATTTTATAATATCACAGTATCAAACACAGAAGCCAAAAACAAAGATGCAGAGCCTGCACAGGTTAATCGAATGTTGTAGATAACCAGACTAATTCAATGGAATCGGAGCTAGCAAAGGTTGCTGATGTATACCTCTAAATCATTTTATCAAATAATTATTGTTTAAAATGAAAGATATCAATGTGAACCTTAGCCACGGGAGAGATAACTTGCTCTTCTTTAGTGATGTAATTAGTCCACATGTTCCACTGCCCACTGCCATGCTTGTAAAAATAGAAGTCAAAAACACTCCCTGTTAATTGAAAAAAAAAAAAGAATAAGAAAATTCACTGATTAAAGAATAGAAATAAACTCTTTATCATTTTAGTGTGCGAAGTTCTGAAATTTTTCTTTTTCTTTTCATCCCTTATTTAGAAATAACTTCAATATGAGACATTTTGGCCCTTTAAACAGTCCACCCTCATGAGATAATGAAGGTCTTCCAGCACAAGAGAACTTCCCCTACCCACTGCTGTTATTATCAGAAAATCATTTTAGGGCCGACTGAGCTACGTTGTCTGAGGGCAGTCTGAGGCATATGCTACTCCTGGTTTGAACAGTGGGGAAAGGGCACTCCACTGTGCTGCCCACAGCTCGGCAAATAGCAGTTCTGCTGCAGAGTTAAAATCTGCCAGGCATCCCTTACAGTGCTGAGTCTTCTTATTGTTTTATAAAGAACCAAGCAAGCACAGTTATGAAGAAGCACCTTTTTCTGGGAAGATATTGTTTTTGGTGAGCTTCACACTTTTGGGGCGTGGGTTTCCATCATCCATTCCCATTAGCAAGTTGCGGTAAAATAAATCAAATCTTTTTCTGCTGTCTGCATCGATGGTCCCAGCAACTGTCCAGACCAAAGCAAAAAGAAAAAGCCCCTGTAGCCACAAGAAGATCTGTTGACTAGACATGCTTTCCTCCTCCTCTTCATCAGATTTCTTTATTTCATCTAAAACACATATTTTGAATTTTGGTTAAATGTCACAAGCATAAATAAGCATAAATCCCAATCCAAAATGCTTTTGGTAAAATTACTCTGAGACAAACCTAGAGCATTGTCTTCAGGGAAACAAAGCCAATCTACATAGAATGATGATTTCACCTTCACCACATGTGTAAAATACTGCCTTCAAATAAAAACAAATGAGAAGGAAAATTATTTACAAAGAATCCTATATTTTTTCTTCTGACATCAGCAAACTGCAAGCAAAACCTATGCAATACACTCACAAGATCATGTTCCACTTTGTAAGGACACTGATGTCCAAATGTGAAAGCTCTGTATGCTAGCCAAAGTGTTACTGTTAATGCTAATCAGTGAGAAAGGACTTGGGTCTTCTGATCCCAAGCAGTAAGGGAATTTCTTTGATATTTCCTTGCATCTGATGACCTGCATTTTTTTATGAGACACATAAGGAAAAAATGAAATTTGAAATAAAAAGAATAATGCTTAGGGTACTTACCAAGAAGACAAGTATAGAGTTTCATCATGCTGTAAGTCAGGTGAATAGAGGATGTCTGAACTATGACTTTGCAGTGAAGATGAATGAAGTCTAAACAGGGCTGGACTAGCCACATAAACATGTCATTGACCTGCCAGGAAAAAAGAAATGGTTTTAAAACAATTGAAAATTGCCGTATATCCCACTGCCATAAATGCATCAAAAATTCTCCCGGAGTTGAGAGAGGGAAGACGAGGAAGGAAGATAGGAATGTCTCTATGTGAGACAAAAAGAAGCAATCATAAAGCCACATTCTCATTAACTTACAGCGAAAATAAGCAGCTTCTGCCATAGAGGGGATTTCAACAGGAATTTTGTTATCTACTTACTAATCCAAACAGCAGAGCACTGCTTCTGCCTACGGAGACTGCTGCTCTGCTCAGGCAATGAGAAAATTATCCCAAAGGAAACAAACACAAAGGCTTCATCATCCCTTAAAAAGGACTGGCTTCTACAGAGGGCCTACCATAGCTACTGTGCTGCAGCAGGCGTTCCAGAAAGCACTGACTGGTACCTGTGGGAGCTCCACAGCGTGCAGGGCAGTAATGAGCAAGGCTGATGGTATCTGCTCCATGGACTCAAGCAGGAGAATAAGAGAGGTATCTCAACCCAGCCCCTTCCCAGGGACTGTTACTCAAGGAGAAGCACTAAAGGGTCAAGTTATTTGCTGGTTAAGAAATAATTATTTTGCTTTGATGAACTAAGAAGACTGCTTCAATAAAGAGCTCTTCTATTGTTCATACTTCTTTTGGATTTGGTCCCAGTTTCCTGCAAAAACTCAAAGGGGGTCTGTCAGATCACAGAAGTCAAAGCTTTTTCCAGCTATACCCCTTCTGTGGATTGATCTTTCTGATTCTTTTACTTTAAATGCCCAATAAATAAATAAGAAAGGAATTTTACTCTTGATAAGATTAAAAACTGATTCCCACTAACACATTCTTTTGTTCATATCTACACTGAAGATATACTATAATACACAACTCAAAGTGGTCTCACTCATGCAAGCAATCCAGCTCACAAAGGATGATTTAGCAAAGATTATTGAGGTGAATAAGGCTTTTCAGATTAAGTTCTTAATGAAAATAGTGCTATTATAAGCATTTCTCAAGCTACGCTCTAAATATCTCAAGCAGAAGGATGAGTTCAAAAAATTTCTTGTCTTTCATTCTTTCCCAAATTTTCTTTCAAGTACCTGTGGCCTGTAGCAACACCTGACATACATTATCACAAAATAATTTACAACAGCCTCTAGGAGGTCTGGGACCTCCTAAATCATGAATGTACTTAAAAATTTTGATCCTAAATGGCTGCCTTCAAGTCAGCACTGCAAGCAAACTGCGCACATCCCCTTAAGGTAAGTCCTCTAAGTGAGACCTTTGCCAAAAAATTAGGGTTCGCACCAGCTCTCGGTGTTCCTCCTGCAGGTTTGGAGGCAGTGTATTCATGTAGGAATCCTTCAGTGGCTTCCAGCCTAACTGCTGTGGGTCCATATAGATCATACCACACCTGGGAAAAACAAACAACTGTGGTACAGGAATAGCTACTCAAGGTGGGATAGTTCAAGCTTGAGCGCTTTCACGTTACCTGCTGACAGTTGCTGGAGATGCCTCCTCTAAGTCTGCTGGCTCAAAGATTAAACTCATTTTTGAATTCATCTGAATTATTTCACCACTCATTAAGCACAGCTAGAAGGAAAACATCACGCAAACATGATTTAGTCATGTCACTGCTGATCATTCAGTGAAAGCAATGCTTGTCATAAAATCACTGAACATCCCACTTAGTGTCACTTCTCATTCACTCATTCATATTCTCATAGCATGTGATATTTTCTGACCTTGTCTCAACTTTTCCATCTGTTATTGTAATGGCTGGCAGAAACAGAGGGAATACTGCTAAACCTTTAGCAAAAGCAGTAATGACCTGCAGCTTTTTTAGTTAATTTACTCATTAAGTAATTTAAGTAACTTCAGTTTTCAGTTTCAGAACTGAATTTATGTGTTTCATTTTCCTAAAAAGGTCAATAAACAAGTCACAGTAAATAACCTCACTTCAGTAAAGTAGGAGCAAGACAAGGCTTCTAAGAATAAATAATAGCCTAACAGCATCTACTAGACCACATGATATAACTAGAGACAAAAAGCCATGCTTTCAAGCACGTAAAACTTTTCCTGAGGCTCACACCTCACCTTGTTTTATATCCCTAGACCATCACGGTCACAATACTGCTACTACTAAAATAAAGTCCACGTATCAAGTAACTGGCAAAAATTAGTCTACCTTTTTATTATCATCCAGCACAGTGTTCATGTTCTCTATCCAAACGGCATCCACTGGGCCATCAAATATAATCCACTTCCGATCATCTGTGGTAGAAGACGCTTGTTCCCTGAAGGCATTTGCAAGAACTCCATCTGTCCATTCGTGGCTTACAGGATCAAAACTACCATACAACTGTCCCATAGAAATTGCTTTGGGATTAATAATTTTATATTCAACAGCAAATTCATCCATGGATTTTGCTGTGTAAGAAAACAAATGGGTTAGCTTGAGAAAGCTGATAGGTTAGTTTCATGCAACAAATGAAGTACAGAGTAAGAACATTCATTCCTGTGAGGATCACACTTTAGCTGCCTGGCAAAGGCAAAAAAGAATGGACATCTGGAAGCTAGACAGCAGTAAATCAGAACTTCTTTTAATTGTACGAGGAAAGTGCAAAGTACTATGTGCAAAAGCACTTGAAATAAAGGAAGAGCAGAGCAGAAGCGAGTTTATTCATTTATGAGATCTACCTACAATCTCCTCAGAGTAGATCTCTTGAGTGAAGTGACATTATCTTTATTTAGTAACTTTTCAGAAACTTAAAATGCTATTATTTGATGAGAATAAACATTAACAGTGGACCTAGTTTTGCAAAAGTATAATGCATGAATACAATGCTTAGCAAAATCCATAAAAGCATTAAATGTATTAGTATGCTTTCCTGTATTCATTTAAGACAAAAATAACTCAATTAATAGAAAATTTCCAGTAGAAAAAAGCAGAATACACCAGAATTAACCTGGGTATATCTCTGCAAAAAATATTAGTCATAGAATTAACTTCGTTTAAGGAGAAGTTTGTTACCTGCACACAAATCACCAAGGGCTCCAGCTAGCACTTTGTATGCACATGTCTTCCCACCCAAAGGATCTCCAACAATCATGAAACCATGGCGCACCAACATCATTTCATATATCTGTATCAGTGACAAGAGACTGGTTCTTTATCAGAGAACAGATTTAAGTATATTGTATATGAAACTACAGGTATCTTTCCTGCATTCAGATGCAGCAGAACAAAATATCAGCCAAGCACCTGCACTACATTAGGCCTGGCTGAAGTGTTGACTCAAATTAGAGGCAGTTACACTCTTATGACAATTCATGCTGCTGTAATTTAAGAAGTCCTTGCCTTCACTTGGCCTTTCTTTCTCCTTACTAGAGATCATCCCTCAAATGTACTAGAGTTAATGTTCTGGAGGTGAGTGCACTCATCAGCCATTGCTGTTCGCAGCCCAATGTATAAGCATAAACTGAAATCAACGGTTATCAGTGAAGCTAACACACAAGGATATGAACTACAGTTCTGAGGATCTGATCTAAACCCAGTCCCACCAAGGTTGCTCTTGGACTACAGGGCTGGTAACTTCTTCAGTTTCACCACCAGAAGTTGTCAGAACTCAATTCAAAGCCTTCAAATAGAAGATTTTATACTTTCCTCAACCTCAGTGGAACTTTTAAAAGTGGAACTTTTAAAAATTCAGTTCAATCTTACCCCAGAAAAAAGCACCAGTCAAACAACAAATATCTTTTCTCCTCCACTCAACCTGAATAAATTCATGCAAACCCCTACGAAGATATTCTTTGTCCTACATTAAGGCTGATATTTTATGGTTTAGTTTAAATTCTTAGCCAGTTCATAATTCTCTGTTTAAATGAAAAGTAAAGCATGTTTTGTAAAGTAACATAAGCAAATTTAATTCTGTTGCAGGGGCCTCTCATGGTCCTGTCCCAGCCTACGCATTTCTGCCCTTTCCATTACACTGGCATTAGGCTGTGTTACTCATAAGGATGAAAAGTTAATCATTCTTTAAAGGTCACCAGCACTAGCACAGAGGAAGCAAGAGAACACACTGAGGACAAGCAAGGGTGAGAAATGCCATCCCTTTCAAGACTTCTCAAGACGACTGTGAGCAGAACCAGGAACAGAGCCTGACCCAGTCTGACGTGTTATTCATTAGGCTACTTGGCCTCATCTGTTAAGAGATTCAGTTTAATTTCTATCCTGAATTTCTCCCCTAAGCCACTTTAAGATGCGGCTGCAGAGGTTAACTCCTTTACAGACTGGCTGAATTCAGAAATCACTGTGATCAAAGCAGACTTTTACTCCACGATTTTTTCTCAGTAAAGATAGGCTGTTTGTAATGTCCTATTAATTGCTCATTTAAACTATTAAATTATTCATTCATTCATGACAAAAACAGTAAATAAAGAATGTTTCTTAATCATCTGTTCACACTTTTTTTTTTCTCCCCAGAAGCAAGCACATGGAAACAAACCTGAATAATTTTCCCAATGAACCATGGAACTGGCTGAAGATCCATCTTTTTTATATTTTCATTTAACGCTTGGACAAACAGCTCATAGTCTGGTGTAGGAAGAACCACTCCAGGAAACAGGTCTGATATAATACCCTGTTAAGGAAAGATGGACTAGAATACTATTTAAACACAGATTACAAAAAAGGAAGAACTCCCAAAGCATAAAAATCTAAAAGGAAAACAACACTCATATAAGTCATAGGAGCAGAAGATGAAATGTCTTCGGAAGGACTAAATTAACTTTCAGGCACAAACTGTAGCCATGAAAGTGGATCTTTGCTGAGAAAGAATTCAACTGCTGTGCTTTTAAATGACTTGCGTTTATCCTTCACCAGCAAGGGTAAGTGTATTCTGTATTGCATGAGAGAGAAATCAGTCCCTGTATTTTTCATATATATCTCGATACTATAAAAGGAAGCCTAACTTTCTGCAATTTTGCCCCAAAACATATTATGGAAAAGAGTGAGAAAGTGGCTGGAGGAATTTAAATGATTAAATAGAAAGGTATGTGCTCTGCTTTTTTCAGAGCAGTGACTCTGCATGTGCTTGTACCCTAGCACTTAGGTCTTTAAATTAGTATTGATTGCTCTGCACCTTAATATATTCATTACTTTCTACAAAAGCAGCAGAGAAGCAGAAACTTCACTGCTTTCAATCTGACTTCAAATTTCTAATTGATATAATTTAAGTCGTCCACATCTCTCTTGCAGCACAAAGCTAGAATGTGAATTGCAAGGAATGGTTTCCACTGATGAAATAGAAATTACATTTTAGCAAAATATTGTATATAACATTTTACAGACTAACTTAAAAAGTAAACTAAAAGTTTGTTTTTCAAAACAATACTAACTAAACCAAAGAATATCCTCGGCTAGATCAGCGGAGTGAAGCAACTGTACAATAATAAGGTAGCATTTGAATCAAATTGTTCTAAATGAAGATAACAACCTGCTTCTGCAGGTTCGTATAAGAATATTCAAAATAATCCTTGGTGAAATGCCACATATCTCATCATCACAGAACTTGAATACACCCACTTGATACCTTACCTGAAACAATGGCACATCCTGTGCCAAGAATTTGGCCAAGTTAACATCCAGCAAAGCCCGAAGTAACAACACACTTTCATTTTCACTTGGGTACTTCAGTTTTAAGTTTCCTGCTGCTGTTAGGACAGATTTGACAGCACGCATTCCATAATCATAGTGATGTTGAGATGATAGTTGCTCTGAGCACAAACGGTAAGTGGCAACAATTTTCTGGGCAAGACTGTGGGTATTAAAAAATCACATGTAGAATGAAAATATCTCACCAAGCAAAGAAAATACTGAAGAAACTGTATGCACAATTTCAGTGGAGTGACTATCAGGTGTATCAGTTAATAATATGGCCCAAAATGCCTGGGAGGTAAAGCTATAGACTGTGATGTGTCAGAGAATCTGTGCACAATTTAGTTCTGTTTGATATTACAATACCCCAATGGTTCAGTGTAGAGGTACATATCTGTCAATATGAAGTGGTAAATGAGGACTGATGATAAAGCAGGAGATTAAAAAGTATTTTCTGAAGAAACAGAAGAGAGAAAGCTTCCTGGAATCATATATCTCAAACATACATAGTCATGCATGCCTTGCACAGGAATGAGAGGCATTTCAGACTCAATCAACATGGAAAATTCAGTGTGTCTTACCTCCGAGAATCCAAAAATCCCATTGAATAAAGTGAATTTTCTCCAATCAAAGCATAATCTGGAACCATCATAGCAACTGTTCGGAACAATGCCTGTAACAAAACAGTAAGAGATAAGCTTAGACTATGGAATAACTCGTGCTTGTTTTGTGAGTATATCAGTTCTCCATAAATTCATGAAGTTCTATACTCCGTACTCCATTTCATGACTTTAGGAATCATCTGAAATCAATAGAACGGCATTATAATTATTACCAGAACTGTGACCTCATTGAGAGGTCTGCACTAAGCACTGTGGGTATGCCTTTAAAAAGATGCATAATCCTAAAGAACTGTTAATAGACAAAAAGGGAATTATTATTCATTCCACATTTATAGTGGATAAACTACCACACAGACTGCTTAAATGACTTGATTAAGGTCATGCAAAAAAATCAATAAATAAACTGGGAAAGAAAAGTAGCACTATATCAGTCTTTTTGCAGTGTATCAGCAACTTGTATAGAGATAATGGATTTAAATTGGGATTTGAATCTCCAAGCCATTGTAAAGAAGGAGAATTCCTATTTAAAGAAAGAGGAGTTAAAGCTGTAAACTGGTAAGTTTACAAATAAACAGTAAGATAAGACTGAGACTTTCTCTCCTTGCATTCTGTACAATCCTAAACATATTATTAAAGCTTAACTACTAGCATAGTAGAATACACTTGAATGGGTTATATCATCATATTACTCAATTGCTTTCTTTCTATTCTTACTACAATAGACCAGAAGTTGCAAATTCTGTCCAATTTCTACAGGAAATCAGGACTGCAGATTTACCTTCAGATTATCAGGCAGCTCTGCCCGTCCAGCATACCCAGGATTCATAGTGATGAACACAGCACAAGTTGGATTGAGAGAGATCTCTGTGCCTTCAAAGATGAATGTTTTGAGTTTGCGAATAATAGCTTGCTGTATACTAAGTATTTGTTGTGCAACTACAGATAATACTTCAACCTAATAAAAACAGAACAGATCAGAAAACATAAGACACCTGGAGATAATACGAAAAATTTCTATTTATATACTTTGATGGTTGTATATTGAATTCTTCCAAGTAAAAAATCATCCTATGTAAGATCCAGTCTGATAACTTAGTCTAAATATTAGGTGTCCATTGAAGCAGTCCTCTGAAAGTTAGTGCCCCCATTGCCTATTCAACCAAGGCACAGAGGTCTATAGAGACTTCCGAAAGCCTTCAGAGGAAAAAAAAAAAAAAAATCTGCCTGAACGTAGGCATTTAAGCTAGGTGGACAGGAACTCTCCCCTGGAGGCTTCAGTTAAAAAGTTACCTCAATTCTGTTGAACTCATCAAAGCAGGACCATGCACCAGATTGTGCCAGCCCCTTGAAGAACTTGCCCATTGCCTTGTAATCGAGACCATCCGAGCAATTAAAGACCACACACTACAACAAAAACACACAGAGAGCATCTCTCAGAATTAACACAAAATTCATAGCATAAAAATTCTTAGAATCTAAAATGGGAAGTAATTATTACTGCTAATTTTGAATGACAGTAATAGTACAGACATAGTCCTAAATGTAAGCTTCCTGTTAACTATGTCTGTGAATAGAGAATAGGTAAAGAAGAGTGGTGCTTTCTTATGAATAGCAATTCAAGAAATATCCACATCTCCAAACACAAACAACCCTAAGAAAAAATGTCTGTATTTCGGTACCTGCTTAGCTAGCGCTTTTGCTAGATCTTTTGTTGTTTCTGTTTTGCCAGTCCCAGCAGGTCCTTCTGGAGCACCACCAAGATTTAGTTTCAAGGCACCCATTAATGTCCTACAAAAACAATAATATATGCATTAGAAGTGCAGAGTCTCTAATGGTGAATTGTTTTTGAAGGGATGGACCAGTATGAGCCTACATATGTTCCACTGGTAATGACTTACTTGCCTCCTAATGACTTCACATCTTGCCCTATCAAACCAGCGTTTTCTCTTAACTGATTCCCAGATGTGCAAACTCACATTTATCTGCTTAGCCTACAAGGTACCTCAAGAATTCTCAATACATGCATTCATCATCCATATCTTCAATTGCTCGAACAAATGCAGTACCATAGGAAAGATGGCAGAATTTGCAAAATATGCTTCCATCAAGTGGCTCTTCATGACAAGAACTTGAAGCTGGCTTTCTAAATGAAGTCAATTTTCAGAAAGGCCTGAGAAAGTATACGAGTTGCTCCCATAAACCTGAGAATCTTGCTCTCTAAGTGACCATCATACTAAAAACACACTCCCCATTAAAGAGTGGAGACATGTAACAATTTCCTGAATCTACAAAAGCCTTATTTAAGGGCTTCGGCCCAGAAAGTGGTTGTTAAGTTCTGTTGAACGGAGTCTGCTTGCTCACTGCTCGCACTGCAGCTTCATCTGGCAAAGGTGAACCCATAGCCTTAGCTTAGCTCTAGTTAACACCAATGACCATAATGCCCCGTTTGCACCTAAGCCACCAGCTCATGGCTCTTTTGACATCATTGTGAATGCTAGTGTACAGCAGAAGAGGAAGCCTTTGCCAGCACAGGAAATGAAAGCACATCACCACAAGCTGTATGTGATGTGATGGTGAGTTCACAGTTGCTTAGCCCCGAAGCAAAACAACATATATTTGCCTAAAATTACCTAGTGAGATGACCTGTGCCCCCAAGGCACACTAGAAGTGAAATATCAAATCTCCTTAAGGGATGAAGTGGAACTGGAAACTAACTGCAGTCAACATCTGTGAACAGCTCTATAATTACCTCCCTTATTTTACAGTCAGGCTCACCCTATCTGTATGTCTTATTTCAAATATATTATGAAAGCTACTATACAGTTCTTCACAGTTCCATTATCGTGAGCTGCTAGGCTTTTTTAGAAGTGCATTCTTGGATACAACAGACTATAACTCTATTAGCATAGGAATCTGTATATTGTAACTATTTATACCATATTTGGGCAAAGATATATAAGACTTGCCTCCAAAACTTACAGGAAGATTTTAGGTGCTGAGGTTCCTGCTATTATTAACCGTAACAATTGAAATTAAACATAGGTCAATCAAAAAAATGAAAACATTATTCATAGACAACATGGCTTTACCTATAACATCGATCTGTCAGTGGAGTTATAACCAGGCGTAGAGAATTGCCCAGATACTCGTATCCATATTTGGCTTCTGTTGTAATCATTCGCACCATTACATCCCTATCTTCCCAGTAATATCTCAGCTGAGAAATCCACTGGAAGTCATTAAGATCTGTGATTTTGTCTTCAGCCAGTTTTGCAACCACATCACGAGCTGCAGAAAAAGAGATAGCTTATTAAAAGATCCAAACTCATCTACCACTCTAAATGTTAGTTTACTCAAAACAATGTTTAAGTAAAAAAGTTACTTATAACTAAATATAAGTGAATCAACATTTAGAGCAGTAGGCTGGCTTTCATTTCAGAAAGAAAGATGCATCTGTTTTGTTTAGGGAATCATCTTAATTTGATCTATAGTGCTTGTTCTAAGTAGATGAGAGAGAACTGTGCAGGGTTGAGAAATCTCCATCAGCCTAAAAAAGCCCTGCAATCACTTTGTAAAGGATGCTTAAAGCTAGTAGCTGAAGGAGCCTACATGGAATACTTGCTTCCCACTACTACATGAAAGAAGAAAAAAAGAAAAAAAAAAGAAAAAAGCTTCAGTTAAATAGTTAAATGCTTGATAGGGTACAAAGTCCCATCTCTTATGATCAAGTTCTACCCTGACAAACAAGCCGGGAAAAGCCAAAGAAGTGACAAATTCTGTTTAGGACATAGAGCAAGATTCTCAACTGCTACACAGTAGCATAGTTGACCACTAAATGATGTTTAAATACTGTTAAAAGCTCATTTTCCCTTCCTCTTTTCTTTATATGTTGGAACAACCCAGGAGACAAGTTTAGTCTTATTAAACATTAAACTGAGCTGAAGAGAGTTTCAGTGAAGACTGCAAGCACTCGAAGAAAAGTTCTGCTCCAGTACACAAATCATAGTATTATGTAGTAAAATAAAAAGTGAAATAATTTTTATTTCAGCGTCCTTGGATGATCTAGCAACATAAGAAAATATTTTAGGGGGATATAATTACATTTTTAAGGCAGAGTTTTAGATTTCTGACTTTTGCTGAAATAACACATTTAGCAGTACAACATTTCCCAGCAGTTGAAATGCAGTTCTTTTCTGGAATTTGGTTTGAATATTCTCAAACTTAACCCCACCTCCCCACCCTTTAAGAATTAAAAACATGATCTCAAGATGGAAAAGAAACAAAAACAAAAAACTTGAAAAGCCCAACAGATGAGCAAGATGTATACTAACATTGTTGCATTTAATAGTAACATTGCAATCAATGCTTAATAGGTAATCAAATGACACCTTTCTGCTGAATCCTATATTGTATATGTATAACACCTATTTAAATATCTCCAGAGGTAAAACTGCTAATACTCTACTTGGACCAGGATGATAATTTCAGGGTCCTCAAATTACTAGTCTGAATTCTTCCCAATATCAAAACTTCAATAAGCACAGAGTAGATGGTGAGAGGTTTCAGGGATCTCTGTTGTGTTTTTTTTGATCCTTAACTACACATCTAAATTCTCTAATCCCAAGCCCCTAAGGGACCTGTCACCAGTGGAAAGCATAGTAGAGGTCCATTCCACCAAGGATCAAAGGTACCATTTCCTTTTTCTCTCCAGTAAAGGTAAAACAGCAGTTACACTGCTTCTGCTAGCTTTACTCTGCCAGGGAGATTACAAATACAAAGAGCACAGCCCTTTTACTCCTTTTGAGCATGAGAAATGCAGCATAGCTAGAGAATGAAGCCTGCTATTCCCAGTCCTCAATCCTGCTGCAGGAAGGAAAAGGAGGATCTAAAATGTGCTGAGACTAGGCAGCTCACAAAGGTTGCTGACAGTTGCTCAGCCTGCTAGCCCAAATAAATAACTAACCGGCTCATGCGTGAGTCTAGTCTGTTTATCTAGTTTACATCTCCTGGAAATGAAAATGAGTAATGAAAATCTTTACTATAACCCTTTAACTCATTTTATGGCATGGTACTTTTGCTGGAGAAAACATTCTAGCTGCCTCTTTCAAATAATTCACCAAAATAATGACAGCAGCTCTGCCTCAGCTGTAATGACAGTACCAGCAACTGCACATTTACCGTGTACATCAATGACCGTAAGAGCCCCAAGAGTTAGCCGAGCTCCACTGGACAGCTTCCCTCTCACTAACTCAACGATGTCTCCAATTTGTAGATTGCTCTTCTCCAGGAAATCCTGTCACAGAAATAGGACATAGGTGTTAATGCAATGCTGCAGCTAACAGTTCCTGACCTCCCATGGATGCAATCATTATACACAGCCCTTCCAACAAAACATAGTAATGGAACTCCCGGCACTAAATTCTCCTTCATATATCGCCATTTGATTTTACTAGGAACAGTTCAAAAAGCTTCACGGTCTGAAAGAAAGGAAAGTAGAAGCCTTTTATTTCTTCCTAATAGAAATGACAACATTCTGTAACAGAAGATGGAGCAGATCATCCCCATTGAGTAAATCTGGATCCAATTTCTTTTAAAACTAATATTCAGCAAACTGAAGATTTTCCTACCTTTACTATAAACATTTGGAATTACTTTCTCATAAGTCTTCATTAATGGCCTAGACAATGGGACAGAGTGCACCCTCAACAACTTTGCAGATGCAATAAAACTGGGAAGAGTGGCTAATAGGCCAGAGGGGTGTCTGCCATTCAGAGAGATCTTGACAGGCTGGAGAAATAGGCCCACAGGAATCTCACAAAGTTCAGCAAAGGAAAATGCCAAGTCCTGCACCTAGGGAGGAATAACTTCATGCTTCAGTACGCTCTGGTGGACAACCAGCTGGAAAGCAGCTTTGCATAAAGGGCCTTGGAGATCCTAGGGGACACCAGTTTGAACATAAGCCAGCAATGTGCCCTTGCGGTAAAGGAGGCCAACGGTATCCAAGGCTGTATTAGGAAGAGCATTGCCAATAGGTCGAAGGGGGTGAGCCTCTACTTAGCACCTCTGAAGCCACATCTGAAGTGCTGTGACAAGTTCTGAGCTTCCTAGTAAAAGAGAGACATGGATATAGGGGAGCAAGTCCAGCAAAGGGCCATGAAAATGATTAAAGCATCAGATCATCAGTTATATGAGAAGAGGCTGAGAGAGCTGGGATCATTTAACCTTGAGAAGAAAAAGCCTAAGGTGGGGGGGGGGTCTGTCAGTGTGTATAAATACCTGATGAGAGAGAGTAAAGATGTTGCCAGACGCAGAAATTTAAATAAAAGAAATTCCATTTAAAAATAAGAAAAAACTTTTGCAGTGAAGGTTGTCAAACATTAGAACAGGTTGCCCAAAGAGGCTGTAGAGTCTCCATCTTAGGAGATATTCAAAACTGAACTGGACATGGGCCTGAGCAACCTGCTCTAGTTGATCCTGCTTTGAGTAGGGGAGGTTGGACTACATGATCCCCAGAGGTCCCTTCCAACCTCAAGAATTCTGTCATTCTGTAAAGTCCTTTTCATTTTTTTTAATCTATGGAGTGTTCAGGAGAATTTATTTGAAATCAATAAATATTTTAAGTTCATCCTATTCTGACTGGATTCATGGAATAAGGTCTTCAATTGGTGTTAAACAACGCAGGTAAGTTAATTCTGGGATACAGAAACAAAATGCTAACACTAAAATCTAGCATTTGGTGTAAAAAATAATTTAAATTTCACTATTCCAATATTTAATAAGCAGCTAAAACAACCTGTTGATAGAGTTAATGCCAAAATAAATCTTACACCATCTACCTAGTTCTGTTAGGATCTGAGAAAAGCCCGCTGAACTGAACAGAAATTATATCTATTACTTGAGTGTACTTTTGATTAGCTTCGAAGAAGTAATACCCAAGACTCTCTTGATGACAAGGGCCCTTCAAATGCACAAGGAAAGCCCCTCGTGCAAAATAACAACCTTGGCTGCTATACCTTTATTATGAGGAGAATCTAGCAATCACCAGTCAGATAACTACCATCCTATTAAAAAGAGACTTTCTGCCTACTGGCTCCCTTGCGGCTTCAAATGTAAGGACAAGAATTATAAATAAAAATACCTGGTGTCTGATAGCAGTTTATAACTTTTTGTTTGGCATTTTTATTTATACCAGAACATCTTGTGACATGATTTCCTTCAGTGGAACAACTGATTTACACAGAAATAAACGAGAATGAGTCTAAGACATAAGAAAAAAGAAAGTAGAAAATAAAGCACACTATGTGAGCAAACTGTAATATGCTGCTAACAGAGGATTTTCTTTGTTAGGAGGAAATTGTTATTATTAGCACTAAACTCTGATTAATTAATAAAAAGATAAAAGATAATCTTACTAGTAAAGTTCCCTTGCTTATAGCTTCAGACACTTCTTTTGTCCAGTAAATGGATGAAACACAAATAACCACCTGTCCAGGCCACTGAAGCACCCATGTTTTTCGAGGAACCTTAAAAAAAGAATCAATTCCAGACAGACAAAGCCATGCAAACACACTAGACAATGGCATTGATAGCAATTCTTTCCACAAAGGTTTTTTTTAAGTCTCATGCTGAAAATAAGTGAGAATCAGCATGGAAAGCTTGGTTAATTTTCCTTCCAGAAAATCAGATGTGAAACTTTATCTGATACTACTGAATAGGGAGATCTGGATTCCACTTAGCTTCAAATAGTTTCCTGGTTAATTTGAATTTGAGCAACTTATTCATGGGATGTTGCTTGTGAAATCTATTATATACTATAATTTAAAAACAGATAGTTACCTTAACATATCCCCTTATGCCATCTTGAAGAACCTTTCTTACACTAGCCAGCATCATTTCCTCTACTTGCAAAAGCCATTTTTCTACCATGCCCTTCAAACAAGAAAAACAGACGAGTCGATATACATTTCTTGATTAAACTCTGTAACTCCATTTAAAGAGCAATTGTGTTAGGCACAATTGAATTGTGTTAGACTTAAATATGCTTTCTTCTGTTCTGGGTGTGGTATATAGGGGGGGGGAAATGGAAAATCCTTAAATTCTGACAGCCCTACCGTAGTGTAACACTGCCTGGTGGCAGGCAAATTAGGCTAACACTAAAGGCAATCCAGCTCAAGAAACAGACAGGCTTTCATATAAACATGAAGAGGAAATGAAGATCACAGCTTGCAAGGTCAGTTAAGCGTGATCATTTTAACACTGGGCATGTTTTGTTCCTGGAAGATGAAGGGAAAAAAAGCGATGTCTGTAACTCCTCTCTCTCTCTCTCTCTCTCTTTGGTAATCACTCAGCAATTCAGCTGCACACAATTGCATGGGGAATAGCAAAAAAATCAAGAACTGAACTACATCTCCAAACTTAGAAACCTGAAGTCTGTAATGGTACAATTGTGACGACCTAATCTTAATTTAAACAATCTCATAATTAGCTTATATTTACAATGTACCATCATACCTTAAAGTTCAATTTATATTGTGAATCACTACCAGTTTTAGCAGCAGCTAAAATGGTATGAACTACTCCTTTAACACAACAGTGGGAAACATCGTTAGTGTGGGAGTAAAGTAACGACGATCCTGTAGCTTCAAGATCCAAGGTACCTTCCTTTTGTCTTCCTGCCATTTTCTATACCAGCCCAGCTCCTCTTCTACTTTCTGTAGACACTGAATAATCCAGGTCTCACAAGCCTAATAAAACAGTGTTCAAATAACGCTCTCACTCTTGTATGACCTCGTGTGCAGTGTTCCTTTACTTGGCTAGATGGCACTATTTCTACTCAGCTCCCTTTAACACTAATGCTCTGCCTCTTTAGTGGCAACCATTCATCTTTTCTTCATTCCTCTCTGTTTCTGCTGTGCCATGTAATGTTACATATATTTTAGAAGTAGTAGATGCATACAGATGCAGAAAGTGCTTGGAGGAATTTACCAAAAAGATGGAATGCCTTAGTCCTTTCAGTAGGAAATCCTTTTTGTATGAGATGGTACTAGTCTGCACCTTCACTTCCTAAGCACTTTCCATGATTTGATCCTAACACTATTCCCCCAGAAACTTACACTTTAAGCAAAGCATTAGTTTAATATTATAGTAAAAAACATTACTTTTGCTTTCACTGGATAGATTTTATCTATGAAAGGAACGACTTCCTTCTCTGAGCTGATCATGCCTATGATCTCCAGGACTTCTGTGAACTCCAGTTTAGCAATTCCTTCAAAACACTTCTTTAAATGTGGCTGCACTCGAAGAGGATCCTTTGTTTCAGACAGTATTTCAAGCAGCTCATCATTAGACAGGAAAAAGAATCTGTTAGAAGAATATAATTAATGAACACGTGTTTTCCAAACATGAAAACTATGCCAGGTGAATGTAATTGTTTTTGTTACTTAGAACATCAGTATAACAAAGGAGCAATCCCTTTTCTTAAACAGTTTTTAACATTATAGATCTCATTAGACCTGTTTTTTCAGAAGAATCTCAACATGTCCATCTTCTCATGCAGAGGAAGAGAGAAGGTTCTTAAACTCACTCAGGAAGGACTAGATACATCTATGCAGCCAGAAAAGACCTTTTTAAAAACTTACATGATTATTAGGAGCAGGACTGTATAACTTCTATGTATTATATGCCTCTGCACAGCTGAAGAGGGTAGGGCAAGGCTATAACTTGTGAATCAGTCATGGAAAGGTGGTAAGTTCCCTCAAAAATTCCCTGTAAGTGATAATGTGTTTCTAATCACAAGTTTACACTGTGCTGAGAGAGATTGTGCCTCCCCAGCTCTGCGTGTCCGTGGCATTGCAAATTTAGCTGGAGCTAAGGAAGATGAATTTAAGTCTAGAAAGAATAGGTTTTCATTCTTTATTATGTGGGAATGTGCTTACGAAAACATGTGCTTATGAAATGATACTTACCAGCTCAGTAGAAATAGTTTCAAAGAGTTTATGCCTTTTTGTCTCTTAACTTAGGCTGTTTAATTAATTTACCTTGGGAAAAATAATCTTTTCTTCTCCAAGTAAGTATTCAACCCCTTTTGAATTTCTTCTAAGAGAGTATTTGCTTCCTGAAGTCTATCCAACATCATGGGTTGTTCAGTTGCAACAAGTACCTTTGTGTCTTTAGCCTTTATAAAAACAAACACTCAGTATTAATTGCTACAAGTTTATATTCAATATGATTAGTATATGTCATTTTACACTGAAATTGTTATCAACGATTACATAAGTTGCAAGAGGCTAAAAAGCTAGATATTGTTGTCTTTGGTGTGTGGCTTTGTATTATTAAATATAACTAATATAAATATATATTATTTGATAGCTTTTGCTTTTTCACACAATCAGTTTTACCAATTTGAACTATACAGACAATACTTCAAAACAGAAGCATGCACAGGAATTAAAATCTTTACCATTTTCTCCTGTATCTTGGGCTTGCTACATTTTTTCCTATTCACAAGTAAGTTTCGTCAAACATAGTCACAGCGTGTCACATTTATTTTCTGTTCTTGATATCTAAGTTGCATTTGCACTTTCTGATAACACTCTTAATGCTCAAGGCTACACAGCTTTCAGAACAGGCTTCATCATTCACAGGATTTGAGCTGTTATATAGGTCTCAACTTCTGTTTTGTTATACTGATTATTTCATTATCTTCATCACACACTGCTTAATATTTTTGTGAAAGATCTCAGCTCACACTGCCACTAAGCATCTGACTTTTTAACCAGCATCTTACCTATAGGAAGATGAAAAAAGGTCCCCAATTGCATTTATTACCCCTATGGACTTACCCTGACCCCCCTAACAGCCCAGTATATTTTTACAAAAGTTTCTAATAACCATCTCACCACATACCAGACAACAATCATACGCAAAAAGAACATTTTAGTTGCTCTAATACTGTGTGAGCCTTTAAAATCCTAATCCAAAATCCAATTAAATCAAGAGGAGACTTTCTACAGATTGTCAGTGAACTCTGAAGCATATACTGCAAGCACAAATCATTCATCTTTCTACCTAATTCTCATCATTTTACTGTACAAAAGCTAGTATTTTAATTCTAAATTTTCTAACTGAGCTGTACTTCATCCTGCAATATCCAGCCTCTACACAAATCTCAAAACAGTAGTGATTTAATCTACCACTCCTACTGCAAGGCTAGATTTTCGTGGGCCTTAGCAAAGGATTTTTCACTTCAGATTACAATGTCTGGAGTGATTTAAATCCAAGCATCCAACGCCAGAAAAGCTAATATATCTTTATAATAATAATAATCTTATCAATATACATAAAAACTCATGATATATTAAATATAAGCCCTTACCACTTGTGACATGATGTCCTTCCAGTATGTATCCACAATCCCAAACTTTCTACCTTCTTCAGGCATTTGAGCTATAATGTCTTCAGAACTAAAAATTGGTTCCAAATACAACCATGTTGCCTGACATTTTAACCAGCTATCTAGAATATCTTGCATTAAAACAAGCTTTTCTTCCCAAGCCTGTAACGAAAACATTTAACACTTAAGACTTCTAAGAAATCACTTTAAATTGTATATTGACTGAGTGACCATGTAAAATCCCAAGTTATAATTTAATTTAATGTAGTGTCTTTAGCATCGCATTCCTGTGTGGCTACTCTCAAAGCACTTTAAAAACATACCACTCTATTAGTTTTCTCTGTATTACTAGAGCCTTACAGGAAAGAAACTCTTTAAAAACCCGTAAAAAGTCAGGCACTGACAATCCAACACTGACTCATATCTTAGCCCTACAAATAGTCCTATCAATATTACTTCTATGAAGGAAGACTTCATGTTTTAACACTGTTTCGGGACTGGTTTCTCCTTCTCTTTAAAGTAATTGATTAGAAGATAAACAACTCTCCCAAGTCTGAAGGAACACCAGACCACAGCGAATACTTCCAGGATTCTTCAAGGATATTCTCTTTACAGGAGTTGCTTTGGCTGATGTACATCTACTTTTACCTTTAGCTGACAACCTAATGAGAGGATACGCAACATCTTAAGGAAGCACATATGCACACTTGGAAAAACCAATAACCATATCAAAGGAGAAGGGAGCTTTTAAAGTACTTACACAAGACACTGTTTTTCAGTAGTGAAAAGTAAAGCCATGTGTTTCAGTCCCAAGTGCCTAATCTGTCCTACCTATAGATCACCATGCTCCTCTTGGAGAGAGTATAGTTCAGCACTTGTGCTAGCATCAGTTTGTAGAGATGACTAAGCAGACTTTGCAAGGTGATCAACATTAAAAATAATCCGTAATTCTTTTTTCTTTCTGAATCTAGAGCATTTCAGTCTCAAACCAAATTTGGAACAGGTATGCAACAGGACATATCAGTTATCAGGACAACCTGCTGTTGTCATCAAAAAGATGAATCATGTAACTTACAAATGTAGCTTTGTCATTTAAGAGCTAAAAACTATTTTGATTATTGAAAGAATGGGTATTATCTTCCACCAAAAAAAGCAAAATTGTATCAAGAATTAATCTACCCGTGGCAATCAAAGGACATGAATCATTTGGCATATTAACTTAGAAAAAACCCTATTTGAACATTTTTTTAAAAAGGGAGAAATTTTAAACCAAAAAAAAGCCCCCAAAACTACTGAATATTCCTTATAAAAAATGGACTCACTCTTGCACAAGCATTTTTTAAGCAAGTTCTGGGAGAGCAACCTAAGAAAGAAGTGCAGGGGTGACCAGCAGGGCCAGAATCTTGTCTTTTGGAGCTACTTGTGTACTTTCCATCTGATCAGTAATGAAAAGATAGTAAGACCTTGACAAGGCATCCATCAGAGTGAGTAAATATCAGCTCACAGACACTATATACAATAGGTCCAATCTTTGGCCCCAATGCAGCTATTTTATGCAATCAGCAGTATAAAGCCATTCTAAAACCAGGTGGAGATTCTTCTGGAATAAAGGATTTCAGATAGTGTTGCTTTTGTGCCTTTCACAGTCTATCATGTAAGGTATATGCCAGGGAATGTATTTGGCCAGACTGTATTCATTAACCTGCAAGGGGTAAATCAAGACTGTTAAGGTAGCTCTACATTAATAGTTTCCCTTCATCACCCCAGCTCTCATGGGCAGCACCTGTACCTAGGATTGGGCTTAATGTCCACAGGAAGTGATGGGATTTAGGGCTTAGAATTGCTTACAAATCTTTGGAATTAGCCAGAAAAATATTCAAGTGGTATCAGCTACTCATGGGTAACAGATTTCTGCCTTCTGCACAATCCTCTCTTTAGATTTTTTTTTTTTTTTAAACAAAAAGGAATTGCTACAGGAGGCTCTGTTTTATCAGTCCTGTAGGAGATTACACCTGTACAAATAGGAGGACAGCTAACAAAAATCACCTTGAAACGCGTAAGGATTGTGCCAGTTCCAGAAGATTACAAATGCATTATCTCTTACAAATGGCAGACCTGTGTCTCATTATACAACACAATAGTATTTGTTTAAATCGCCTTTCCCAACACATTCCCAAGACATAAAACTAAAAAATCATGCTTATAATGACTGATTTAGCAATTCAGCGGTTGCAGCTGTATTAGCTAATGTAGCAAATACATTTTCTTTAGCTGCAAAGGAAGCTTTGCACATGCCTTCTCTGGAAACCATTCATTCAAAGCTCCTGGAGAAAAATACAAATATTTGTGCTCCGTAGAAACAGTTAAAATTTGTGTAACTCCTTATCACGCCAAAACACCTTAAAGCACTTGGGGAAAGCAGATTTACGAAAGCATATTATGAAACACATGTAAGCTCAATAAAACTAGCTGTTTCTTACCCGGCATTCAGCTTCTATTGGTTTGATGAAGGGAGAGCCACACATTGTCTGAGTCTTAACAATGTGATCATCCAGCAAAAGCTGGATGTCATCAATTGCTGACAGGATGCTGGTATTCTGTAAATACATCATATTTTGTTAAGGCAAATGAGAGTTGCTTCATCTCACTGCTCTTCAAACACATTCATTCAGCTTCCTGTTTCCCCCTTCTAACTGAGGGTTGAAGGTAAGAAAGTAAGAGAAGCAAGGCATCAAGAAAGACTGCAACATGTTTGAAGATACAAAATAGTATCTCCACTGTATATCTCTATTTCACTAAAAGACAAGAGAGAAAACAGTGTTGTGAATGGGAAGTTAGCCAGAGATTCCAGAGACTTCTAACTCAATCTTCTACACTGTATGTAATTTCCTGTGCCTTCTGGACAACTTAAAATTTCACTACAAATCAGTTTGCCATACCAAACTCGTAGAAGTTCTCAAGCTCATAGCTTTCTTAGCACAAGGATGTTGAGACTGTGAGTTATCCAGATGCTAAGGTAACATCAGTCACCTAAATACAAGCTAAGCTAATGGATAAGTTTGCCCAGACTCTTGGGTATGATTCCACTTTCCATCACGCAACAGTAAGTCAAGAGTAACTTCCCTCTAACTTCGGAACTGCTATTGAGAGTAAAAATAATTCTTTTTAACAATGTATCTACTGATTTGGTGTTTACTCACAGTATCCCTGTATTTCACCAGACTGAAGTGCAGGCTGACCCATTCTAATTTCATTTTCTCCATTGATTTCTCTAAGGAATACTCCTTACTAGCAGCTGCTCCAACAGGTTCCAGCCTAAATTGGAATGAAATGTATCTTAGAAATGTTTTTGCAGCACAGTTGAAGATAATATCATACACTCTTATTTCAGGGAATATTTTGGACTTTCAGGATCATCAAGTTCATTAAGAGATCTTAATCACTAGAATATTAAGCTGGAGGTCAAACATGGACAGAAAATTGTGAATGTATGTGTAAATGTGTTTTAAGAGTTTGACCGGGTTTTGATGCCTTTGCTCCACAAGAACTTTTGGCAATTCCATCCTTAGCTTGATAAAATACAGCTGTGAAAACCTGAAAGTTATTAACACAAAAAAACCCTCAAAACAAACTAGAATCTGACATAGTAAACACACTGATTGCTAAAAAATTGAGATTACAGTAAGCTTCTTACTCATCAATATGTTTTGATAGCCCATATTCCAATATGTTTAGAAGGGTGGTAGTTTCATCAGGTATGATTTCATATCCTACAATTTCACTGATCTGAAAACAATATAATAAACAAAAATTATTATTAGGATGTATGTTTGTAACAGACATCAAACAGCAAGAAAGAAAAGCTAAGGAAATATCAGTACAACTCCCCCAGTTTGCTTTTCTGCCATAAATTATTAATTCAAAGAAGCTCCTGCCTGTACCATTATAAATTTCTAAATTGGATTTACTACATGACAGGATAAAGAATTTTCTCACTGTGAAATTCAGAACTATTACTAATATACGAACTAGTACACTGAACTATCAGTTTTGGAGGTAGACTACTTCCGCAGTTAAAGCAAAGTTTAAGTACCTGCTTCCAGTGTCTCTCTTTCATTCCACGATTGCAGACAATTGACAACACAGGAAGATGCTGCTTAAATTTATCAAGTTTATATTTCATATTTTCTGCTAAACGTCTAGGGCCAGGCAAATCTGGAAAACTCTTAGTGAGCTTGTATATAGTTCTCCACATATTCCCAATTTCTTCTGTGATTTCATCAGCGTTCAATTCCTGGAGAGATCCTGAATACAGCAGTGTAAAAGAGCACAGAGAGAACTCACTGTAAGGGTATTACAAAAGAGATTTATTTACACATATTTATAATCTTTCTCCTTTAACAGGAAAACAGTTGTGTTACAAAAAAAATCTTAGTGCAAAGTGCAAGTCAGAAATTGTATTTCATACTGCTTAACAGTGTTTATTTCTTCAAATTTGTTTCTCACAACCAGTAATCAACATTTGCAGTTTCTACTTTCTTCATTAAAACTTAACTAACTGAAAATGACACATTTCAGCAAATGAACACCAGAGCCTCACCATTCATCCACTCCTCAGATTTGGTATGGAAATCATATGCAGTTATCCAAAGTTGCTCAAAGGGTTGTTTGTTTGTAATTATAGTTTGCAGTAGAGGAAATTGACTCTTCTCCTGTTCAAGTAATTCCTCTTCTTTATTAATAGCCTTTAAGGAAGAAAATCTTATTTCCATCAAAAATTCCTACTGTTATTTAAACGTTTTAATAGGTAATATTGAATACAATTTTTATAGATCCTAAAGCTTGTCAGTTTTGTAGATTTAGGCCTGCAGATTTTAGGTAAAGAAGTTGACTGTGTTCTTGAAAATTACCCTAGTTACTTGTTGGTATCATTTGCTACTCAAATACCTTTTAAAATCTATTTCCATTGAGAAATAAGCAATAAGAAATAAGTTATGCACCATGGCATTCATTAAAACTGAGGTTCCCAGGGTACCAAGCCACTTTGAACACTGGCTGTAAGCTCCTCAGTTCATAGGCTGGTGGGAATTCTTTCCAATCATGACTACTTGTTTCTAGCTTGTACTACAGAAACATTCAGGAGCTCTAATCAAAGCGGATGCTATTTGCAGTGCCAATATATAGTAAGAGATTGTCTTTGCTTACAGTATAAATCAAAACGAAAAGATTTAGAGGGGAAAAAACCTGCCATCTTCATTTTACAGTTGGGAAAATGAAGCACAGGTAAACACTGTCTGAAATGCAGACATTGAACTCAGACAGAGTCCCAGGTCTCTGTTTTAATAATGCCAACAGACAATTTTAATCATTCCATATGACACGCAAAGAAACTTAAAGATTTACATTCCAAAATAATTTCTAATTTTGTATATTCACTACACCAATTGTAGTGACATTCAAACTGCATATATCATCCCCCCATTGTAATCATATATTAAGAACTTTACCAACTTAACTACTTATTCTGATATACCTGTAACAAACATAGCAATGCAGTTTACTCACATTAAATGAATATACTACATGCCTTTAAATCAGATTAAAAGTCTTAAGAGTCTTAACATGAAGAGATTGTGGCAATTTATTTAGGTCCTAAAGTGATTTAATTGGTCCTTTTTTTTTTTTTTTTTTTTTTTTTTGGAGTGGAAAGCTTGATCCTTGAGCTCCAAGTATCTCATTTGTCTCACTGTCATTTCAAAATACTAATTAAGCCTCACAGTACCCATGAGATCTCTCAAAGGTAACCAAAGGTTCTAATTTCCCAGTAGAGAAACAACCAAGATGAACTGTTTTGCCTAGAAGCACATGGGAAATTGGCTGCAGATCTCTGAACAGAACCCAGGAACCTTGAGGTTCAGCTGTTTCTCCTAACACCAGCTAACTTCCCTTTCCCTGATGCAACACTTATTTAAGGCCTATAGGTAACTTTCAGAAACGATACAAACAATTGGAAAACATCTTTTTTTTAACTGAGGACCAAGCAGAGGGACTGAAATGTAGCTTTAGCAGCACAAACTCTGAATCAGGGAAAAAGCCACTTCCCTAACATCTCCCTCCTGCCACTTCTGCTGAAGAATTCTGTTCTCTGTAGGCAGAATCCTGCTACTACAGACTGCTTAAAAACATTTAAATTCAGTATTTCATTTAAAACATTTCTCTAAAGAACCCCCACCCCCACCACCAAATACACTCTTCAGCTCAGCTGTAATGCTGCATAATGGCGACAAGATATTGGCAACATGTTTGTGAATGTGGAGCCACCTTGACAGAATATGCCCAGAGCCCAAAAAAAATAAAACAAAACAAAAACAAAACAGGATAGGATCAAAACTTTCTCTCATCCAACACATTGCAAACCCACTCTGTACTTCAGTTGGGCAAATAAATACTAACCTCCAATTCTGTTACTGCATTATCCAGATTCTTGTTTAGCTCTTTAAATTTCTCAGCATTGTTCTTCATTTCTTCCATGGTCATAACATCTCGCTTTCTGTAGCTTTCTACTTCTCTTTTATAACTTTCAAGAGTTTCCTCAAATTGAGAACACCTGAGATAAAGTTAACCAAGGTAATTTGATTTCTGTTTCGTTCCCTTTCAGATTTTATTTTATGAATTAAAACAGGCACTGTCAAATGAACTCTGACCTCAGTATTAGTTTAAAATAAATACAGTTTCCACTGAAAACACACTAATTACTCAGTTAAATCAATACTACTCAGTTTACCCCCATTTAGAATTCAGGGATCATTTTAAAATCCCTCAATTAATCTAGTTCACTTATATTTGCTGCCTTAGCTACCCAGAGGAAATAAAGAAAGAGTGAAAACAATATGACAAAATATTTATAATACTGCGCAAGGCAATACAACAGAATAAAATTGTGACTATTCCACCACATCCTTCCTTACATCTTTCAGACTTATTTGAGGATTGGAATATCCTAATCTACCCTGATAACAATACTTTTCCGAAATCTCCACAATACTGCAAGCCAGATTTCTCCCTTGGTTTCTCACTTCTCTTCCAACTTTACTTATTTGACATCACTTTTTTTTTTTTTTTTTTTTTAAACCAACATTGAGCTTTTTTTTTTTTCCTTTTGTAATGCCCAGTGAAAGCAAACATTTGACACTATACCTTTTAAGCAAAGCCATCTCTGCACGGTTCCTCCTGTTATATAGCTGGGTTCTACTATCTTCAAAGATTACCTCAATTTGATCAGGCCAATGGAAAACAGTGCTATTCAGCTTTATGTCATCCGCTAAAATTAAAACAAAAACAAAAACATATATACACGTCCTTAAGAAGCTATCCTGTAAGCAATGAACTAATAGAGTAGGTGCTGTGAAGAGTAAGCAAAATAGCTAAACTGCATTTAGGAAGAAGTTATATTTCTTTTCTAAACAGCTATGTATTTCAAACTGCAAAGAGAACTGTTCCCTAAAATATGTTAGGCCGATAGCAAAACTCTAAAATCAAACAAGCATGTGAAATTCTGTGAATGATAGCTTAGCTATTCAGAGGTAATTGATAAGAACGCCTATTCCAGAATAACTGTTTCACTAAACTATATTCCAGTTCGGCCATACAGAGAGACAGACTGTTCCAAACTAAATAAATATAATATAACTATACATAGTGAATAAAAGTAATATTTTCACTTCACAATGTGAAAAATGCTGAATTATTCATAAAAGCTACAGTGCAGTAGCTACAATCAATAAAGTCAACAAGCAGACACTTCTGTCTTCATATTTGTCTATCCGTTCAGTGCACTTAACTCATTATAACTAACTGCAGGACAGATGCTTCAGACCCTGCTATATAGAATATATAATTATGAAATACTGTGCAGGCAAACACTCCAGTCCAAAACATGACCAAAAAATGTCCCGGCTTCCCTGGGCATCCTCATTGCCATTAGAAATAAGTTCTAACAATCATGGTATATCCTAATTATCTCAATCACTGTTTGATCTGAACACATATTCTCTCTAAGGAGAAAGGATCATCCTGCCACTAAAAGGGATACGAATTAATAATATTATTTTTGGCTCTATATACTAGTTATGGCACAATTTTGCTTTGAATATAAATTCAAACTAAAAAGGAATTTCTGCAATGTTTCCTAAACTTGGAGAATAGCCTTTATATTAACTCAAAATAGCAAAGCATCACAGCTTTTGATATTCAGCAGCAGAGATGCAAGTTCTTACACTTCCCAAAAGGTGTCATAAAGCCTTTAAGACATGACTTCCCAAATGTTTTTTTCACTGAAGTTTTTGTATTGAATATCCTAGAGATAAAACATCATCTGACCAGCCTACAAGGCATTAATCTGACAATACCTCAGCCATTCTCTAAACCATTAAAAAAGCACTGTCTCATAGGGTGCTATTTCTCTAAATATATAGCTAAGATCAAGTAGAAAATGACTGTATTTTTTAAATCATATTTGTTACACATTTTCAGCACATTTGGTAAAACAAATATTACAGCCAGCCTCATATTAACATAAAAATTGATCATTCGGAAGCACAGTATATTCTGTTCCTAGCTCCACCAGCAGGTACGTTAGGGAGTTCCCTCCCAATCAAATGAATGGCACAAAGCCATTTATCCTTCTTACACAGAGGTTGCATTTCACCCTTCGGTTAAGTATAAAGAGTATATCAGGCGTTAGTCTCTCTGAAATACTGAAGCTCATCTGTGAAAAGAAATTTGCCAAAAACATACCAAAATATTCTTTTTGGTGTGAAGGTGCTAGTTGAATTTTCTCATATTGGAGAACATTTTCTACATTTTGGCTTGCTCCAAAATTATCCCAAAATTATTATTCCATAAAAACTATTTCAATGCACTTCCAGGTACAGAAAAACCTTTGCTGTGCATTAGTTTGCATTTCTAAACTATCGTGTGATTATTCTCAAAGTCCTTCCAGCAATGAATAGAGTAGTCAGAAACTGCTTTTATAAAGGACATCCCAGACTACTTGATTTTGGCAAGAAATAGCATTGGTTGAATTATTGCCTATTCTATAAAAAAGTTAGAAAGTATTCTCAATATGCAATCTTTCATCTGGAAAGGAAGAAAATTTTTTTTTTTCTTTTCTCCTTCCCACAGCGGTGCAGTGGTACATTTTTGCCTCTTCTGAATTCTTATCATTTCCTATCTGTCTCATTTGGAACTTTCCATTAACATTTTTGAAGATGAAACATTTATCTGTGTAGAGCCCAATATCCATATAGATACACATATATGCATATTTCCCTGGAGATTTTTATATTCTGCAGTTTAGACATACAAGGAAGATCAGCATAGTCCATGAGGAATTCCAGTCTGTATGTTGCTTCAGAGATCTGCTGCCTCAGTTTAAAAACAGTAACTTCACTGGACTTCTTTAAGTATGCAGTAAGTTCCACTAACTCTTCAGTGTTCGAAGGCACCTCACTCACTCTCTCTGCAATTATGTTATATTCATTGCAAATGCTACAACAAAAATAAAACCAACATGTCACTGGGGTCATAAATGAAAAGAGATGCAAAATCTTAATCATTAAGTTTTTCTTTTAAATATGAATACCAAGCATCTTCATAAAATAAGTATTTATTTATTTAAAGTATTCATCTTAATTAAATACTAACATGAATACCCACAGCAAGTTTACTAAGGATGCATTTATTAAGGATGTTATTTTACTCTACTCAGTGAATTCAATTGTCCTACCATGTTTATGAGAACTGGTATATATGTGAATGATTGTTAAATTGGTTCCAGATTACCTCACACAACATATGAACAGGTTCCTTCCCACAGGTTTAGAATTTCCTGTCTGACTTGCTACAGAAAAAGAGGTTTGAATGCAGTAAGCAACAGCTCAGTTAATCCCCTCATAAAAACAAAATTAAGTGTATGGCGTTAAACAAACTTATAAAGAGAAAAATTACACAATGATCAGGTTTATTTTATTTTGCTCAGGAAAAATCCTGTTATTTTCCCTCTTCTCAGTGATACATTTTCTACAGATTCCAGATCGTACCACAAATATCTACAACAAACAGCAGGCGCTTTAACAGCAATCACACATGAAGGAGGGGTTCATTTAAACGAACTCAAGCCTCCAGAACGTTAGGTGCTTGGCCTAAACTAGTTGTCTAGACACCCTCTATACTAAGCAGAGACACAGAGGCCTCACTAGAGAACAGTTCATCTCCATATGAGAGATCTTTTTCAGACCAGTGGAATGAATCATTTCCTTGTAGTGATTGTCCCTCTCCATTCACTATAGAGGAATTCTTTTCTTGCTAGTCTTTTTTAATACATTTTTAATTCAGAGAGCTAGAATTATCTCATTCCACTAGAGTCAAATTATATTTTAAAGTCCCCCCCCACACACTTTTTTTTTCCTCTCTCTTCTTTTTCCTAACTTACCAAGCTCTGAAATCAGGACAAGTGGTTCCCTAGAAAAAAAAGTCAAGGATAGCACAAACGCAGAGTTGCATAGCACATTCTTTACGATGCCTTAGCTGGGCACTAGCAAGGGAAGTAAGGACCCCAACTCAAATCCTAGGTCAGCAAAGGATGAGTGAACAGTAGCGTATTTCCAGTGTAAGCTTTACGTATACCCCATATCAACTAAGCTTTATATTTTCTTAAAAGCATTTCTGTACTTGTTCAATTTTAAATATCTACTTTAGTGTCCTTGCACATGGCTGGTCAGCCCTAGAAAACCCAGCAGATGAACAAAGCTCTCTCAGGTACTGATCTACATTGTCAGTCCACACATCTAGCAATAACTATGCATGCTAACAATAGGTACCTGTTATTTAATGTTCTGTTTTCCATCACTTCAAATTCAATCAATCTATCTTTAAGATTTTGGGTCCTATTGCAGAGTTCCTCATTCAATTGTACTGCATCCAGACAGAACACAGCCAAAGGGACAGTGACATGCATGGAGGCGATCTCCCTTTTCAGTTTTGTTAAACTGTCAATCTTCTACAAATGGAAAAGAATAAACCTGTAAGTCTTCCTTAAAATCTGAACATGAAAAATGCTAAGCAACATCTAATTGTCAGCCAGAAAATGGGCAATATATTTCAAACAGAAGGAAGAATTCATTTTTGTATCTTCAGAGCTCAACTTCTGCCCACAGAATCCAGGGCTGAAAGCTCTGCACAGTACATAAAATACCGTATTTAAGAAATATCACAAATTGCCCCTAAGAAGTATTCAGCCAGAAGCTAACCTGGGAATAAAACAAAAAAAAAAAAAAAAAAAAGTGGACAGTGTTGACTACAGGCAAGAGTCAAAAGACCTGCAAGGTACACAGTTCATAATATACTCTGGGTAGTCCTTCACTGGACTGCTACAAGGAGCTTAACCTAACCAAATCCGTTGCAGGAGACTGTAGAGAAACCTCCTTCCCCCTTGTCACAGCAGTCCTGCAGCAAAGGGCTATGTAAACTGAGATGCTTCCTCTAATGTTTTTCAGGGTAAAACAAGCCATTAATATGGAAGTTCTTTGGAACAGGCAATGTAATAGGAAGTTTAGTGTATGTGTTAGCTGCTTTATGAACATGTAGCAGTTGTCAGATAGATATTACCTTACTAAAAGCTTCTAATGAATGACCCTCTTTCAGAAAATCAGTAATGTCTTGCTCTGCATTGTTGTTCAAAAGATCGCTGTATTTCCTGTACACGTTTAAATACCTTAAAAAGAGAAGATCACAAAAGCAAACACAAGATTCCAACATGAAGATCCTCCATAACAGGTAACAAATCAACTCAAACAGTTGAATGTTTGAGTCAAATAGATAATGTTATGAATCCGAGGATTTGGATGGGCAAGGGAGTTAAACAGCCAAAACTTACTTCTGTGGGCCAAGTATGTTGCTCTCAAAGATCTTTTCAAGTTTGTTCATAAACTCTAAAAACAACGATTCATCTGGTTTGACTGCACTGAGAGTGAGATCATCTCTATTTAGTTTTGGAAATAGAAATCTTTCTACCTAAGGAGAACCATTGCAAATACTGTGATACCACATACAATAGTGAAGTAAAGTACTCTTACCACCCATTCACCCGCCACTTTAAAAAAATGTATGTATGATTTGGCAAAGAGATTGTAATGTAGAAAGGCTCTGATTCATATTTAACACTCACTTCAAAGCACTCTTTGGTGTTTTCCTGGAAAAAGGTCACAGTCAGAAGCAAACTTGGGACTTTAATGCTATGTCTCTGGAGCTGAAACGTCATATTGTTGAATGCTCAAACCAACTTTTATAGGCATAAAATCTGAGCTCAGTTACTCACACATTTACATCATAAGTACCAATGTGAGAATGCAAATGAAAGATTCATATGTGCTCTTGGGCCCTGTGCCTGACAGCTGCATGAGTTGTTCCCCATACTTCAATTAGAAACGATAAAATATCCCAAAGGCTGTTGCACAACAGAATGGAATAAATTAAATATATCCAAGTACATAAATTATTTCTGGTGCAGAAAAAATTATTGCTCTAAGAAAAATTGTAGCAACAAAGCAGTAATTATGCCTGAATAAATTTTCACTTGGTTACACACATTGCTTGCTTGTGAAAACTATATGAAAATTAAACTGGAGCTTTAATATAACTTGAATTTGAAAAGCAGCAACTGTTATTCTATCTTCCACAATCACAAAAGCTCACACAGTTCCTGACATATGACCCTCACCTTTATCTTCTACATGTCAGGTTTCTGCCTCATTCAGAACTATGTATCATAGACAGCTTTTATTCACACTGTATTTTGTAAGCAGCTATAACTTATCCAATACCTTTGGAAGTTCCTCAGCGCTTTGTAGGATCTCCATGAAGCAATGGCTGATTAAATCCCAACATTCTTTCAAAGGTGGCTCAAAGACAATCCTGGGTTCTTCCACACTGAGTTTGACTACTAGTATCTGAGGTACAAAGAACTGCATTTCTTGATATGGTTCTGTAAAATCATTTCCATCCTTAGGGAAAAGAATGAAAATTGTACATGCGAAAGAAATCAACTATAACTATAATCATTTAAAAATGATTCAAACTTCCCCAAGTCTCTTTTAACTACACAGCATGAACGAGATCTTCTTTACTGATTCTTATTCAAAACACTGATACTCCAATACACAAGATTTTTACATGCCAACTCCTAAACGAAACTGGAATCAGGGAACTGAATCTAAGCCTAATTGCCCCAATTCCCACTAAGGTAACAGAAGTAAAACACTAGCTACCATATAGAATCAAAATTCTAAAAAAGATCCTTAATGCCTGACAGAAATAAAATCCAGCATCAATTGGAAGATTATTTTTAATTGCTTGGATGATGAATAAGAACTGTTGTACATCCAAAATCCTTTTACAGTAATAGAGTCCTAATTCATGACTAGACTCCTAAGGTAGATGCTCTAATAATAAAAATAAATCCTCAGCAGCACCATCATCATTCGGATAGAAGGCTTAGCATAACTTTGACAGTGTTACGTGTGATCTTCTTGCTACAATGCAGTATTTCATCTCCCACATTCACTCCACTTAAATACGTTTCATGTTGTTTTATCATGATAGATCCTGGATGACCTAATATTAAAGAACGCATTTCCCCTAAGAGACAACTTTATAGTAGCCAAAACAGTAACAAAAACTCTCATAGTCTAATGTTTATTTTTATAATTAAATGTATTACTTCAAATAAAAAAGGGCATTCATCTGGTACCCAGAGGGACACCACATATATCAATTGTCTCTGCAAAGGATTACATGCATGTCTATGCACACTTTTGACTTCAAAAGAGGTATTCATCTGCTTTTAGAAAAACACACTTAAGTCTTTTGCCAGATGAAAGCCAATAAAAATAAAATTTTTAAAAGCCTGAAAAAAGCACACCCATTGAAGATAGAGCTGAAAACTCTTACAGACTGCTAATTATAAGCCTATTCCTGCAAATGACTTTTTATGCAAGTAGTTCTTGATCATGCAAAAAAAAATCCACTGAGTATACACAAAAGCTTGAAGGATTCTGCCATTCTTCTTATGAAGGCAAGAGCTATCTGGAATATTTTAGCATTTAAGGATATTTTATTTTACAGTTTTATGGATTATTATCTCTACATAACACTGATAATCATAAGCATAAATATACTTCAAAGCATATACCTTGTGGATCATGAAAAATGCAAGAAGATCTTCTAAAGAATTAATAACCATCTCACGTAATTGCAATGACATGAGACTTGCTACTGAACCAAAATAACTTTCAACTCGCTGAGAGGAATCACAGTTACGTTCAGGAGCAAAATGAAGCCATTTCCTTCTCTGGTCAAGGAAAAAGGATACACAAGTTGGGATCCACCTACAATAAAATAACAGGAACAAAGTATTTAAAAGCTTATTAGTCCTACCTTGCTCCTGACAATTAAACCTAAGCTCAGTAATTACACAAGAATAAGTAAATTCAGAGGGCTAGTAGAAAATAATTAACTGGTTGTCAAACAAAACTGTAAAAAGACATTGAGAAAAGTTGATTTTTTTAAGCTAAGGATGCTTGTTATCACTAGGCTCTAGTATTGGTTCAAATGAATATTAATAGACTAAACACTAGTGACAATATTAAATTATTATCATTAAATGGCAACTTTGAGATTGGAAGAGATCTCAGGTGGCAGAATGCAGTCACCTACTACCACAGGCTATGGCCTCTAAAAATCTTTTACTTAAATTGAACAGTTTCTACAACGAAACAAGTTCCATTTTCTCTCATCCCTACTATAGATTTAGATATTAGGCTGGTTTAGACCCTACTGCTCTCATGATTAGAAAATTTCTAATTTCCAGTCTATATTTATTCATAGTCAGTTTATTCTCATTTGTTCTGGCACGTGCACTCTCTTGCAGGTTCAACAGCTCTTTCAGCTTCCAGGTGTTTATTGCTCTTCTGTACGTCAAGAGAACAACCATATTCTCCCTTTGTTTCGTCAGCCTTGCGGCTGGGACCTGTGTCATCTTAGTCTACAATCTGCTTTATAAAGCTTCCTAGTTTCTTCCTGATTTTTTATGTCTTTTAGTAAACTGAAAAACAAAAACAAACAAAAAACCCTGGAGGCTCTAAGACCTGTAGGATACAGAGTTTATTAGACCAGGTATTTTTCAGCCTGAGCCATTCAACAGCTTTCCCAAAAATCCTTTGAAAAAGATCAGGCTCAAGAAGAATTTGCAGTGAACTGATGATAGAAACAGTTTTAAAAAGGAAACATTTCTATTCACAAATAGACCCCTTTCAAACCTCTCTGTGAACAGAACAAAATCCAAGAGCCATTTCCCTTGCAGTCTAAGTTCAATTGATTTCAAGAGTTTTACACAGGAGAAGCAAAACGACTCAGGCTGATGCCACAAGTTTTGGATAAACATTTGCGGCTGAAATTTAATGGCTTAATTTATTCTAAATTGACTGAAGTAAATAAGGATGTCAAGTTGCCTTTAAAAAATATTCTTTGAGGTGCAAAGCTGTAAGATCAATGCAGCCCAAAATTTGTGATCTCTAAGAATTTTCCACATTCCTAACACTTAGAAAGCTTCATTCATTAGATCATTTATTTTCTCACTGGCAAACAGTGAACAAGCCTATAGTGCTGCAGGCTTCCACTTTACTAATGTTGGCAGGTTTTCATACTGTCTCTGCTTACATATTTACTTGAGACAGTATGAAAACCTTATAAGCAGTTAGTCACCACCTGCCCCAAAAAACTGATTTACTTCTCTTGCAATTAATGCATTAATTATATTTGCATTAATTATTATTAATGCATTAATTATATTAATTGTATTAATGGACATCCACAAGCAATCACATCCACACTAAAACTAATGAAGTCAGGACTCATAAGGTTTTCTATACACAAGTTAAATATGACAACTTTAAGTATTCTAACACAGTGTTTCATGTTAGAGGACAAAATCTTAACATGCAGTTCTTTGTGTAAATCAGAGCCTAAGAGTCTCTATTCTTCTGCTGTTACTGCCGTTGGCACTGACTTGTTCTGAAGAATATCGCGAGCTTCCACACAATGTCTTCGAATGAGATCCTTAAACTCAGTAGGCAACAGCGGCAAGTCACCACAAAGCATTTCTTTTGTGCGAACAAACCTTAGATGACTATACCTATAGAAAGTAATACAAAGAGCAGATACTTTAAGGAATTCCGTTAAAAAATATAAAATGGAATCAGGAAGGTCTTGAAAGTACTTAAAAGCAAAAATAGTATTTGTTTCATTAATATACGTCACTTCACTGCAAAGTTGCAGAATGAGTACACTTCCAATATATATTTTCTTTTGCTCTTAGCAAACGTTAAGGGCCTCATGAATTTCATTTTGTGTTGGCAGTACTTAAAATTCTGTTAATTTTTTTCTTAAAATGGTTGGTAGCATTTCTGTCCCTTTCCTAGATTCATTAGTGCATCCAGACATTAAAGAACATACAGAATGACAATTCCTGCTTCTATTCCACATTAATAGCAATAAGATCTGGCTACCCTGTACAGAAAAAATAAAAATAAAATTTCATCAACATTGCAGGCATTTTAGTTATTTGTTACAGACTGTGATATATGCAATGCTACTTAAACACAGAAAGCAGTTCTCAAGATTACTAACTATTATATTTAACTCCACAGGAAAATATGCCTCTCCATTTTTGGAAGTGCTCAGTGATTTCACACCTCCAATTATAGACATTTGAAAGTGACTTAAATTTAAGAGAGATAAAAGCTCTCCATCTGCCAGTTTCAGTTTCAAAACAGGAATTCCAAATCATCCTTAATCTGAGGAGGGAATCTCACTTTAACAGTAACATATTTAACACAGGGGTCACCTTTTCATAACACAAAGTTAAGTATTCCTGACTGTTTGTAGACACGAAATACATACTTGTGCTTGCTTTCAGAATCTGCAGGAAACGATTATTTTATGCGGAGATTCTTACATGTTCACTGTTTCGGGTGGGAGAGAAATCTTTAGAAGACAGAACACATTTTGTCACTTTTCCCTATAAATATCTGAATCATCTTTGTGTGCCATGAAGAGAAGAAAAAAAAATATCCATGGAAAAACTCTAACCTTGAATGCTTGGTTAGAGAAGCAGAAAGAGCAGACTCCACCAGGATCTCAGTAGCATATATAAAGAAGTCAGCAGATGCAGTCTCTAACCAAGCCACAAAATGGAACATTCTCAATTTAATTATGATCCTACACATAAGACCCCTTACTCAGAAAGCCAGAGCTGTTGCAAAGTATGCATCAATGGATTCACTGTGAATAGATTGGTTTCATTCCAGCTTTTCACTTCCTTGTAAGAGCTATGCCATGGGACGGGGGCACGGACCACTCTCTGAGGAAAAGGGCGTGGGGTATTTTCAATAAATAATCTCTCTCTCTCAGCTGGATCCATCAAGATGTAATCAACTAAAACAAATCATATATAAGACTGTGAGATTGCATGTCAAGCCTGCATATACAAACAAAATATCTTCACAGTTCAGAAAGTCATAGAATTTTGCATATTTAAAACACACAGTATCATATAGTTACTTCTATGCTTTTAGGATGATATATAGCACAACAATGAACTTACCAGAAAAGACAAACTAAAGGGGACGTAGAAAGATATCAGAGGTTATGAGGTTACAGAACTCAGAGTGAACACTATTCACTCTTTTTATGTCAAACTAATAAATGAATGAGAGGCTGCAACTCATAGGTCAACATATTTAAGAAAATTAAACAGAAGTATTACATAGCTGGAAAACCCAGGAGCCAAATGCTGCATCTGAATTTTAAGAGGAAATGGATAATATTATTCATTCAATGTATTAAAGGGGGGAATAGATTTCATTCCTCCAGACATATGTCATGTGCAAGAGTCGGGAAGCAGTTGTAACTCACTGCACAGTTAACGTTTGGTCTTATCTGAAGGAGCAGAAACTGGTTAATTCCAGCATATCAGTTCTGAGTGATCATATATTCCATCTGGAAACCAGATCTCTGATTTTCTAAACTCTGGAACTAATTCTTACCTAGTACCATTTTAAGAAGATAATCTCTATTGTTACAAGCATGTTTGGCACTCTACAAAATACAACCAAAAGAAATCTTTATCACCAAGACACTCATCACAGCTTCATTTTCATTTATTTTACTAATATAAGGTAAGTTTTTCATGAACAGCAGATCCAACAAAACCTAGCTACCTACAGCTTGCATCTCACAGATGGGGACCCCATACAAATTCTCTACTGTCTGCTTTGAGGTCACCTCCTTCTGTAGTTCTCTGAGTGACAATTAATAGCTCTCACATGTATTCATAAAATGCACACTGAATTTCTCTGAAGTCACAGCCCATTATCTAAAGTCATTATCCACTATGCTGAATTTCTTTGAGATTATCTAACAGGAGAGTGGTATTGAAATAAAGACAGATATACATGCACAAGACAAGGGACTGCATAGCCTAATTCCTTATGAAACCACTTCCCTCTTGGCCATAACGTAGATACAGGTCAGCCTAACACTACTATGAAACTAGGTGCTCAGAGGGAACATACTGCAGCACCAACTGACCTTACATGCTCAAGCTACCCTGAGATACAATCTCATTCTCTGAAGACTACAATTTATTAGCAACACACAGCCATCACCCAGCCCTTCAGCCAAGACAATTTCCATGTCCATTTTATACGTCAGTAGAATGAATCACTGATTTACAACACAGTACAAAGAGAAAGGACCAGGTAAGAAGGCCGCCAGGCTAACGCCGAGTGTCCCCAGTCCTTTGATAAGAAGCAGATTAGCTGAAGTGACCTCTGAAGTCCAGTGACAGCAGTTTGGACAAACTATGTTTTTTTCCTGCTCTAATGTTATTTTTCAAATGGGTATTTTCTACTGAAAGAGTTCTTTCAATTGCCAAGTGTTGAATAGTAGGAAACACCCATCACATCAATATCCCCCCAAATCTACTAGGCAAAGTAATCTCATCTTAAGCAGCCAATTTATTTCTGAATTACTGAATCCAGTTTCACACAGTTCTCTACATGCTAATTACATATATTAGTCTGGACCATTTCCAGCTACCCCATTAACAGATCATCTACCTCACAGATACCTCTCTCTGAGACAGATACCTGCCAATATCACACAGTATGTTCAGAGCAGGGCTATCACTACACTAGCTCACTCCAGATCCAGAATTAGGAACAGGACTAGTATTTTTCTGCCATAGTGTAAACCACTTTCCAATGTCATAGTTAGAAAAAATATATATTATTTCACAAAACAAGTAACTGTACAGGGAGGTATTAGTCCTAATATACATTATCATAAATTCTGGGATTGGGTCACCTTGATTGTCATAGAGATAGGAAAAAATATAAACATAGTACAAAACATTCATGCATTCTGAACTACTAGTAAGTTTTGACTCTTACCAATGGCCTTCATGAGGTTGATACGATAGTCTGCCTTAATCTCTTCTTTTAAACTTTCAAGTAAATTCTCCAGTTCTGGATTAGTAAGAATATGAGCCGGAATACGCTTTAAAATTACATTTATCACTTCCTTGTCTTGAGGTGCAAGCATGTCTTCTTGTACTCCATTATATATGTAGTAACAGTATCTCTACAAAATAATGTTAAAATATTATGCTTATTGTATGACTTTTCTAACATACAGTGAAATATTTTTAGTTTTTTATTTCTTGAAACCTTTTCACATTGAAAGGCTCTTGCATAGCATGTATTTTGGCTATCGCTGTCTCTTGGTTCTTTGTAAAGCACTGCCAATGCCTCACATTCTTACAGTACTTCCCTCTGTTCTGGTGCAAGCAGTTATGTCAAAAGAACCAAGTGCAGTGTATTAAATTACTGATGTCTGGTGCACAAGCCAACAGCATGCAAGGTTAAGAATTTAGCAAGATAGTCCTAGTTGCAGACGCATTAGAACGAAAAGCAGACCGAGCAGCTGGAAAGAAACAAACAGGAAACGTACAGAGTTGACATAAGATTTAACAGCAATTAGCTACAGTGAATATTTACATCTTCTAAACCTCATGCATTGTCTTCCTCTCTCAACTGTTTTTAAGTAAACAGTTTACAGATATATATTGCTGATGATTATTTTTGCTACTTTTCTCAACCTTTAAAATTAGAGTAAATACCTCTATATCATTTTCTGAAGGTGGCTTTTCTCGTTCGTGTATCTCTTCCTCATGTAAGCGCATGACAACCAGCTGTTCTTCTGGAGTTAATGGTTGGTTGTCTGTATAATGTATGACGTTTAATTGTGGCAGATGACCAGGTACACATAGTGAAAAGCGCTCTGAACTGTTTAACAATGTTGATGTACTTCTGAAACAAAAGAACACAAATATAGTGAATAAAGAAGCTAGAATGGATTCTTGAATCAATGTGGACAAATGACAAGCATATCTAGGCCAGTGACACTGCACTGAGGATAAGTGTAGCCTATGATGAAGTATTTAAATTACTCGTTAAAAAAACTCAGTAAAGTTATATAGCACACTGTATCACTTTAACAGAAAGAGTACAACATGCTGTTTTAATGTCATAAGAACTTCTCAGGTGTGTCACTGTCACTGAGACAGGCAGCATCCTAAAGGCAACTCCACCAGAGGCAGACCTGCTAGCACTGTTTTCAGGTTTATCTTACCAAACTCTTAAGAGTCTGAGCCAAAAGTCTGACTCAGCTCATTTGCATATACATGTTATATTACAGTCTTCAGTTTCATAATTATACACTATTTTCTATATGACTTTTGTCCCCACTGCTTAGGATGAACAATATTCAGCCAATAAGCAGTTATTCAATAATTTTTACCTTGTTTTTCAGTATGTCGCTCTATTCTTTATTTACTCCACATTATCAAGTCCTTAGTTGAAAAGAAAATTTAAACATCCCATCCCTTTTATGCTACTCACCATCATTTTATCTTAATAAGGAATAAGTTACTGTCATAGCACTTTCAAAGAGGATTATTTCTCTCTGTTTCACAGATGAAGAGAACAAGCCTCAAAATACAAATATTCAGCCCAATTGAGTGACTTTATTTCTACAAACTACTTTTTTATAAACTAAACTCTAGGTTCTCAAGTCAGCAGTCAGAAAGGAAGGCCTTTTGGTTAGCATGCCTAAGAGTGAAATTTGCCCAGCCTCAAAGCAGCAGTGAAAGGTGCTCATTTAGCACACAGTGGAATTTCAAACTCGAGGCATACACTTTTTGTAGACACTTAACATTTCATCAGCATCCACATCAAAACAAAAATTAAAGCACAGTTCAGATACATAAACTGAGTGTAATAATCTGTATCTTTTTAACATTACAGTACATTACCTATCAGAATCACACTGACTTCTTTTCATAAGTTTGAGCCTTTTTACAGAAGGGGAAAATTCTTTTGAAGCTTTAAGCACTGGTTAAGAAAATCACATACAGGAATGCTACTTCAAACAGGGTATTACTTCAGACTGTTAAAAAACAGAGCTGAGTCAAGGTAATGAAAAAGCTGAGTCAGGTAACAAAATAACAGAAAAATACAATGTCACAGAGAAAGTTTTAGTATTGACTTAGGCCTTAGCAAAATGTTTTGAACATATTAAAGATTTCGCCAAGTCTGGGCCCATAATGTAGGTCTAGGAGAGCATTCAGCATATGCTTAAGACTTCAGTGCTTACATACCTTCCGGCAAAACCCCCTGTTTTCAGCATTCGGACTTTCTATTTTAAACTTAAAAGCAACATGGTAAAATATATGTAGTTCCACCAGATATGCTGCACATGAAAAATCTGAAGAGTACAAACTATTAGCATGTGTTTTTCAGAGTAAATAAGCAGGCCTTTTGAACAAATTAACACATCATGCCTTTACTCCAAGAAATGCACTGTGGCCTGCCTGCCACATCCTATCCATGTAGCAGAAGTCCAGTGAGCAAAGGAATCAGGTACATGATAAAGAAACTGTTAAGAGATATAATGAGCAAAACCAAACCATTCTTAAGTAATGTGCAAGGGGAATAAGTGGATATGGAAACTAAAATGTCTCATCTACTCCATGGAAAGGAAACTGAATTTCTAACACTTCAGGGAAGCAAAGCAACTATGCAGGATGAGTATATTAACAGGTAGACTGATGAATGGTATGGACTTTTTACCCTGATACAGAAAACATTTAATCAGATAATTAGTAAATAAAGTTCATGACATAATTGACTGGTTTTGGAACTTGTACAGACTAGGTAATGAAGTTAGTTTGACACTTGCAACTAGTAAGACACTTCATATATATATAAAAAAAGTTTCTTAGGCTTTGCTGTATGTATTGGCAAGCTTAAATAGCACAAGTTTTATAACTCCTAAAAACTTCATTTGCATTATATCACAATGTCATGTTGAATCAACAACATATAGTATCTCATATTGTAGGATTACATAGATATGCATCGTTTGCTAACAAACACATCAATTACGTGGTTTAGACATAAGCACTGTATTAATTCCATTTGCAGTTGCTCTTCAAGGGAACACTGTGCCAATTCCTGTGCCTATCTCCCATCTTGTTTTCTATGCTAGGCTTAAGAGTATGAGCATAACAGGTGTGTATGCTGAACTTGTTTCTGCACTTTGTTGTTGGAACTAACTTTATTTCTAGTAATAACAACAGCTAACTTGTATTTTGTCCAGTTTCGGTTTTGCAAACAACTCCCTACAATAACTGCAGGCAATTGTTTGGAGGAATGAATCTAACAAATTAATCAGAAACTGGCTTTACCTTTACTGAAGTTATACTTAACTTTGGAAAATTGTCTATAATGACCACGAGGTGATAAGCTTGTGAGCCTTTACCAGGAAAGAGCAATTTTGCCAGGGATGATGCTTTAAAGGATAAGCAATTAGGGATAAAAATGCACAGAACAAACAAGGTTAAACTCATGAGCACATTCAAACATGGATACACGGTGAGGCTGTTCTCTGCTTTGCTGAAGCCAGTGATGCACTTGCCACAGAGGAGGACTCTACTCTGTGCACATTTTTCAGTTTCAAATCCCGTGCAGTAAGAGTGTAGTTATTAGCTATGGAGTCACTTGGGCTCCGGTAGTAACGTTGTTCTTTGAATGGAACTGCCAAAGTCCATGACACTCGCTGCATCAAAGGAGGATAACAGCTGTTCTTAAGGACAAGCTGAAATTGGGGGGAAAAAAAAGAATCACACACTGCATAGTGATTTTAAGAGGCTTCTTAGAGATCGAACAGGGCTAAAATTCAATTAGTATGAAGAGAAAATACACCAATCTCACTCAGTGAGAGTCATTTGATCACAATTTTATTCTTAGATCCTAATGTTCCACACACACATGAGTAATTTTACATAGCTCTTCTGTGGTAGAATTCATGCATTTTTGCATAATCAAGATATTTTTATAAATAATAGAAAGTACTAGTACATTATTTAGTACCATTTATTCCCACCACATCTCCCTCTTGCTTCTTCTCTTTTCCTTAAGTTTGGTTAAAGTTAAAAAAAATCCTTTTTTTCTCAAGCAACATCAGTTAACAAATTCAGCTATTATCTTTCTCTCTCTCCCATATCAATAAAAGATTTGCAATAGATATCTTCTGTCTCTTCATTTCTTGTTCCTTCTAGGGTGACTCAGTATCTATTGACTGGCTTGTCATCAGTCCCAATGTTCAAACTTTAATGAGACAATTCACAGTAAAAAGGAACACGAGATCAAGAAATATGAAGATACACTCATCCTCAGGGAGAAAATGTACATAAGAAAGAACCATTAATGTACTTTATATCATGGTTCCTATAACTCTCATTTTAAATTTATGTTTAGCTTGTTTTGTATCACATCTTGTTCAGAGATTTTTTTTCTTAGTTGGAATAATGAGCCATATCTCTATCACTCATTTTTTCCTTTTTTAGCACAGCATTACTACCATCAATTTTAAATCATTCTTTAAAAAAAGCTTCTAAATACATTCATGATATCCCATCTTTGGTTCCCTAATATCTCTTGCCTTTCCCTAGGAGCTGCTATTAAACTCATCTCCTCAGCTGATGAGCATGTTACAGCCTCTGAAAGGACAGTGTATTAAAGCACAGAATAGCTGCTTTCCATTTATCCCACAGATGCAGCTATGAATTTTCTCTTAGTCTATCATGAGCTTTAGTGAGAATGATAACAAAAAAGTTAGTCAATTTGAAATAGGTGATAAGGTAATATTATTACTTCTGCTTTGCATTTTTCTTCCAACTGATGAGGCTAATCTTATCAGCAAAGAAAAAGGCATTCACGCTTTTGCTAAACTGCAGTCATACTCCCTAAGTCAGCTTCTGCAACTTCACAGAATCTTTTCAGTTCCATTTCTTCCATCCGCTTTGCACCTGAAAGCTTTCCAGAAAGGCACGGAGCAATGCAAATAGTACAGAAGAGTATGTCCTTGAATTACAATTTTGTGGAACAAACTGGTACATGAATTAAAAATAGTTCAGAGATTTGGAGCTTTTTCCCTGGGAAGTCACTGTACATCTTGGGAACTGCTGAAGTCAGCATAAGCTCTGAATTCTCAGCAACCCTCCTAATTAGATCTGCTTTTTAAATTGTATTTTTTTCCCTACTAGGAACAAGAACTTCCTGCATGCAGCGCAGATGCCTTGCTAATGGTGATACCAAAGGGAATCCTGGCATAAAGTGGACCAGAAAAAGAAACAGCTATTCCTGGAGAAGAACAAAGAATGACACCTGGCAAAATCTACCATTTATGTAACAGATTTGACATGACACAGGAATTTCAGGTTTGGCTAAATCCTGTCCCATGTATCATATAAACCTTTGATGCACACTTATGAAGTCTGATTGATTTTCAGGTAAAATAAAAGAGTTTTATACAAATCTTCATCAAATAAAATACATTTCCCTTTTTTACCCTTAGAGTATCTTTTTCAGTAAGTAGCTTTTCCCTAATTTTAACAAAGTCCAAAATAACACATTTTCCATCAGAAGTTAGTCTGGTATCTTCACAAACCTTATCTTTCTAATGCAAAGTATTCTAGACAAACTGAAGTACTGACACAAACTTTGCCACATAAGTAACTGTGGAGCGTAGGGCGTAGGCCATCTCTTTTTTCTTCATCTCGTAAGTGCTAGTATGGGTAACTTTTATTCCTGTGTCATATAGTACTGGTTGTAGTTGTGCAGCTGTACAACTCTTTAGATCAAGGCTGTACCTGTCAAGCTCTCAGTTGGTTTTAGAACAGCATTCTAACTCTTTTTGTGTGTGTGTGTGTATGCTCTGCCTTAAAGTACTTACATGGAGAAAAAAAAATCACAATTTGTTTGGAAGAAGAATAAAATATTACTATTTGCTTAATTTCCCAGGATCTTTAAATTTATGGTCCAGTAATATTAGTATTTTTAAAATTCTGAATTGTTTTGATTTTTTTAATTTCACAATTAAAGTCAAAATTAATTTTAATTCAAAATTTAAAAAATACTAATATATTTAAAGATAAATGTATAGATTTATCTTTAAATGTATAGGTCATAAATTCAAAGATCAGTTTTAAAACTTCCAAAGTGTAATGTCCAAATCATGATCGAAGCAGTCATAACACTTTTAATTAAGTATCTGACAACATGTTTAGTACTTTAACTTAATAATTTAATTAGCTTTTCCTAAAATCATTCTAGCACCTGTGATTAAATGGATACCCTGCTGAAAGTGGGGATAGCACATACCTGATACAATTCTGAAGGCACAGCTGAAGTAGAAGCAGGTAGAGGTGGTAATTCCGGTATGCCTTTTGAATGACTCATGTTATATACAGAATCATTTTGCAACTAGAGGGAATTGAAAACAAATTCAAAACATTTACGAAACTACAGTGCTTTGAAAAAGATTCATTCAAGAAAAAAAGAGACTTTCAGTTTGCATTGAAAATGACATACTGCAGCTTTTCTAACGTTAAGGAAAAGGACATTCTGCAGAGTGGGTTACTCAGCAAAATAGGCTTTCAGGTTACACTGTTCTCTAGTCATCTGATAAACTATCCATTTACTAACAAATATCAGAGTTAAGAAGAAACATTAAAGTATTTCTATACCACCAAAAATAATTCAAACATTTTAAAATATTTTTAGCTGAATACACGTTGTATTGAGTTTGCAATAGCATAAACACTGGAAATCATAATATTAAAGCCTATCAGACCGTCAAACTGAAAACAAAATAGTCCAAGCTGTGTGAACTGCAGAACAGAAATGCAGGGCTTTACTGGAGTGAAACAGAATGTTTATGTTAATAACAACTCAGTTCCAGAAGAAGCTGTACTGCCAGTATGCAAAGAACATAGTGAAGGGACAGATTACTCATAAGGGCTCTGCAAAGTGTTTTAACCGAAATGCAAGAATATCTAACATGTCTCAAAACTACGTTCTACCTCCTCAAGGAGATGGTACTTTGAAGTACCTTCCAGAAAACTAAACAAAGTTCTCAAAGGATACTTTCTCTTCTTGTATTTTTTCAGAATTATTTAGCCCCACAGTGTTTTGGGATCTTTTTTCATTAGCAACTTTCCTTATTAGAGGCTCAAAAATTGCTCCTATTCTGCTTCAAACTTCTCTAAACCACATTTCCTTAGGAGAGGTATGAGGTACACATTTCCAAAAACACAAAGTGACATAGCAGTAAAAAGAGGTGGAAGTATGCAGTGTCTGAACACCAGTGCATTAAATTATCGTGGGAAAGCAACTTATTACCCAATACAATTATTTCAATAATGTATAAACATTTTTACATAATTTTAATACATTTTGGCAAGTGGTTGTTGACTTCTGATATGTGACTGAAAAATTGGGCTCCCAAAACCTGGTTTTCAAGTAGGAAAAATTGTGTTTTCCTCAGTTTCAAAATATGGTCCATTCAAAAATAAAATCTGAGAACAGAGTGATATGATTTACCTCTGGTATTCCCAAGCACACGCGTGCAGACACACACACACAAACACACACACAGACGTTATCACTGCCAAGCATATTTTACTATAGGCAGCAGAAATTATCTTTGATTAATAACCAAAGGATTTGGCTTTTAGGGTACTTTTAAAATGAACATAAGTTAACCCTTCCTACTTTAAATGCTCAAGCAAAGAAATTCTTAATAAGGAATACTTTATAAAGGCTAAGGTGCAAAGAATATAGAACAAAAATTTTGAAGCATCTCCAAACAGAGTTCTTCTTGATGCCAAAGCATAAGCCATCAGTAATGGCCAATTTCAGATGAAGTTTTGAAACTATTATCAATCTTTCACACAGCCCCAGTAGCAAGAACTTACCCTCAGCAGCCTTGGGGTCTGTGCTGGCTTCATTGTGCTTTATCTTTCACCAGACTGCCTGCTGCTTAGTTAAAAGGTTTTGGTGTCACTCTTCCACCCCCCTCAAGATGAACATCCATGTAGTTACGTGCACTGAAACAGAATTAGAGAATCGTTTCAGCTACTACAGAAGCATCAAACCACGTAGCTTCCTATCCAAACTGCCGTGAAGAAAATCTCTCCCCCAACTCTCTTATTCCTTGCTCCCGTCCTTTTCCCAGGTAGCCCTCCGGAGCATATATTCTTTTTTTCCATTCCTCTCCAAGTTCACTTTTCACTTTCAACTTCCTAACACTCTCTAAATATCTTTTAAACAAGTTTTTTCCACCTTATCCTCCCCACTTTCTCCAAAATCAGGTTCCTTCCCACTGCCTGTTCTCTTCTGATGGCCTGGGGCCTTTGGGGCCCAAATGGTAATTCACAGCAGATGGACCCACACACTTCTTGCCCTGGGAGACAAACACACACCAAAAGGAAAGGGAAAAGAGGAAGAGCGAGATGCCCAGTACGCCTTACGCATCCACTGGGTGCATGCGTGAGCAGGGTAAAAGCAAGTACTACCTGCGGACGCCCTCGCTACCCGTCCCTCTGCCTGTTCCAGCTCCAGGAGCTGCTCCGACGCCGCTGTTCAGTCCTCAGCCTTGTTGCCAGAGTTACAGCATTATGGTGCTAGGAGACAGGAATGACGGCAAACAGCCCCTTTCCACGCAGCGTTGCTTGAGGCTGCAGTCACGGAGATTCAGTTCCAGAACCAACATGCTATTGTGCAGGTTCATTTTACCTCTGAAAGCTCAAACAGATTCTCCCAGAACATTGTATGAGCTAAACTAAACACAGCAAGGGAGCTCCCACAACAATAAAGGCAAGCTAAATGCAAATTTTCACAGCAAGAAGTGGAGAAAAATATTAAGGATTCAAATTCTTGAATCTAAACCTCTCTAGCACTTTTTCATGATTCTGAATGAAACTCTAGAAATATCCAATGACAGCAGGTGCCATACTTATACCCTCATCTACTCCAAGTCTCTTCCTGTGTGCTGGCCTCCCGTTCATGGCTATCACTGCATTCAGAGGCCTCCTTCAAAATCCTTCATGGATCTGAGCCGTCACTACCAGACATAGTATCTGGAGCAGCCTCATTACATTGACCCTCAGCAAAGGCCTCACACCAGGTGCTCTGCCTAACCCAGCCAGCCCTCCAACCCAATGCGAACTCTTTACCAACATCTTCAGATACCATTTTTCATTCTGTTTTCTGCAGACGGTGAGAAAGGCTGATATCCCTGACATAACGGCATTGTTTTCCTTGTGTTCGGTGTTAGGTCAAGATAAAAGTTCAAAGTTGTCCTTTCCTGGCCACACGTGAAAGCTTCTGCCATAACTTCAGCTGCATTTGGAGCACAAGATGTCTCGCCCTGCAAGCACAGGGGGGTAAAGACACGGCTCTGCTGGTTCAGGTGTGAGCAGCCACGCAGCTAGTTCGCGTGGGAATTCTCCAAACACCCTGTTGCTGGTTTGCAACACATGTATTTTCCTGCTAATTCAGGCTGATGCTGGCGTGAAGACAAGCTCAATTAAGCAACAGTTATGTACACAGAGGAATGACAGTCACCAACGCAGATGTTTTTATATGCATGCCCTTTAAAGTTAAATAAGTTACTTGTGCTGCTTGGGAAGCACTAAAAACAATTACTTTATACAGAAAAAAATTATATATGAATTTTTAGCAGAATAAATAATTATGCATAGTAGGAAAACAAATTACTGAGATGTAGAAAACTAATTTTCAAATTGCAGCTACAGCATGTTTTCAAAACATGCCAGAAATTTAAAGTCTCCAATACAGTTCTAAAGACCATAGAGCCATTAAACTTTATACTGCCGTTATCACCGGATTGTGTCACACTATAATTCTACCAGTTAGTTTTTCCCTATACTCCCTTTAAAAATACATATAAAACCGAAATTTTAAATTCCCTTTTATATATAAACCAGTCTTCTAGGAATGCTATTATGCCCTTTATTAATGTCAGATACAAACAACCTAGCAGCTTAAGCAAAATAAATTCTCCCTCACCACTGTCTTCTCTTTGTTATCTTGTGCTGTGCTTTTAGCGTTAAAATAGGTTCTCATTTTTTATTTCCTCTGTCTAAACAGATCCTTACACCTGAAGAGCTCGTTGAAATCAGCACCTCAAAGACAGGTGGTGGAAGAGTCAGTCGAAAGTCACACAATTAATAAAAGCGCTCTTTGCCTTACAAAACTGGCATGCTCCAAATTAAACACGCTATTTATTTCGTTGCCTTTAAAATTAATGATGAAACCATTAACACTCAGTTTTGCAACACTCCCACGGGTGGCACCACTCCAAAAGGCTGATGAACAGCGGCCCTGAGAAACATGAATATTTTGCTCATTTGTGACTGTAGTTCGCCGCATTAAAAATCCTCGGTGGCAGAAAGTGCTGGTATTCACCGGAGCTTGGGGCTGCCACGCACGAGCATCGCGGCGACGCTCACAGCGGCCAGGCCGAGGCGCGGCGCGGCGCCCGCAGCGAGCGGCCGCCGCAGCTCGGCGAGGCGCCTTCTCCGCGCGGCGGCGGCGGCGCCGAGGGCGCCAGGCCCCGGCCCGCGCGGGGAGGAGACAGCGGCGGGCGGGCGGGCGGCAGCAGCGCCGCTTCCCTCAGCGCCGGGCGGGCCGCCCAGAGGGGCCTGCAGGCCGGCGGGGGGCCGCCGCCGCAGGTGAGAGGGGCCGGGCCGGGCCGGGCCGGGCCGGGCCGCGGCGGCGGCGCCGCCCCGGGGCTGCGCGGGAGGCGGCTCTCGGCCGCGGCCCGGCGGGCAGGGCCGGGCCGCGCCGCTCGGGGCAGGCCGCGCCGCCCGCCGCCGGGAGCGGAGGCCGCCGGGCTGGGCCGGCCGGGAGCGGGCGGTGCCTCGGCCGCAGCCCCGGGCGGCGGCTCCGCCTCGGCGGTAACCGTGTGGGTCCGCTCGCCAGCGCGGCCGCCGCGGGGCCGCGTAAGGAAAACGTTGGCGGTGGTTTCGTTAGCAGGAGCACGCGGGACTCCCTTTGCCGAGTTCTGTTCTTGTGCTAGGAGAAAAAGGCGTATGAAAAACCCTGCGAATAAAGGGAGGGACTGAGTACAAAATAGTAACGTTTGCACGGTAAGCGCTTAGAACAAGCAAGAAAACGCGTCGGTTAATCTCCGGCGACGATGTTCTCCGTAGCAACAGTAGATTCAATTTGCAGAGGAAAAAGGTCTTTCACTGGTGCTGTTTTTTAAACTTTGACAACGAAGTACATTCAGAGCGTTGAAAAGCGTTTGGCCTTTACCTGTTGAGTGTTGAAGCTGTACGGTCTCCGGTTTCAGTTCCAGGTATGAGGCTACTTGCAAAAGCGAACTATTGTACACGTTAGAAGTTTGCAGAACTCATAGGGATAAATTGTCCAAACAAATAGATCTGAATTGTTACTGGTAACTTACTGGTAACGGTACCCTCACCCTTAATTATGGGATTAATGTTACAAGGGAAGGAGAAGAGAGTCACTTTGTATCTGGATACTTGTTCTGGCTTTGGAAATGCTTCACAAGAGCTTTCAGAGACAGAACCCCTGCAGTAAATTTAATCTTGCAAAGAAATGTTTCAAACTGTATGGATCTCATTGACACAATCTACATTATCTGGTTTTATGCAAGACAAATATTTGATTTTTTTCAGAAAACATATTCATGAGCCTGTTATTAATTTTACCTTTGTTTTTAAGGAAGGTTGGGTGGCTGAGTGAGAACTCGTCATCCTGAAGATTCACAGTTGTCACTGAGGATTCCAGCATGTCTAAAGAAATGCAGGAGCTGCAGAAGCAGTGGCACTCCATGGTACAGTCCATCCACAGCAACTCAAAGGTGGGTTCTGGATTATATTTTATATAACATGTTTATGAAGATGCTCCTTTTATAATTTTGCAGTATCAGATCCTGATTTATTTAAATGGAATTCCAAAATCTTTGTTTAAAAAAGGGAGTGCTAATTTTCTAAAAAAAAAAAAAAGATTGAGGAGCCTATGGGAATGACTGTCCTAACACATCTTCAGCAATAAGAAGGGAGGCTTATTCTGCATTTCTGTGTTTTACTGGTAAAACCATTTTTTTTAAAAAGTGGCATTTTAGTGAAATGGTTGTCCCGCTATAAAAATAACTACTATACCTTTTTCCTGAAGGAAATCCAGTATATAGTATGACTGCCTTTGTAAAAAGGATTTTCCCATCTACTTGTAACATTAGAAGTAAATTCTTACCATTTCCTGTGGCACAGACATGACTGTAGCGTCCTTATGCTCAATACAGGAGCAGGTTGCCAATACTAATGAGACGTAAAAAACAGTTCATCATCTTTCTTTGAATGTAATGGTGTTTTTGTTTTCTAAAGACTTACAATTCTCTAGATCAAAAAATCATAGGTGTTGAAACATCACTGAAATCTGAGCAGTTAAAGCATGACCTTGTATGCATGGGTTGCTTTGGTGGGGGTTAACTTATACAAGAATGAGACTGGGAGGTTGATGAGATGTTTGGGTAGGGTTATATTTACTATGCAGTTATGTACATTTCCAATAAATCCTCATGCTCAGAAGCAATGGTTACTTCCTTTAATTCAAACCCCATCCTTACAAAAAGGATGGTATCCATAGTTTTCAGTGAAGTAGCTGTGACACAATTTATCCGTGACAAGTAAAAATAAAATCTGAAATATTTTTCTTTCATCCACAGGTTGTTGCATTTATGAACTCTCGTTTTGGCCAATACTTAGATGACCATCCTTTTGTTGCCTTATCACTCCTGATGTTTGTTGCAGTGTCCGCTATTCCTGTTGCATTTTTTCTGATTTTTGTTGTTACAACAGCCATAATGGCCTGTATTGGTGTGATAATTATGGAAGGTATTGTATGTGGGTATGCATTATTTGTTTCCCTTTTAGGGCATGACATTTTTTTTTTCTCCCCTCTCTTCTACCTTCTGAAATTCTTAGGAGTTCTAAGTTGCTTTCATTAAGTATAGTCCTCAGCTTTCAGCAGTAATCAAAGTCTTAACACAAGAATAGTAATCTAATTAACTGTAGCCTATTCAGGGGAAATCCTATTTTTAGCATCAGCCACGTGGATGTAACTAAACCAGTTATTTTGGCCATACAGCTTTTATTTCTGGCTTATGGAGTCTTTTATGGGAGAGATTTTTATAGGTTTCTTTCATTTTGTATAACATATCAGGGATTAAAGTCAGCTAATTGATTACAGTAGATAATTTTGCCTAATGGTTTGAATTCGGGAGAGAAGTTACATTCTTCTGACATGTAAACTGTTCAAATAAACTAGTTCTCTTTTATTAGGTGTTGTAATATCAATAGGTGGCATAACCCTCCTTTGTGTACTGTGTGGCCTGGGCACACTTTCACTGGGAGTTTCTGGAGTCCTGAGTATTTGTTATGTCATTCTTTCAACTCTGATCAACTACTGGTATGCTCAGAAGTAAGTAAAACATCTTGATCCATTCTCTGACTACACTGATCACTGTTTTCCTAAAATATCCAAAAGTAGCTGTTACTGGTAGTTTTTTGAACGCTAGAGCTTCTTTGGTTACCCTAATGATTTAATATACAGCATAGGGCATATGATAACTTAAAATATACTGATGGCTAGCCATCCCTCTTTTCTATATAGGGAAGAAGTAGTCCTTAACTGTAAATTTGATAACACACAGCATATCAGCAATAAAATAACTGTCTCATTCAGAATAAACCTTGTTCTAACAGTTATTAAAGCATTTCCACCTTCGACTCTGCAGAGAGAATGAAGCTTTCGCTCAATTATACAATAGAGTTCCTTCTGCATGATGCAGTGCCAACTATCTCAACTTACCTGCATTTTATAGAGTAACAGGGGACCAAAACTGTAGCTTTGGAACAAGTAGCTGGGTAGTTAAAAGGGATGCCATGACCAAAGTTACAGACTTTTGTAAAATAAGTTCATACAAAACCCAACATTAATACATTTCTTCAGATACTTTTAAAAAAGACTTTATTGCTTTGTTTGCATACACATATTTCATTTATAAAACAGGCTGCCGAGACACACTGTCTCCCTCTGCTCCTTGAGCTTTGTGATTAGAGGCCTATTTCAGTCACCATTACCTTAGTCATGCTTTGCCAAGAATTTAGTTAAAACCCTAGCAGCTTGTGCTGGAGTGCCACCTATTGCCTGCTTAAATTGCTAGCAGGGAATTAAGAACAGTAATCACTTAAATATAGGGAAGGAAAAAAAAAAATCTAGATGCTCCCTCTTAGTACTTACTTTCTCAGTTTTTCTTCACAGCAGTACTTTTTGCACAGCTCTCAGGGATACATGGTACTGCCTGTGGAGACCATATCTTCAGGAACACTCTGCAAGGCCCAGTGTGTCTGTATTTGTTCCAGGGCTCCGTGGTGCTCTCCCTGGACATGGTGCCAGGTCTATATCATTGCCAACTGATTCTAGAAGAATTCTCTTCTATATCATAATATATAACCCAGCCTACAAACCAGTTGTTTACTTAAATTTTGATATTAAGCAACATCTGGTAGATCCCTGTGTTAGACCATCAGTTCCAGAAGTCCCATACTTATTTTATGTTGCTCATCATTCTTTGGGAGAGGTTAAAGGACAATAATCTTCTCAAAGACTATAAACTATTCTTCTCCTGTTATACAGGGGTCAGATAAAGAAAGAGGAAGCTAATGGAACTTCACTACAGAAGAGTCCTTCCATCTTGGAGCTCTCTGCCAATAATGGAAAGTGCGAGTAAATGGGATTCTCAGCATTTCATTGATAGGCACTTAACTGTACAATTCTGACCTTTACAGTGTAATTGTTTACCTGTTGAACAGTCAAGCTGTGTTCACTGGTTATAGAAATTGGAAAAAGAGAATATGCTTGTTACTATAAGACAACTAGTAACAGTAACTATTAAGCAGTGCATTGTGATGAAGTCTTAGATGCATGATGAGATGTTCCACAGAATTTGGAAATATACTCATGACTACTGTTAAGTCAGTGACGGGTGAAAAGGGGGTTAGGCAGGTATTTGATTTCTTATTTACTATTAGTTTCTAGATGGAGCATCTTTCAAAATTTGTATGCAGCAGTTGGCTCTTTTGCTACATAGTAAGTCTCAAAGTTCAGCAACACCCAAAAGGTTTTATGAATGTTGAAAAAAAATATATTTCTAAGCCTTAAGTCTTTGTTGAAGGATTACAAGCAAACCATGCTAGTGCTTTATATTATAAAAGGGGAAAATTGAGTTTTGTTGTATGTAAAACATAGTATAAGCTTTCACATACCTTTAAATGCCACATTATTCTGAAGGGGTGTTTTCATTATTGCTTCATCACATCTATGGCATGCAATTAGATCTTACATTGTCATATTTGTTTAGGTATTTAAAGTGCCTGTTTTGCTTCTTAGCATTTGCAAAAAGGTTTAAACAAAATACATAAGTTAAAACTATACTGCTTTTAAGCATTAAATATCTGACTATATTAGTTTAATAAAGTGTTGTTTGTTTAGCCAGGTTTTCTTGTTTTTATATTTAGGATAAAATAAAGAGTTCTCCAGATCTTTTAAGGAGGCTGTACTTGAATTTTTCTTCCTACTTGTTGCTAAAGTATTTTGGCTGGCCAATACATGCCAGGTCACAAAAGTGCATCCAGTTTGTATTATACAAGAGTACTCTGCTTTTCATACCTACGGAGTGAGAGCAGACTCCTCAGGAATGTTAATACAAAACTGGAATATTACAATAACAAGCATGCTGCAACTCCAACAGGATATTAGAGCCTAGGTTTGCTGTGGCACTGTACCCACTTCCTGAGCTATTTGTGATCCAGTCTACAGTATAGGCCCAATGAAGTGGTTTTGGCCAGAGCATGAGCACACACGCAAAAAAAGCTACTCTTCCTTTGAACAATCCGTTTTATAGTATAACCTTCCAAAGATGGCAGGGCACTAAACTCTACTGAACAAGTTCCAGCCTTCTGTGTCTGCTTATACCAGCTGTGTCATGTGGTAGCAACATCTGAGCCAAGAAAAGAACACTTGTTTGATACAAGTCTTCAGTTTTTCCCATTCTTCCAACATCTTTTGGTCCATATTCCATTTACCATTTTGTGATTTCAATACATGCAAGTACCTGAAGATCCACTTGTATCAGAACCAACATATTCTAATAAACATTTGCTAAAGCATTTTCAATTGTATTAATTAGAAAGTGATCAAACTACTTAAAACCTTAGCTGAAGTTAAGGCCCTGCTTCACACCTGCTGATACAAGTACCAGGCTGCTTTAATTCCACTGGGCAGATGTCTAACTCTCCTTAGGTATCTTTAAGAGTTCCAGCATGATTCTTTAGGAGATAGATGTGCTCGAGTCATCAGTGGAAATCAAAGAACATGACCTGTCTGGTTGCCTGGTGTGATTTGTTTTCCTGTCTGAAAATGGGACCAGTGACAGAGCTACCCATGAAGTAGCACAAGAACTATTCTTAAGTCTTGGGGCTCAGACTTTTAAGTGCATTAGTTATAGTTTCAGCTAACCACCATAGCCAACTGAGACTCCCAGATCAGTGCCACTGTTCATAGAAAGTGGCATCTGTCTTTCCAGTTGAGTTCCTTGAACACTACAGAGCCACAAACAAGTCTAAAACTATATACCTCATCTGAAGTAGTTCCAGTCACATTTGTAATGCAAGTTTATTTGTAGAAAATACACTAACATACCACATTTACCATAGACACCCTTCTCTTTAGGCATCTAAGGAAAGCTAAGAATAGCAGTACTATGGCCATTAGAGAAAGAATACTAACAACAGTCACTGTCACATTGGCCCATGCTTCCTTGCTGAAGTGAGTGCTCCCTGTGAAGCAAGCAGAAAGGTAGGTTCAGAGGAGAGCTCCTTCCCTTAAACTAAGCAACATACATTAGCAATTACAAATACCTTGGTTTGCAGACCATCCTTCTGGCACAAGGAGAACAGGACCCCGTAAGCTCACCACAGAGTTCATGCCTTGCTTCCCACTCTCTGCAATAATAATGTGAAAGAAAGAGTCCCACAGGGCAGCAGATTGGTTGCTCTGTTTTTACATTAAAACCTGCTTGGGCATTACCTCGCTTGCTTCTAGATGGCTTAGGGCATCTTGTCAGGCATAGAGGGGAGTCTGGCTGAAAGCGGTTGCAGATGAGGACACTGCAATGAAAGTATACCTAGGACAGAGAATGAGTTACATTTAGACACACTTACTATTCATATTTATTGCTCTAAGTAGAAGAATGTCACCTACTAGACCAGGGAGGGCTTTGTCATCAGACATAAAGGCAAAGGTCTTCACTTCCAGCCTCTGGCGATAGTTAGCATAACTGACACCGTGCCCCACAGGATGAAACACAGTCCTGTAGCTGTCCAAATCATACTCGCACCTACCAAAAGGTGAGAGGAAGCAAGTCAGAAGGGCTGGGCAGAGCTCAGTGCAGAGATCCTGCTATCCTCCAAGCTCCAACACACCAGGGTGCCATCACTGAAGTACCTAGAAGGCCATCTCCAGTAAAAGCCCTGTACACAAGGCTCTGCTCCCAAAGGGTGCAAGGAGGGAGTAGTCAGGGATATCCCCCCCACCCACTGCCAACAGTGGTTTCATTCACACCTATAGCAAAATACTTACCCATCCACAACAATATTCCACTGGGGAAGTGAGCTTGGTTCTTGTGATGCTGTTGCCCAACAGTCATCCAACACCAGCTGAAGGTTGGGGTCATTGCGGTTCAGAACTTGGACTTCCAAGAAGATGGGCTGCCGCAGGTACCTTACTATTGGGTACTGGTCATCACGGTATGGATGTCTGTATGAGTTGTCTACAAGAGCCAAAGCCACATTAGGTAAGCCAGCATGCAACAAGAAGGTCCTTGAAGAGCTCTAGACCAGAGTTTCTTCAGACCAGCCAGCTCACCAGCTACAGTTCATCCCTAGAAGCTAGGCAGTATCACTGGTTTAAGACCTCTACCTCAGATACCATTAGAGAAAGCACATCCACTCTATGGAAATACCGAATTCATTAGAAGCCCCATGCACCAAGCCAGCACACTACATATGAACTCTCCCTTCCACCACAAGCTCCCAGTGCTTCCCCAGCTACCCAAGTCCAGAGCCAGCCTTACCCGGATAGCTTAGAAGAGCTAAGGAGAGAGGACCTTGATTCATTGAAGAAGCCAAAGGAGGAAGACTGTCTACCTTTATAGTCAGGGAGGCATCACCATTACTGAAGAAGCACAGTACTGTTAGCCTAAAACAAGAAAGCAGCAGGTAGGTCTCACATTCAGACACACAGGGCTAGAAACTGTCCAGGGAGAGTTTCCAGGCATACCTTAGTTCACTGTCCCTTGAGATCCTGTGCAGTGGAAGGTCTGCCCAAAGTGCCCTCACCTCATTCTCATAGACGATCCTCTCCCCATCAAACTGAGAGGAAGATTAATAGCATTAAGAAGGCATCTCCAGTCCATGAGGCCCTCCCCACCAGCACTGGATAAATGCTTACCCAGTATCTGGTCCCACATCCATTCAGTGGGACATGAAACCAAACTCTATCATTCAAAGAGGACTTAAAGGCTGGCTTGCATGCAGGATCTCTGAGTCTAAGTGTATCCAAGTTTAGTGGTGGTTTGGTACTGTCAGCAAGGACTTCAAAATCCATGTACCCATCCTGGGTGCATACAGCAGCTGGAACAGAGGTTTACACAAGATGTCACACCCAGTCTGAGTAGGCAAACAGCTATTACACTCTAGCTAGATAACCTTTCTAGGCTATTAAATGACTAATTCAAGAACAAACTGTACTGAAGCATTGCAATCTGCAAGTTAATCACCTATTGGTGTGCGCTGGTCACAAGGGCATTCTGGGTGCATCACCATTGCCACAGTCTCCCCATGGAGGTGAAAAGCCAGCTTCAGAGAGGACATGTAAGCTTGAAGTCCTGAGCAACTCTCCCCATGTAGCTGAAAGACAAGAGTTACTCTCCTGGCACATCAACACAAGATCTTCAATGCAGATGTGCTAAAGGCCAGAGGGTAAGGCAGCTCCTCATACAACTGGTTTGCTAATTTGCATGGCTGTAGACATGTCAAATACCAGCAAGCTTCAAGAGAAGCTTTTTTTACCTCCAGTTGTTTATGCTAGAAGACATCATGAAACTCAAGTCACCTTTAAGTGATGCCTATGTGCTAGAGTCAGGTCATGTCCTACAGTTTACATTAATCTTGCTCCCAAGTGCCTTTGGCATACATAGGACACATGGTTGCCCTGACAGATGTTTGAAGTCTAAAGCTGCTGTGCTCTAGCTCCCAGTAAGCACCAGGGAACTGATTATGCCAAGAAAGCTTCTTATGATTTGAGAATCTATGAACTCACCCTAGATTTCAGAACTCCCCTGCTAACATGCAGCTTGACCCCTCTCTTCATGTCTAGAGTAATCCCATTTTCCTGGAGCTGGTTGATGGGAATGGTCCTGTCCTCTACACCCACAGCCTTAAGAGTCCCTGGAAAGGCTGGGATGGCAACAGTCATGTGTGTTGCATTACAGACTGCTGGACCTGCAATGACATCTTTGTTATATCTTACACCACTATCTCCAAAGTAGGAGAAGGCCAAAGCCCCTCCACGCATTACCTGGTGCACAAATCATTCTTGACTCCACTGTCAGCCTGCGTTCGGGAGGTCCATACGTGAGCTTGAGCGCCACAGTATAGAGTACCTGGTCATTTTGCTGCAAAAATAGGTAGAGTCCCATTAGGAAGGTACTGGCTCAGGGTCCATTGCAGGAACACCAGTACTACATGCTGTAAGTCTAGCTGGTGCTGTTGAAGTCTGCAGCAGCAGTTTTCCCCCATTTCAATAACCTTTCAAAATGGACTCGCTAATTAAAGGTCTGATCTTCACAGGACAGATTAGAGCCAGACTCTCCACTCCTCTCCAGTGGAGCCTATCGGCAGAACTGATATGATCAGTCCCCATTTTAAAGGGCTGGATTGTCCAATGACAACTGCACAAGGCAATACAGTTTTGCATGCACCAGCTAAGGCAATGCATCAGCTTGATACTGCTTCTGGCCATAACCTGCAGGCAATTTCCACAGGCCTAGTTAAGTGATATCTAGACTCTGATACAGCAGCTATCTCCTCCACATGCCCCTACCTTGTAGGAGACAACTCCAGTTGCACTGAAGGCCACCTGGAAAACCAAGTTGTGTCCATCAGCTAGAAAGCTATAGCCTTGCTGCATGGCTTGTCCAAGACTCAGCTGGTGTATCTTAGTTCCATCATCAATTGACAGAGTCCAGGTCATTGGAGTTACTGGAACCTGCAGGGATGGAGATCCTGCCTTAGGAAAGCACAGCAAGGCATTATGCAGTTCCTCACTCCACAGGGCTGTCACTTAACAGCTTTTACATTTAAGAGCACTGTAAGGCTAACACTGAACTAGGCTTCCCAACAAGATGGGAGCGCCTGTGGTAGCCTATCTCTAGGCTGGAGCAGTTCCTAAAGGAAGAGATGGGAAGATCCAGGAAGAGGGAAGGCTGAAGGCACCTACCATATGCTCATCACTGAAGCTTGGAATGAGTCTTGGGAAAGTAACCTGAAACAGAGCACAAGGGTTAGACCACCAAAACAGAAAACAATCAGTAAGTCACCTATAACAGAAATTCCTGCTTCCCAATACTACTGCTGTCAGCAGAAAGCAAGACAGGAGCATCCCAGTTTCCCCTGCAACAGGGTTGGAACCAGACCATGTGCATCATTAATGGCCATCTGCAGACTAGCTCTTCAAAGCAGCTAAGGGTCATGCCAAAATAGGGTTACAGCCAACAAATCTCCCTGAAGCTGGCTGGAAGCTTTTTTCCCTGGCTTTCTGCAGATCCCAGTCAGTCTGAAAAACATATCATACCCTGCAAGCCTGCCAGCATCACCTACAGCACCCCCATTCCCCTACTTACTGCCATGAAGTCTTTTGTACAGTTTGTTGCACCAGTAAAGAAAGGAGGAATAATTTCATCTGCATGAACAACATTGCAGTGAGCACTGTAGGTTATGTTCTTCTCCCCTCCTGTTGTGTCATTCACCATCAGCTTCAGTCTCAGCTGGTGCTGGCCATGCTGTAGGCAACAGAAAACGCTAATCAGAAAGAAGCAGATCTCACACTGTAGTATGAGAATAAAAGCCTTTGAGATTAAACTCTGAACTTTAGAGCAGTTAGTTGTTCACAGTAACAGGGGCAAGGACAAGATTAGCTGTCATTTAAAAAGAAAAAAAGAAAAGCCCTTATGGGAAGGGATGGGTTCCCTAAGAAAGCATGGAGCTGCAGAATAGCTGAAGAGTAGAAAATACTGGAAGAACTGCAGGAATCACAGGGAAATCATTAAGGACTAAGTAGTGGGCTGTAGGGCCAGAGAGCTAGCTGTTATTCCCTTGTTTTTTGATGACAAAGATCAGAAGCAGAAATCTAAGAGCCCTTTTTAAAGCTTAGAAGCAAATGATGCCGGGAAAAAAAAAAAAAAAAAAACACAACACTCTGCTTTCAAGGATATAGTTTGGATTAGCCTCTCAGTTATTGTTTTCACTTAACTAAGTTTATAGCTAGTATTAGTTGTTACCTTTGCATACCTATGCACATTGCTGATTAAAACAATACTATGAGACTCTTGAACCTCTTCCATCTCCCTATAGGTTATCATTAGTTTTTTTTAAACAGAACTAAGCAGTTGACTTCACCTCCAGACTAGTGCAGTTCACAAACAGGACACTGAGCAGTAGCTTCTCATAGTCCACCAGGTAGTCACAGGACACCATCTCCTCACCACTTGCATCTGCAGAGAAACGCAGCATTAGCCCTGCAGGCACCCACCTTCAGGCTGCAGCCAAAGGAGACCAGCTCTGGCCAACAGCAATACATACCTACTACAGACGCTTCCCAGGAGTAGTTGCCCAGCTCTCTGGAAAATTCAACTTCCATCCTGTCCCTGTGACAGGTCACACTCTCTGCAGAGGGAAAGCTACAGTCAGCTCTACCAGCACACACCCTGCCAAACCCACCAGCAGCCACCCCCTTTCCATGCCTGCAGGGGACAGCCCCAGGGGCACCTGAAACCCTCACCCAAACCCCCTAGCAGCCTGCAGAGGCCTCATTACCCAAGAGGTCCTGATCCCCCAAGCCACCAGCACAAGGGGCTAAGGGCAGCAAAAAGCCAAACAGGAGCAGCAACCTGCAAGCAAAAGAGATCCAAATGAGATAGAGCAAGGAGGAAAGGACCCATCTCCTCACCCCCAAACAGCAAGCCCCACTTACCACATCCTTAAGGTGCCTAAGCACTGCTGCTCCAAGACCAGCCACATCTTCCCACTGCCACCACCAAGCTTACTCTGAGCTGCCCTGGGGAGGATTATATAGGCCCTGGCTCAGCCCCCGCAGGTGCAGCCCTGCCGCTGGAGGGGCCCAAGGGTTTGCACCTGCCTCTCGTTAAGCTGCAGTCCTGGAGCGGGGAAGAGGAGGCTTGCAGGAGACCTTAAGGTGATCTTAAGTCTTAGGCTTTGACTGCTGACTCAGCTTCTAAGGCATTTTTTTTCTCTGACAGTGTTCTCCCTTTATTCCCTTGCCAGATGTTGCACAGCAAAACACAGACATTTAGGCACTTAGTTTTTTAAAAAAGAGATTTCTTTACCTCTGAGATATTCTGATGATTTAAAACAATTCCATTGTTGGAATTTGTGTGTAATTGAGAATATTTTGTTTCCCTGTATTGGCAAATCTGCAATGATGATATAATTTTAATTAGGAGGGAAAGATGACTGGGAGATTAAGGAGGAAGAGAACAAAGTCCTAGGTCAGATCTCTAGGCTGGACGCTCTCTGGAGGCATAGGCTAGAACATCAGCACCCAAAGCCATGGGAAGAGGCCTGGCAGAAAAGAAACTCAGATTTGTTATTTTTCAGCTTCCCCAACGTCTTTGGATTCAGCAGGACTTGTGAAAAAAAACAAGATCCATATTTTTAAAAGTAACTGAATTCTTGAGACTTGAGAAAGTGAAAAGATAGATCTTAGGAACAGAAGAAAATAAATATGACAGATGGCAATTTAGGAATGGGATGTTAAATTGGGTTTCAGAGAATAACAAGTTTTGTTCACGTGTATTTAACTGTCTTTTTGCAGTTAGAGACATACGCGTAGAGCAGACATTGGGAGCTCCCAGAGTCAGTGCCAGTAGCCTCATTTCTCTAAAACGTTTGTAATTTTGAGAAGAGCTGATCTATCAGGTGCCAGGGTGCTAGGAATGTCGTGGGGACAAGAGCACGGGGGGAGGCAGGCGGCTGGCAGTGTGTGGGTCTGTCATCAGCATGCTCTGGAGCAAAATAATATAATTTTCCTGAAAGCAGAACACATGATTAGTGTAAGTATTTTTAAATTTTACATTATTTAGAAGCATCTCTTTAGTGGGAAAATGGCAAGCACAGAGTTAAAGCTATGGTGCAAGCGGGGGTGTCAGGCGTGCACTATGCCCACAGGCAGCTCCAGGTAGAATCCGTAACTGCACCCGAGCAAATTGCACCCCGTGTTCCTAGTGCAAAAGGAAACAGGGCTTATAGACACAGCAAAATCCGGTAACAAATCAAAACTGCTAGTTAAGTAATTCATTAGTTTACAAGGACACGCACCATCACGACAGAGCTGCTTCTCCTGGGCCTGGTAAGACATTTCAATTGGAAGTGAAATGCTGCTGAAGTTCTTTTCAAACCCAGAGAAAAGCTTCATTCTAACTATGCTGGGAGTTTAAAAAGTTCATAGTTTTGAGCCCTGGTCTCAAAAGAAAAATCTCCACCTAAGCTGAGAAATTTAACTCTCTCAGGCTGAGAAAATTAACATCATTTGATGTTAAATCACTTATTGCATTTAATTTGAGGTTTTTAGGTGGGACAAGGATTAACAAATACCAGGATTTTAGAAATAGACGGAGATGTTGTTTGATCTGTTTTTTCTCTTTTTTTGTGGTGCCCCTTTTGTGACACAAATGATAAGAAAGTTTGCAAAGTCCTGGAGCTTCTCTCCAGTTGAAGTGGGTTTTGCTTTATCTCCAATTAAAACTTGCAACAAAACCTTTCAACTTAATATTAGATAAAGTAACTTTTTAAAAATAAACATTTTCACATGTTACATGATAAAACTACTCCGAGATCACCGTTTTGCATGCTGAATTGATTACCAGAAAAGCTAATGAATGTACTTCTATAAAAGAAAAGAGCAATCTTGGAAAACAAAACAGAAATTTCTCCTTTGCCACAAGGTCCCATTCAGGGGTTTAGCCAACAGTGTGAAATTTAAAAGCACAGGAAGAAATCTTGTCTTCTCTCCGATACCGGGCACTGGTGGTATGTGCAGTGCCTGCCTCGGTGATCCACTCATGAGACACCAAGAGCTTACAATACCCGGCAGAGGGAATAAAATCCAGTGGCATCAAGCAACAGCCAATCTAATATATTCATAACAAAGTATATTTAATCGTCTTGCAACGCTTTTTTTCCAGTGCTGCACCTGGTTAAATAGAAAATGGAATAACTGGTCTTGCATTTGTGGTTAGAAAAGTGTCAATGGCAACGCAGGGAACTTGAAAAAGGGTGAAGGCAAAACTATCTTCTGATGCTGGGATGGAGGTTGGCCCGGGTGAAGCCCGGTCCTTCCCCGCTGTGCTGACACTGCAGGGCAGCAGCTGGGGACGGCTGCCGCTGAGGACGACGTGCAGGAAAACCGGGGCTTTACTCCCGTGTAGACTTGTTTATTCAAAGATTAAGATGTTACAAGACTCTCCTTGTCCTCATGGAGGAAAATGTAGGTAAAAGTTTGCTCTTGAAGAACTCTGTCTGAGAAAATAATTAAGCGAGAAAGTGTGTTTGGAGAGGTGTCCCGTGAATTAAGTGGGCAGCGTTTCGGCACGTGGATCAGGTTGCTCTCCAGCCAGTAACTGCACCAAGTCAAGACAGTGACTCCGTTTGCGACTGCTGCTGCCTCCGAAGCAGGGGACATAACAAGCAGCAAAACCCCATTGCTAATTGCCAAGAGTACGTTCTCTAAGATACGGGTTAATTCAGTTAGTGGCAGAAAACAGCTTGACAAAAAGTAACATTTAGCTGGCAGCTGTCCTGAATGTGGCCGGAATAGCAGAGAGCCTCCAGCATTTTGTTAGGCTTTCTACAATCTCTTACTGATTTCTCCACAGCTACTGTTTTAAAACTACTATTTTACTTAGTTTTCACTTAGTTACTCTTTCGAATCTCAGAATCAGAACTATGGTCTAATTCCATAAGCCTTTACTTAGAGAGGTAGCCCTTAATCCCGCAAGCAATTCCAGTGAAATCGGTGGGAGCAATTGCTAAAGCAAGAGGTAGGTACGTGGAAAGGGGCCCTGCTCCGAGGTGGGGAGCGCGGAGGAGACCAGGGCAGCAGGCGCAGGCGCTTGCTGCGCAGGCGCAGGGCGTTCTTGAACTCCCTGTGCGAAAATCATTCTCATTTAAAATGGAGATACCAATACCTGTCAGAGGAATAAATCAGTATTTGTCATGTGTTTTCAGATCTTCTGATGAAAGGGAATTTGAGGTTGAAGGACCACACCTCGGACTGCGGTTTTGCCTGCTGGGACTGGTGGAGCCGCTGGCCAGTTGTAGCCGAGCACCACGCCAGCCCCGGCAGGGCTCTCTGCCACCCACCCATCGGTCCATGTGCACAAAACAGCTCCAGGGATGTGGCCAGTTTTGCAGGGCCATTTTTGCAGGCTTCTTTTTAGACGCAGTAACCCAACAAATGCGAGGTTGCAAAGGACGCCACTGGTAAAGGTAGCTGCTTACGCAGTACTTCATCTTATCAAAAATCAGGGATACTTTGCTACAGAGGGTGAAATCTGGTCAAATTCACATCAGAAGTAAATCTCCCTTTCAAGTCGGTTGTCCCAGAACAGGTCGGCAAAAGCAGCCAGGACAGCGAGAAGACGAATGGCCCCGTTCGAGCGGTCGGATGCTGCAGTGAACGGGCAACGCGGCGGCGCCTTTCGGAAAACAGAAGTGTTAAACGTCCCGCTGCCCTGCTGCCAGCACAGAGCTCCGGAGGAGCTGCCTGCCGGGGTGAACTTCGCCTCCTCGTTTCCAGCCTGAAGGTGACGTCTCCACGTGTAATTATCGATTTACTAACCCTGTAACGGAAGGGCGGCTCTGCAGTCTGCCTGCTGCTCAGAGCTGCTTTGGGAAACTAGAAGTCACTGAAAATGTCCACCAGGTACCACAAAGCAGCAGCTGACGGCAATTTGGAGCTCCTGAAAGAAGCCACCAGGAAGGATCTCAATACTCCGGATGAGGACGGGATGACGCCCACGCTCCTGGCAGCGTACCACGGGTATCTGGAAGCTCTGGAAATCACATGTCGGAGAGGGTAAGTGAATCAGGCTCCATTTCTCAGAGCTTGTGGCACAAAACGATAAATAGCACGTAGAGCCTCTAACGCTGCCAAGATGTCGGGCCCAAAAGGCCGAACATCCTGGTAATTTCTTCCCATGTGCTGTCAAAAGCTGTCTCTCTTCAGTCACACTGGCTTAGGCCACGAACCTGCAAACAGCCTGTCAGCACAGCCACATCAACAGCCGTGGGACCCTGCACGGACACGGGGTACGCAGGGAGCAGTCGGTATCTGCTCTGGGATGTCGCCCTAATGGAGGTCCAAGAAAACCTACTGTTTGTCCTCTGTGGAGGTTGACTATGTCCTTTGAGGATAATACACCTCCGAAACGAGCTCTATAGGGAAATGGCTCGTTGGAAACATTTTGAGCAAAAAATCTCTATCATTTGCTTCCAAAGGGCAGTCAATAACTGTGAAGATCTGATGCTTTTCTGAGGCAAGTCACAACTGATAGTTTTGAGATAGTAGTACCAAACATTGTTATTTCTCTTTATAATATTAGCAACTAAAAAGTTCATGATACTGTTTCAGGAGCTCAGGTAGGATCCTTGCAAACTAAAAAATAAAGGAAAAACAAATAAAGGAAGGTTTTCTACAGGTGTATTTGCTAGTAGTAACGTTTGATTGGAATCATTTAAATATACTGCATGCTTAAAATATATTATTGAAAAGGTCACTAGCTCCCCGTCTCATCCTCCGTACTTTCTCTGCTTTGAAGCCTATCTTTTAAGCTGTGGTTCTGCAAAAATATCTAATAGAAGAGAAGCTTTTCATGTGCAGAGATGCAGTAAAGAAAATGTTTTTTTCTCGGCTGAGATGAAGATTAAATTAAATTGACTTGTATTTTCACTTGTAATAGCTGAAAGAAGACAGGAAAAAGTTGAATGGCTATTTGAATGTATTTCAGTTTTCTTTTCTTAAAAATAGAATTGAAAATATAGACTACAAATGGGCTTGTAGATTTGCTTTACAGCTCATCGAGCTCAGGTGTGGTTGTAATAACACAATAAAAAAGACCTTTGGACTGTATGGTTATTGCTGTGTCCCCTAAAGCAGCAAAAAATAGACCAACAGATTTTCAACTTGTATAATTAATACAGCTCCAAGAAAATATCTAGAGTCAACACAGGTTTGTCTGTGAACATATACAAGACAGAACATCTAGCCAAAAAGAAACAATAACAAGATAATCTACTTCAGAATTTAAGTGAAAATATATATATTTTACCATGTATGTTGATAGAAGTTACAGCAGATGACGCAAAGATCAGAATTTCTATTTATTAGTATTTATTAGTCAGTATATTTCTGACTCTATTTTTCTTGGTGTAGGACAACTTTGGGATACTATTGCCCTCAAAACCTTCAAAAACATGCATTCGCCTCTATTTTATTCCAAGATTCCTTGACACAATTCATAGCCTGAAGCAGTCAGAGATACCCCTGTAGTCTTACTCGTCCCTGCTTGGCCTCTGGAGAGAAACTGAATTGTGGAAGATTTTCCCTATTCTACAGGCCTGTAATGTTTTCTTGTGAGAAAGTATTTCAATTATTTTTGACAAACTCTTCCTTTCCTTGAAGCAAAGGTGGTTTCAGGGCTTTCCTGACAAAGGCACTCAGCTGCAGGAGGATTTTCTTTAGAGTTGTTACAGATTTTAGGATTCTGAAGCCTGCAACACACTCAGCCTCTGGAAAACGTGGCAATATCAACAATTTTCATCTTCGAACAATTTGTCTTCCTAGACATTAAGACCTGCGTGCTGTGCAGGTACATGGCCAGAGACAAGACCAAGCAGCAGACAGCAAGCAGCAGATCCACTCACTTTTGTGTGAGCCTCCTTCTTCACACTTAGGAAAGGAGAGGAGTATGAGAACCTTAAGTAGATGTCAGACTTTACCCGAAGTCCCACTGAGTAGGGAATCAACTCTCTAGCTTGTGAATTGTTCGAGAGCCAAAGGCTGGAAGGCTCCACAGGGAAAAGAAACCACAAATAGCTACGAAAGGGTCTGGGGGGGATGGATGAGGCAGCACTTCCTGGCACTTCTGGGCAAGATGCGGGACAACGCAGGACTGTGGGGATTAAGGAATCAGGTTTCTGGGGGCAATTCTCTAGAGCAGAGTCCAGAAAGCAGAAATATGTACATGTTCGCCATATGTCTAAGACAAAAACTTTGACCTCAGCTGCCACCTCCTTGCAGCAATGCCCGTGCTCTTGCAGCCCAGCGCACTCCGACTTGCTGTTGTTTCTCCACGGGAGCGGGTTCTGTGTCTGGGTCCACAGGGGTCACAGTCTCCCTCTTGCCTCCTGCTGCTGTGGCATTTTAGTCTGAAGGATGTTTCTGCATTTACCCCTCCTAAAACGTGGGGATCTGCAGTCACACTCAGCCCCAAAGAGCGTAATTCAGAGAGGGCCAGGACGGAGCACGGATGCCACACGTGCAGCCAAACTCCACCCTAGGGCAAGTAGGTGCAGCTCCAGTCTAGAGAATGGAGCTAAATCAAATCATTTTGATTGGGGCTGTACTCCTCATAGCAAAGCTGAGCTAACCTTTTAGTAACTGATCCCCGTGCAGTCTTTGTTGGCTATGTCCAGCTCACTGTGTGCTACTTTCCTTCTCAGAGGTGATCCTGACAAATGTGACATCTGGGGGAACACTGCTCTCCACCACACTGCTTGCAATGGTCACGTCCACTGTGTTTCTTTTTTGATCAAGTTTGGTGCCAATATATTTGCTCTGGACAATGACTTCCGCACTCCTCTGGAGGCAGCTGCCAGCAGAGATCGAAACGAGTGTGTCAGCATCCTAGACAAAGCTGCCACCGAACAGAACATGCTGAACCCAAAGAAAGTCTCCAAACTCAAAGCGCAGGCGCAGAGGAATGCAGAGAAACAAATCAAGGAATGTGAGAAGCGCCAAGAGAAACACCAGCATGAAATGAACCAGAATTATATGAAAGAAAAGCTTGGCTCAGTAAATTCTTCTAGAGGGACACACTCCAGAGGAAAAGTGTCTAGTCTCTTTGCTTCAAATACAAGTTCTTTCTCCAAAAATCTGAAAGATACCTTCAGATTGAAGGCAAAAAAGACAGCTGATAATGCAGGAAATGAGGAAACAAAAAGCAATGGCCAAGGGGATAGCATGGATAGAAGAACAACTGTGATGCATTTATTTGATGAAAAAGAGGAGGATGAATTACTGAATGACCTTAGAGAGGCAAACCTTTCTGACAATGACAGTCAGCTCTCTATTTTCAAGCGGCCAGGTCTTGGCAAGATTGTATTTGGAAGAAATTTGGCTGCAAATGTAAATCCAGAAGGCATATCGTCAGGGAAAGAGAGTATAAGCTTCAAAATGTCCAGTGAGCTCTTTCAGCAGGAAAATGCTGAGAATGGCAGAGAAGACCATGTTGGAAACGAAGCTAATGTTCCTTGGAACGAGGAGGAACTTGTCTGGGATGATGAGGAAGGGGAGAGCACCCCCCTGGAGGTCTTCCTGGCATCACAGATGTTGGATGAGTTTCTTCCAGTCTTCATGAGGGAAAAAATCGATTTAGATGCCCTGATGCTATGTTCTGATGAAGATCTACAGAGCATTCAAATGGAGCTGGGGCCAAGAAAGAAAGTCCTGAATGCTGTGGATAGAAGAAAACAGGCACTCAAGAACCCGGGAAAAACTACAGATACTCGCTTATAAATAAACATATCGGTTGCTGTACCCTGCACACTCATTCATTATCTTTTGCTCTTTCACAATAACACGCGGTTCTTCTCAGATACCCACTAAAGCAAAAGGCAAGAGGTTACTACTTCCTTTAGAACAGAGAGCAAGGCCAAAATGCTTCTGCCTGGGTAGATGACCGCAGTGCACAGGACAAATACAAACATATTCTGCCAAAAGAAAGAATTTGAAAGGTAAAAAACCAAAACAAACAAACAAAAAACCCATGTAGATTTAAAACTTTCTCTCCCTGAAGTGTCTTATGGGGATTGGATGTATTCTGGTCCAAATAATTTCAAGTATTAGCGAGGGCCAGGCAGACTGCATTCCTTAACAAAACCCTTCACTTCTTCTCCAAAACCAAAGTGCAGAGCATTCCTGCAGCTAGGGAGCTTGGGGTTTTCTCTGGTGATTCCTGCTAGATTGTCCTTCCTGCTCCTAGTGAGACTTGAGAAATGGAATCCAGATCTTGATTTTGGCTGTCGTCTATTGACTCTAATAGCCTCTGAATGAATGTAAATAAAACTATTTTAAAATGATCTTCATGTTCCTACAGTCAAGTTTCTTGCTCCTGTATTGATATTCATTTTTGAAATGTATCATACATCCGTGATGTTTGGTATGATCTTTTCTCTCATCTCATTAGAGTGGAGATTAATAGTTAGTTGCTAACAATCACATCCTAAACGGATAATACCTTTAATGACAAAATTTAAGATTTTTTGATCTTTTTGGCTTCGGTTTGCTTGCTATGGGAATCATTTGTCACACAAAGTCCCAGAAAGTAAGCACTTAGCACTTTGTTGGCCGTTGCCTGCCTCCACCCCAAACCTGCATGTAAAGAGGTGCTTGTACAGCAGCTCACAAAAGGGAAAGAGAACGATGTTGAGCTCCTGGAGAAGCTTCTGGTGGTTACAGCCCATCTGGAGGCACTCACAGCTGGGCTCCCTTCCGCTGCCTAGGCCCATTCCCCAGGGAAGCCAGGACCATTGGATATGAACTAATCACTTGCACCAAGACACGTGGGTCTAGCTATGTTGTTGTAGCAGCTATGCTCTAAGAGCTCAGATTTTAGAGACACAGTTACTTATCAACAGGATTTAAATCTTTAAGTATTTTTGAAAAATCTCTTCCTACCACCCTGATCCATTAGTCAGCTGGGACCCCCCCCTCTTCCCCCAGGGGTGTATTGCATTGATGAAGACTAACTCTAGTTAATAATCCATTTTCATGCTTTGTCTTTTCCAAGTCCCCTTTCTTCCACTTTGATCTGTTAATTATAACTGCTTTTTCTTGGCTGGACTTCACACAGTATTCTTCTCCCCTTGGACTCTTGCATCTCAGTGTGTTGACATTTTCTTCTACTAAGCTAACATACCAATTCCTGTGCTCAGCACAGTAAGTAAATCTGTGTCCATGACCCCTTCCCCCCCAGCCTGTTATTAACCTGCTGGGTGTTTTGTTTTTGTGAAGAGACTCCTGAACATTTAACAAGGCAATCAGGAAATGGCAAATTTTACATCTTTGAAAGCATAGGACAAGTGGATGTTGCAGGGTTAAATCCTGTCATTCTTGCTCACACCACTGATTTGAACATTCAGTGCAGTTTGCTTGACTGGGCCTATAATCATCATTCTCCAGCCTGATTTACCTACCAAGCCGTATAGGCATTTCTTTTGGTCTCCTAGAGTTGCAGCTACAAACAAAAGAGGAAGCTCCAGGGCATCTCATATGACATTTTAGGCAGCTGATTTGACCCCAGTATATCTACTCTTCTAAAATTAAATAAATGGGGGGGGAATGCAATTCTGCTAATCCACTTCTTGGTGGGTGGTCTTGGAAATTGGCTCTTAATATAAAGCAGACATCTGGAACAATTTCAGAAGAAGTATTTCCAATCAATTCCCTTGTTCCTTTTAAAATTTTAAGTCTTTAGAGAGTCCTAAATCTGACTCATTAGCAACATCTGTATAGGACCTTCCAGTTAGATGGACTTTATGTATCAAGTGCAATCATACAATCCAGTTCAAATAAACTGTAAACCCATGGGATCACACACCCATAGACATCAAGAGGAAATGCAGTGGACAACTACAAAACCCAGCACCACTGTGCAGCAGAGCCATCTGAATTTCTTTTTCTTTATATCCAGTGAGCACATTTATCAAGAAAGAAGTCACCAAAGCTGCTTGATACTTTACTGATGAACTGAAAGTGAAACTTTTCTTCCTCATTTTAAGGGAAGAAAAAAAAAATCCACAAAAACAGCTACCACCAAACCAACCCCACAGCACCCCCACAAAAACAAATGAACAACAGACAACAAAATGAATGCCAAAGTAATAGTATGCATTTAATTAACATGTATGTAAGTTACAAATTAAAGGTAGTCTTCAACAAGAAAAAAGGGAAGGAGTCACAGAGCTAAGGCTAAAGTTTCCAAAGAAATTTAAAGACAACACCCAAGCAACTCCCATTGTAATTGAATCCAGTCATTTTTATGAATTCAGGCTATTCAGAGGCAAAATGCTGAAGCCAGGCTCCTAGAACCTCCTGCTGCCAAGGGAGGCCAGGAACACAGTGGGTTTTCTGAACCAGGTCTTTGAACTGGCTCTATCTACTTTTCAGAGTATATAGTCCACAGCAGAGTACATGTGAAAAAGTGTATGCTTCTTTCTAAACAGTATGCCTTACTGCAAATCGCAAACTGTTTCACACAGGCACAGAACTGTGATAATACTGTTACAAATAGCAAGTCATTGTTTCCATACAGCTCTTGAATGTGACAGACATAGATGCTCCATAACTCATCTCATGAATGGGACAGGACAGGAGTTCCCCATTACTGAAGTGAGAGGATGTGTCAAATACACATTACTGAGCACTTCACAACTGACACGGCAGGGGGAGGGAGCATGTTAAGAATTGAAAGGTAGTTTTGCTAAAATTAAAAAAAGTAAAAGCTAATAGGGAGCTTAATGGTTCACTGGAGTTTTTCGTAACTTTTACCCTCATAATACATCCTTTGGCTCAATTCAATCATGGGTCTGGAACCCTTCCATGCTACAAACTGTGCAAATTACAAGTTCTGCCACTTATGGCCCTATTCCAACTAGTTTACACCAGGCTTAATTTGGAGTATTATTTACGTCACACCTGCACTGTGCTCATTAACTTCTTCTATACTTACGTGCCATCAAGGGTTTTAACACTACCTGCTTCTGAACCTTCTTCCTATTGCTCCAGTGTACTCTACTGGCATCAATATAAAATGACCATGTCCTGTAATTCTTTTACGAAATAAAGAAATACTTAGCAGCCTACATGAAACAATATGCAAGTATAAACAAAATTTCATAAGGCACAACTCTAGCCTGAGACAGGAATCTATTCAGCAGCAATGGCTATTTTTCATCAGATGCTCATTCTTTTGTAAAGTTGTTGTGCAACAGCAAAAAAAAAAAAATGGAACTTTTCCTTAGTCCTGTGTAGGACATCACTGAGTTCCTCCACCAAAAATGTGGATGCTTATGGAAAATCCTGCCCCAGCAACACCCACCAGGATAGATGCCAATTGATGCATGGTACAGCCAAACTGAACATATTTGCCTGTATACTTAATGTTTACATCCCTGTAATCAGTTTACAAAGTTGCTTTAAGTTTGGACCTGTGTTAAGAACTTAAACACCATAGACTAATACCAAAATATCCCTACAGGACATAAGTTTAAACAAAACACATTTACACTATTCACACTTTGGATAACTGTTTTAAACAAGAAAACGGCAACACCACACCCAGGAACCTACTAAGGAACAAGCTGAATACAGTTCCCTCTCAGTTAATGCACGCATAGTATTAGAATCATAGAATTGGTAAGGTTGGAAGGGACCTCTGGAGATCATCTAGTTCAACCCCTCTGCTCAAGCAGGGTCACCCAGAGCATGTTAGACAGGGTTGCATCCAGGCAGGCCTTGAATATCTCCAGAGAAGGGGACTCCACATCCTCTCTGGGCAACCTGTTCCAGTGATCTGTCATCAGCTGTTTTTTTTGCTGTCTTAAGCCTTCTTGACCCAGGTGCTTTATGAAAACAGGGAGACAAATCTAATTGTATGGAGATATCATTATTAAGTCCCACTCAGGAGTATGCTCTCAAATTAGCAACTACATGGTTTGAGGGCAGAGCAAGAGGAACATGGCGGGGGGGGGGAGGGGGAAGTAAGGTCAATGACTTCCAGAACTGAGGCTAAGTAGTCTCCAGGAGTCCAGAGTGGACCGCATTGCCAGGAGAGACTGCAGACTAAATCACTGTCCATGATAACACTGGAACCAGTTTCATTTATCACAGGTAACATGTCAAGCTCAGACTCCAGTCTCCAAACAGACTTACTTTACTCCAGCATGAATTACCTCTCTACAAACAATCCACCCATGGTTTTCTGCTATATATGTTGCTGAGAAAGAAAGGTGTTGATTCCAAAATGGTATCAAAATACATACAATACTTGTTAGTAATACTGCAAATACCTAATATTTGCCAGTAGAAAACAGTAGAAGTGGTCTATTACTGAAGTTTGATTTTGGTTTTGAAAGTTCTAGAAGCACTACATTCAGCTAGGATTGTCAAAGTTATTGTTAAAAAAATTGAAGGAAACTAAGCACAAATCATTTTCTTGGTATTTTATGACCTTCTTGGCATTGTAGACTTTAGTTACCAGCTGACCATGAATCATAAACAAATTTCGCTGCTACTGTATCTTCAACTGCCATCCCTGAAATATAAGTAAAGTCAGCTTCAAACAGTGTCTCAGGTATATAAAGCAATTTAGACTTAGATCAGAACAGTCCAGAGGAATACCTAGACAGGAATCTTTCACTTCCAAAACATCTACAATGTTATATTCAAAGTTTAGAGCCATGATTTACCCATAAGGTGTCCTATCTGAAGTTAATGTTACAGTATGAACCTAACTTTCAGTGTTCACGTTGCGACTCAGCCCTTTTGAGCAAGTTTAGCTCAGAGTTTGGTAAGCCATCATTGCTCCTGCTCCTTCCCCCCTTCCTCTCTTTCTTCCCCCCTGGCCACATTGGCCTCAACACCACTGTGCACTGTCACACTGTCTTTAGGTCAGACTTCACAACAGCAGCACTTTCATGTTGGGGCTGTGTTTATAAACTAAACTACAGCCATGTGTTGAATAATTTTGGAATGGAAAACATATTTTTCCTATTGCTTGTTGGCTTTCCTATCACTTTTCATTACATCATTCCTAGTAGACTCAGAAATAAAAAGGGAAAATGCAAATCACATTCTAGTTTCTTCTGGGGAGTGCGTTGCCACAGCAGTTTTGAAGATGATCAGCAGTTTTCCCATGCACAGGGGACCTATTAAATAACAAGGCATTGTTTTCCCTCAGACTTGCATGCAGGAGGGGCTGTTCTTACCCAGTGATTTAAACACTGTTGTTTTCTCACGCAGGGCTGGTTTTGTACCCTTCAGTACCTCTCCCAGTTCAGCAAAAATCTCCGCCTGTGAACAAATATACATTGAACAGAAACAAAGCATTGATCCATACATAGAGAAATAAAGTCACTTGAGGGGGGAAAAAAAAATCAGAAGAAATAAAACTTTTCCAATTTTTATCACTTAATGGATCCCATGGTGGAAGAGATAAGCAATCAGACAAATAACAAAAATGGGACAGAAATCAGAGGAGTGGAATATTTTTCAGACAAAAAACAAGCAAAGACAGCTGACACTTTCCTCAGTTAAATAAAAGCTTTTTAGAATTTGACAGTCTTGCTACTTATCCAAAAAAATAAAGTTACACACACTTTACAGAATCTGGACCTCTTATGCTAAACCTCCAAATCTCTATTTATTCTGCACAAATAAACAAAAACCCCACTTTAAAGGCAGTAACGAATATTTAAAAAAAAAAACACAACAACAGAAAAAAAAAAACTGTCTGCAAGACCACTATCCTTCATTCTCTAGAGGCCTGGTGCATGTCAATCACATTGATAGGTTTCAACAGATTTGGAGGGGGGTGGAAAACAAAACAAAAACCACACAAACTACAGAACATTCAGGAAAACACGCTTTTGAAAGATTTATCATAAGCAAATAAACAAAAGGCCAGCGCTGAAAATGTGCTGATGTGATGTGCTGTTACGCAATAGTTGAAACAAGTTTCAAGATTCTAGCATAGATATCTAGAATATCTGTTTTTCAGCCTGTGTGTGGAAAGTTTTAGCGTCTACATTTGATGCTCTAAGAAGTTTTAGCACAGCACACCATGAATAACAGCTCATTTCAAATAAGCCACTTACATAAAAAGGGCCTTCATTTGAAAAAAGTCTTACCCCTGATAATATAATATCTCCTGATTCAGTAAGAGCAGCCTCTCTGGAATCCACAAAGAGAACACAATTCTTCATCAGTTCATCATCCAGTTCTCTCCAATCTGGTCTGCTTGCTCCAACAGCTAAGACAATAAAATTGATGAATTTGAGAGGAATTTCTAACAAATTCAAAACATGTTTTGTCCAAAAGACATGTAAGTAACAATAGAGATCATTGGGGAACTAGAACACACACAAAAAAAAAGACATTAGCAGAGGAGGCGTATTTATTGATAAGGGGAGGGAAAAAAAGAAAAGAAAAAGAAATGCCAACCAGGATGTGCCTGAACAATTGGGAAAAACCCTAGACTTCTCTAAACTTGGCCTCACCTGTTACACTGAGGTATACATGCCCTGTTTCTATGATGTGTCAAACCCTTTAGCTTCCACTACTGACAATAAAGCATGACATTGGGTGCAGCTCTCCAGAAGGGTTACAGTTTATTACAGTGTGCAGTATCCTTAGCCTTTAGTAGTCAGATTCTGATTCCACTGAAGGTCTTATGCTCAAGATAAGCAAAACAGAACAACGGGAATCAATGGGTCTTTCTGTATTTCAACTTGCTAAAGAACTAAACTTAAGCAATTCTTCAAGAAGTTAGTCTCACAGAAGGGAAATTCTTTGCTGGCACTGTCTCCACTTTAGTGGACTAGTCAAACTGTTCCTTCCAAATAAGGCTGACAGTATAGCAACAGACATGGGGAGGTAGCTCTGCACCACCCTTCATCATCTCACATCTGTATAAGAAATGTAAGAGTACATATAACTATATGTAGTTACAAACCAAACAAGCCTTTGTTAGCAGCCTTGAAAATTATATGAATTAAAAATAAAGTGTCTTTTCTGCTTATAGAAGGTTCCATTACAATGAGATTTGATCATCTGGCAAGACAACCCCGGAAGCTACCTTAACATTACACAGACAACATCTCTTCTGCAGACAGTAACCTCAGCTTCTGGGACTGTCAGGTCACCAATTTTCCTCAAAGCCTTTCCCCTTCTCAAAACACACTCTACACAGCTCCAAGATATTCAGTATTAGATCTGTCGTAAAAAACACCCTTGCCAGCAGACCCTGGGTAACTGAGGCATGAGAAAATCTGATGAAAGGGGAGGATAAGAGGTAACAGACAGAGGGAGATTATTTCCAAACACCCTGAATGTTATAGTCCTTTTATTTGATCCAGATTGTCTTTGTTATGTGTCTAGAGAAGGGGGGGGAAGCGATTTAAAGGCTCTCTCAATTATCCCGAACAAATCAGAACCAAAGTATTTTGCAGAAACCGGTAGATCCAGACAGGTGGAGGAATGCTATTAACTAGGATTTTTAAATCCATAGCTTCTATCATTTTCTTTTAACTTTAGAAGCACACCAAGTGGAGGAATTACAGATTAATTTTTCTAGAAAAATTGAAAACAAATCAAGGGCTATTTTTTTTTTTTTTTTTGATATAGCAAAACTACTATAACTTCTTCAGGGCTAACAAAGAAGCTATACTGTACAAAAATGTTTTTTAAAAACATTTCACTGCTATGGAATAGTAATATTCCACATGGCCCAAATGCCTCCTCAAATAGCAGGAATGTCTCAGTGGAGAGAGGCAGAGATGGGGGGGAGGGGAGGGGTCTTTGTGTATGTGTTGCCTCAGTGACTGTAGACCTTAATTGATTTTGGTTGTACTTCTGGCTTCCATGCCGTGACATACCACAGACAACAACATTCAATCAAAGGACTAAATTGAGTCTGAAAAATTGGTAGGATGTTGCTGGATTGTGGGAACTTCCTTTAAATTGTCCCCTTTGACAAGCTGCTTTTGTCTTATTACAAAGCCATTTGGAAAGAGCACAAGGGCATCTGAAAAAGGTCCAAAATTAATAAAATAAACAAATGGCGACATGTCCAGGGACTTTACATAGTAGTGCAGCAACATCATTATCAGGCAGGAGGCGGGGGGGAGGAAGAAGTCCTCCAAACCTCACCATAATTAAAAGCTCAAATTGTGAGGTTCTTAATTTCTGTACCCTTTTAATTCAAGTAAGTTTAAAAAGAAAGAGAGAGAGAGAGAGAGAGAGATCCAGCTCCAAATGAACAAATAAAGGAGCTTACCAAAAAAAAATCAGGTGAAGAAAAGATGACAGTCACAAAAGAAACAGTAGCATGAATAAAATCACTTTGGGAATAATACGTTTGTATGGGGTTATTTAAATAGAGGACAAAGTGAACATCAAGTTGGCACATGATGGCAAAAAAGGACTCCACTAAGATTATGTATAAAAAAAGGGGGGGGGGGGAAAGCATATCTCACACTCTAGAAAGTATCTAGTGCTGGAATATGTGGGAATTCCAGACACTCAGGAAACCTAGGGCTATGAAAAGGGGTCCTCACTAAAGGGAAAGAGTCAAAGTGAAAAAGCATTTACTCTGAGAAATAAGTATTGCTCTCCAACAGTTTTTAGTACTAAAAAACATTAAAAAGGTTACTTAAATGAGAACATAGCATACCGTTGACATGGGCACCTGGTTTTACCCACTTTCCAAATAAAACTGGTGTTGTTGCCATGGTGACTGTTACAATGACGTCAGCCCCAGTAACTGCCTCCTGAGTAGAGGAACAGACCTTCACTGGACCATTAACAGAACATGCAAACTTCACCGCGTTCTCCTTGGTGCGATTCCATATCCTGACCTTTAGGAAAAGGGCCATACATCACAACCTAGAAAAATTCTCCTTACTGACACTGAACAGACTTTGTTTCAGTTTTAAGGTGATGATTACATCTAACCTAAAAGGTTTTTTTTTCCCCCTTTAACGTTCCCATCAAATAAGTGATTGAATTTACTGCATGGGCAGCTATATTTGAATGCTTTCTTTGCAATACCAGGACAACAGCTCCTGGTAGAGCTGTATTTATAAAATCTAAATATTTTGATCTGATGTATTTAGGAGAAAGTCAAAAGAAAGCTCATTCAAATATGGGAGACATAGTATGCTTTCCTCATGCAAAGAGAAAGACAACTGAAACTTGACTGTTTCCAACCCTGAACATGTAGTATTTGCTGCTCAACTATATTGTTTTAGAGTATTAGGTTTTCTAGAAATATAATCAAAACAGGTTTAATTCCTTAACCGAAACTTTATTGACTGCAATATGCTTTATCTATAGTAAGTGCTCCTAAAACGTAACAGAGGAAAAAAATGTATTTTGCTAAGATGAGTCCATTACCTCCTTAAACGTGAACAGCTCTGTGAAGATATCATAATGGCTATATGCTTGAACACCAGCTCCCAAAATGCACAGCACTTCTGCAGAAGCTGGCATTAATAACTAAAAACAAAAAGTGTTTAAATAAAATAGCAAATATTAACTTATCAAAATACTACAAAAACAGCATCTTTAGTCCTTTAAAGAAAAAAATCACTTAAATGCAAAAGCCAATATCAATTCACGTTAACATAAAGCAATATTCAATACTGTAACAATCGATTTCGTGCAAAAGCAAGCATCAATAGCATTAAAGTACCCCTAAGCTTGATTTTGGTGTTTAATTGTCCAGCTCTTGAAATTCAGACTTTGACATGCAACACTGTGAGCCAAACTCAAATTCTGGAGCCTCTGTACACTCAAATATTAGTACACTGCATTACACCCGTGATTAATCAAGTGTAGAACCTCAGTGTTGATGTTCTGCACTGGCTGAAAATAGGACTCAACACCGAAAGCCATCAGTACCAGAAGTGAAAGCTGTGCTGGCAGACCCAAGCTAAACCTTCTTTTGCAATTCACTGAGGCCACAAATCACAGCAGATGTACAGTTCAGCACTGCAAAAGGCGATCCTTATGCAATCAATGTTAGTAGATCATACATTGTGTTGATGCAGATAACACTCTAAAAAAAAGGGTTTTTATTTGCAGCCCCTTGAACATCCTAATATTGCACAGAAAATACACTGCATCACTAAAGAGTGGCTTTTACCACAGTCACTGGCTTCCTTTGGAAAGATTTTCTTTACTGGCACTCTCTGCAGCTTATTATTTCCACTTCAGTTTGTCAAAAGAAACTAGTCTTGTCTGCTTTTGAGAGAGGGAAAAAAAAAGAGAAAGAAAGAAAAAGAAAAAAAGTTGTTCCTGAGCATAAGTAACAAATGCTGGTTCCTGGAGATTTTTGTACTATACTACCAAGCTTGTCCTTCCAAGTATGATAGTATCACCTCCGTCTACTGTCCCATACCTGTCTTTTCATTGGGATGTCCTGAGGTCCTGTTTCCCACAGATCCACTCAACACTACTTGCAGGGACCAAAGTGTACTTTGTGGCTGGACTGGAGCTATTCAGAAGCAGATCATTTCTTGGTTGCCAGCTAGTTGCAAACCAGTCAGGTAAGAATTAAGCTCTTTCCCTCAGTAAAACACCAAGAGAATCTTTCTCTCCTACTCGGCTGTCAACATTCACAAAGCTTTTAGGAACTTCGTACATTCGTAGATTTTACTTCTGTTATATTTGACTGAAATTGGTTCACAGATTTGATGTTAATAGGGCACAAACAAAACAGTCACCACAACCTCATTTCCTTAGAAATTAACAAATCTTTCTTTTTCCCATTTTCCTACCGGTTTACTTCATCCATGTCCACATTTGAAGTTTAGACAGTAGGGGACCTGCTCAGCACTTTTTTCAGCTTCAGTCAATTTTTTCTCATACATAAAACATTGCCCTAGATATCCTGTATCCCTACATATACTTATCCTTATCTCAACATACCATATCTTTAGATGCAACAGATAGTGAAACTCCTGACTTAACCAGTAACTGGTACAAATGCATTTTTTTAAAAAATACAGATGGTTCTGAGGAACAGATTTTAAAATTCAGTCCTATGGTTGCTTCTCATTTTCTGGTTTAGTTTTTGCCTGTGATTCATCAGTACTTGGCAAGGGGGAGGGCTGCTGGAGTCCAGCCCCAAGCTATCCTTGTGTGTTGTTCATGCATTTGTTGTGGTCGCTCAATTCTGCATAAAAAGCTTTTGAACCATGTAGTCTCTCAACTCTTATTCTGCTGCAAGAAATTAAAAAAGAAAAACTCATTGATCATATTTTCAGCAGCAAGAACTCTTTTTAACATTCCTTTCAAAGACACCAACACTCATTTCAAAGGCTTCCTACATAAAGGCATTGGATCTTTGAAAAGCAAGTGCCATAAAGGGAACAAAATGACAACTAAGAGCTAAACTCAAACACTCCTGAGAATTTCCCAAAGCAGTAGATAACAATTAAGGGTCTGATTAAGTCCCTTGACCAGCCTAGCTCCTTTGAAACTAGTAGAGCCTTGACTGCATAAAAACCATCAAAATTGGCCAACCATAGAATGGTTGAGATGAATGAAGTCCTATAACCTAATGTCTGAGGAATTCATTGTGAATTGTTTTGTTCCTTGTACCAGGGGAAAGCTTTCGGGACAAGTTCTTCACTCCAATTTTATGTCAACTTAGCTCTAACGCCTTGGAAAGAGTTACATGGCATGAAGACCACTAATAACGAAGTAGAGAGGCCAATCTTCAGTCTGATGTAAGGCTGATCAGGAAAATAAGAAGCTCAGAGCTTAAAAATACTTTTGTTTTTTGCCTATTCTTTGAGGTGAAGACCAAGACTTTACTATGCAATAGATGGCAACTTGTTGCTTTCAGATTCTTCTTTAAAATAGTTTTTGGCTGGACTTTTAATAGTTGGAGGAAAACAACTTCCAGCTAAGACTGAAATAATAAGAAGCAACCTACAGCAGGATTTACTTCATCTGTTCCTCAGGCACTGAAGTTTGAGATTGTAGTCAGGGCTAGTCATGTGGAAAACCTCCAGCAACAGCAAATAGAGACACAGACAGACATCTCTGAACAAGTCATCCACCTACCTTAAGACAGGCTATATTGTCACCTGGAAATGTACCTTTTTATCATTCTCCAGTGAATCCCACTTACCTTTACCAGAGAAGGCAAAATGTTCACCTAAACAAAACTGAATTTATCCCTACATCTGTACTGCCCAAAGCCACAGAGAAACACATTAGGAAAAATACAAAAGGGGCAGGGAAAAAAAAAAATCAGAGGAATACACTTCAGTAAATTCCCAAAAGAGTTTGTAGCATGAACCACAAAAACATAGCTCAAATATCTTCTTACATCACACACAAAAATATTAGAACCAGGCATTACTCAAAAGAGGAAAAATGCATTTTATGTTTTCCCTGAAGGTACTTACATTATCATAATTGTTATTTAAAACTATATTTGAAGAAAACTCACATGGACTGAAAGCCGTTTACGTCATTCCCTCTAACTGTTCTGTATATCACACCACTTATCAATTCTATCCTGACTTAGGACACAGGAGACATACCTTGGTAGCTATTGCAGAAACTGCAGCTGTTCGTTTTGCTGTAATGACACTGCCATCTAAAACCTTAAAAAAAAATAAAATAAGCTCCAAGTATTTTTTTTACCTAACATAATAACATGTAATCACATGATTCATAAGAGGCACAGATGAAAATATGGTTAATAGTCAAACTCCAAATAAAACAAAACCACCAACAGCAAAAATACCACAAAACAGACCCTAAATACTATTTTCTCCAAGGCCAATTGTAAATCTCTTCAGATTTAGACTTAAAGATGATGCAGGACCAGTTCCTTATTCAGCAAGGTTTCCTCCTCCCCTTCACAGGTAGGGTAAACTTTTCCTCCTTATTTACTCTCTTCCACTCACCCTCTGAGTCAACAGTTTCCCTTCAAATCACAGCTCGCAGGAAATACCAGAGGAAAGGAAACAGTACACTTTCACACACATGAAAGATCTAAGGCCAAATGCCACTAAACTTGTGCCAGCTTACACAAGCTCCCACTTCTGAGAAACAAGTCAAAGGGCAAAGAGACAGGACGTTAACAGAGGAGAAGGCAGAGGCATACAGCAGACTCACAGCCTTGAGAGTGCCGTTTCTCGGATCAAACAAGAGGACAGTCGCTTGGTGAGAAGGCACAGAAGAATCTTTGTGGTGCGCGTAGAAAGTCACCAGCTTGGTCGTCAGCGCGTCGTCCGCGGCGCTGTACGCGGGCATCACTCCCAGGAACCTTTAACGAGGGTAATTTGTAACTGGAGCGTGAGAGGCCGAAGCTGCGCAGCGGTTAACACCGAGCAGCTCCCGGCCGGCGGAGCGGACCCCCGCGGCGGCTTTCGCCTCCTCCGGCGGGTTTCTGCCCCGCTCCCCCGGGGAAACGGCCGCCGGCGCTGCGCCGCGCCGCGCCGCACCCGCCGCGGCCCCGCTCACCCGCCGTGCGGCCGCACCGGCACCACGGTGCGCACCGGCTGCGCCACGCCGCCCGCCGCGCCGCTGGAGAAGTTGGCCAGCGCCGCCTCCAGCGCCGGCAGCAGCAGGCTGCCGCGGGGCAGGTGCCGCTCCACCTCCTCACAGCCGATGAAAGCGGGCGGGACACAAGCCATAGCGAGCAGCGACAGCGCTATGCCCTGCCCACCCGCCCCGGCCCGGCTCTAAGTACCGGGCGAGACGCCCCCGCCCCCGGCCTCGCCCCCCGCCGTCGCCGCTCGCCGCTGGGCGCCTCAGGAGCCGCCCCCGCCCCGCCCCCTCTAACGGCCCCAGCCCCGCGGAGGACGCCGCCACCGCCTGCGCATGCGCACAGCCGCCCCGGAAGTCCGGGGGAAGACGCTCTGTCTTCAAGGCCTAATTCCAAGCGCGAGCAGTAGAGTTTTGACATGGTATCGCTAGAAGGTCGAAGCGGCGCGGGGTGCGCCGGGAAGGCAAAGTCTTCCTCCGGTGGAGCCATCTTGTTCTTCTCCGGAGGACTCGGCGGAGGGGAGCGGGGAGGATGAAGGGTTTCCCGGCTGTGGCGAGCTCCCTCTCGGTACGCGCTGCGCGGGGCGGGGGGCAGATCGCGCCCCCCAGAGGGAAGGGGGGCGGCTTGACCGAGAAAGCCGCTGTGCGGCTTTGCCCTCCACCGCCTGTGGCGTGGCGGTGCCCTTGGGAAGCCGGGGGGCGGCGGGCCGGGCCGGGCCGCGGCGCGGAGGGACCGAGCCGGCGCTCCCGGGAGGCGCGCTGAGCCGGCACGGGGCTGGGGGCGCCTCGCTGGAGGCGGCGGGTGCCGGCGGGAGGTGCGCTCGCAGGTAGGGTGAGGAAGCGCTTCTCAGTTGCACGGCTTTTCGGGGTCAGTTTTAGGCACGCGCTGCTAATTAATAAGAAAGAAAGCTTGGAGCCTGGAGTTGGATGTCTTACCAAATTCGGGTGGGGAGGGATTTTTCCTAGGTTTGAAATATGTGGAACAGAGTCTGTAGAAGAGAAATGTTGTTGGTACCCTTACTGTTGAGTTTATTAGTATTTTTGTTGCTCAGTTTTTAGTTTGAGATGTTAGAGAATCTCTTATATGAAATCAAGAGCAATAAATAAGTAGATTATGCAGATATAAAAACCTTCCAAGAAGGGTGGGGGGGAATAGTGTTTCAGGCTTGAAATCAACAATATTTGATTTCAAGGGAACTCCCAAGAGCTTTCTGAAGGGGAGGCTCTAGTGTTGCTGACTGCTTCAGTTTGAAGGCCTACTTCTGATTTGTGCTTCTGGGACTCGCATATGTATCTTCTTTCCAGGCAGTGGTCAGTGTAGATAAGTTAGTATTCCGATACGGGACTCCTTAGAAGTCGAACTGCCTACACCAAATAAACAAGAAAAATATGTCCAAAGTTGTGTTCTGCATTAGTACAGTATTTGTTCACTTAATGGCTATACAGTGATCCTGCAGGCTGTATAGTGTCAGCAGAGATTCACAGTGCACAACAGAAAAGGAGGAAAAAAAAAAAAAGCTTTCTTACGGTGGTACTTCTTGAACTTCTAAAGACCTCATGTAAGTCACTGAGTGATTTCCAACAGGGATATGGAAATGATCAGAGGAATTACAAGGGCATTATTATTCTTGTTCTGAGGCTTGAAGTCAGTCATTGTGTTTCTGCTTTAAAATCAGTTGTTCTTCAGTATGTAATAGAGCATGTTATGAACTAATTCAGAAGCTCCATTTTCTTTGTTATGCCTTCTCTTCTAGAAGAGACTTTATTCACTTAAAGTAGCTCCTAAAGTTGCAAGCTCAGCAAAAGCAGAACGAGTGAAATTATCTCCAGAGACACAGGATCTTGAGGTCAGTATGACCATTTAGGGGGAATATATTCCCCCCCCCCCCTTTTTTTTTTAACTTAGTCGATAAAGAAGGCAGAACATGACAGTACTAACAGTGGATCACTAAACCATATTTCTATTCTTGAAACAGATTACAAAATTACCAAATGGCTTAGTTATTGCGTCTCTGGAAAACTTCTCCCCAGCTTCAAGAATTGGTGTATTCATTAAAGCAGGCAGCAGATATGAAACTACCAGTAACTTGGGGACCGCACACTTGCTTCGTCTTGCATCTAATTTGGTAGGTGTTTATTCTGTTTGGTACTATTTTGACAGTAGATGAAATGCTGGAAGGTTCATGACTGCAAAAAGACACGATAAATAAAATTTAAGAGATCTGATAAAGTAGATAACAATATACATTGATTCATGGTTACCCAGCTCAAATGACATAAATGACATAACTTCCTGGAATAAAAATGCTCATATTTATTCAGAATTGTGCTCTCTAGCTGTCTCTTAAATGTATATAAATTTAAGACTATAGTTTATTAAACTGTGTACATATATTTTGTAAGCTGCAGTAAAAGATAATTGCAATGTTTGATATGAGCTTTCCCCCCTCCCCCGGAATATTTCTGAATATCTTTTCTTATTACTGTAATCAAGATATTTTAAGCTCCCTTTTTCCCTTCCTGTTTTACGGCTAATTGCAGTTCTGCCGGAGGCTGCAGAGGCAGATACATATCAGCAGGTTCAAAAAAGGATTAGACAAATTTATTGACAACAGGTCCACACACAGTTGCTAAAAGGAATAGGTAGGAGTGTACCTTCTAAAATCTCTGCTATATCTATTACAGGTGCTGTAGAAATACCAGTGGATGGATGGTGGGAGGCTGTTCTGTTGTCATGTCAGATAAAGAATATTGGGCTAGGTAGCCCTTTGCTTTGACCCGGTTGTTTTTCTTGTTCCTGTTTATCTGGCTGTGGCTGTAAACACAGCATCTCTTGCATACTGGCCAGGCTGTGGTGATTAGAGGCACTAAAGGCATGTCTTTGACTGCTGTTGTGTGTATTCAATCCACTTCAGTTTCAGAAAGGAAAAAAAAATTATCCCAGCTGCTTATTACCTCCTTCCCAAGTGCTCCTGGAAGTTACTTTCCCCAGAGAGCTGTCAGCATAATAGTGTGTGCAGGCATTCCTTGTCCTGGTTGTGTCAAGCTCATCTACTTTCAAGGATCCTATTAAATGTTCAAGCAAACCTGGATCATTCTCACAGAATGGGGCTGAGGAACAGCTGTGTGAGCAGTCATATTGGCAGGTCAGAGAGGATGATCAACATGAGGGGGAGCAGGGATGCAGTAAGTTGGCTGTACTCGGTTGCAGCCTGAACAACAAGGATGACTTACCTACTGTTGGCCTCTTTGCTTTAACATTTGAAGAAGTCTATGTATTGGGGGTTTATTTCATTTGATAGGAACAATGTGTCTTCAAAATCCTGAGGTTTTTTTTTTCTTCTCTATGTTCTAATGAATTTGATTTCTGTATAAATGAATAGACAGTGTTTCAACTTTGCTTAAGCACTGAACAACCACAAGCAAATCTGTTCTTAAAGTAATGAAGATTTTATGTAGCATTTGGGTTTTTTTTTTTTTTTTAATAGACTACTAAAGGAGCATCTTCTTTCAAGATTACTCGTGGCATTGAAGCTGTTGGGGGTAGCCTGAGGTTTGTAATTACACAAATAATCTGTTTTAGTAAGATGCAAACAAACTATATGACAAAAGAAAACTTAAAACAATAAGCATTATAGTATATAGGTGGATAACATCAATATAATAATGGTCCTTCTGAATTGTACACATTGACAAAGAATGTCTTTTGTACATATATCTCATTTTATTAAAGTTCAAGAGTGCATCTATGATTTTATTTTAAAAATACCTCTTAATTAAGGAAATATAAATGTTGTGTACGTGGAAGAAATATGATTTGTACAGAGAACTTGATGTTCTTCCAGCCTTTTCGGTCTTCAAAATTAAACTTTCTGAAGTCTGTAGATTTTTTTTCCAGTATTTTCAGCTTTGGTGAATAGATAACACTGATGTTATTGCAGTGTTGGGAGCAACATGGGCAGTATCTGGCTTCTGTGATTTGACTAGTTAAAGCCTAAAAAAAACAAGCATCAGAAACACATGAAAGGAATCTCACTACGCATGCTTTGATGCAATGTATCTTAACATTGTTCTGTATAGAATTTGGTTAAAAGCATTTTAAATAACTATAAACTCTATCTTTTTTGTTCTCTTCAAGCAAAGGACGTTGGAAGCAAGTGGAAAGGATAGACTATGTTGTCTACTCAGAAAGAATAATTTCTAAATTGCCTTGTTTGCTACTTAGACACATTTTTTATTCAAGTTTTACTGTTCATCCTAATTTGAATTATCATGATATCGTAAATTCTAATGATTAAAAGACATGTATTATTACCAAAATTTTTAAGGCATGAGTTTTATGTGCATCTGTTTCTGCTGTTAGCACTGTACACATTAAAAGTGCTAATACATCGCTCCTTCAAACAGTCACCTTGAACAGATTTAAGGTGAACTAGATGTTCTAGTCAGTATCTTGTGAAGATTTCAAACAGTGGGGAACATGTTAAAATCCCCCTCTTTCTGTTTTCTCTACTGAAATGGCTTTTATATTTCTTTCTCATTCAGTGTGTATTCAACAAGAGAGAAAATGACTTACTCTGTTGAATGCCTGCGTGACTATGTGTAAGTACCCAGGCATACTGTGAACTGAATTACTGCATATTTTCTATCAAGCTAGTCTATAGTAAAATTACATAGACCTATCATTTTAAAGGGTAGAAGTAACACTAATTTTAATGTCTATATAGTAAAATCAATAAATTACCATATTAATATTCAGCTTCTGTATTCATTTCCTGAGCATATGTATGCCATAGAGCTGAAAGTGAACTCTCATATCCTGTACAGTAGTGCTGATACCTACTCTGACTCCAGTAATAGGTTTTGTTGTTAATGTGTTTGGTTATGTATTGGTTTGAATTGCTTTTCACTTTAAAAGAAACATATGCCACTTCTGTTTTTATTTTATCTTTTTTTCTTAATCTTTTTGTAACTTCTTTCATCTAGTGATACAGTAATGGAGTACCTCCTTAATGTCACTACAGCTCCAGAATTCAGGCCATGGGAAGTAACTGATCTTCAGCCACAATTAAAAGTTGACAAAGCAATTGCATTTCAGAACCCACAAGTTGGTAAGTGTATTTTCTGATCCACTGTGTTGTCTTCATGGGAGGATTTTTTGTAATGTATTCAGATGTAAACAGTGTTCTGTAAAAGGCTTGAGTTTGAAAGACTGCTTTGTATTTTGATATAAAAACTGTGTTTAGTTTCATTACCTTGAAAATGCATTCCTGTTTTAGGTTTAAATTTAGGCTAGAGAGTTTTTTAAAAAATGCAAACAAATCTTAAGCTAAATTGAACCTATTCCAACATAGCTGCCTTACTTGAGATTTAATCATCCAGCTCCACCAGATAATTCTGCACAATAAACATTATTTGTACTACTCTATTGATCTGAATTATGCTCACTTTTGTAACCCGTTATAGGTGACAACATGATGTTGCAATTTGGAAAATGACCTATATTATATTTGGCTGATATTGAAGTGATACTGTCTTAGAAATTTGTATTATTGTTTCAAATTTGTATCAAATACAATAATTTCTTAGTAATATTTTTAGTTAAAATCATGTATTCAGAAACATAACTATGAAAAGAAGAATGTCAGCTTTGTCTTGAGGGAATGATATGTATGAACAAGTAAAGGGGATGTATCAAAAAATAAGTACAATGCTATGGAATACAAGAAAAATAAAATGAGAAAGAAATTAAAGACATTAGAATCCTTCATCTGAATACAGATGTGCAAGACATCATACAAAGCTACAAATAATATTAAAACGATAAAGTCTGTTCTTTCTTCATCTCAAGAAAAAGGGATGCTTACAGTGAAGAAGATGAATCTGAAACTAATTTAAAGAGTTTGATTTTTTTGTTGTTCTTGTGCTTTACTACTTTCCTTTCTCCCACACTCACAACATTGCTGGCCTCTATAATATGCTGTTGAGGTTGAAAGGGGTTGAGCAGCTCATTCAGAATTTTTATAAGTTATAAAACAATAGAAACTCTCAGGCCACATTCTGTAACCTAAGGATTTGGATGAAACTTTCATGCATATTAGATTATTCCAGACCTGCTTTTGCAGATTTTGCAGTTGAATGCTTTAAAATGGACCACAGCCCTGTTTCAGTAGGGTAGCATTTAGTTTCATTCATAATCATCCTTAAGATTAGCTATTGTTAATCATCTTCATTGATCCTTTGCTCCTCATAGGCGTTCTGGAAAACTTGCATGCTGCAGCTTATAAGAATGCTCTGGGAAACCCCTTATATTGTCCAGATTATGCAATTGGAAAAATTACCTCTGAGCAGGTAGGATTCTTTAACTTCTGTTACAAATCTGTTCTTCAAGTTTCTTTACTGAGGATACATGTCAAGGAAATGAATTTAGGAAATAGTATCTATTATGTTAGTAGCCTGGTGCTAAAATACTTCATTTCCTTAAGCATTCAGTTTTCAGAATAGAATTCACATTTACAAAAGCTGTTAACATCTGTAGCTTTCTGTTGATAGTAAGACTGTCAGTGAAATGCCAGTGTTCATATAGGGAGGGGTTTTATAGCTATCACTGAAGAATGTGTGAAATGCTATTCCTTAGTTCCTTTTGGAATCATTGGGGTTTGATGCATCAAGATTTACCAGATCTGAACAGTGGATGCAGCAGTGACAGAAGTACACTTGCCATCTTTGTTCTTATTTTAAATACCCTAAAATGTGAATTTACTGTTGCAGCTTCACCATTTTGTACAGAACAATTTTACAAGTGCGAGAATGGCACTTGTAGGAATAGGTATGTAAAATATTAAGGTACCTTTAAAATTTATTTTTATGTAACTGCTGTAGCTTTCCAAAACCATTATATTCTTTGGAATAAACTGTTGTATTGCAGGTGTGAACCACGCTGACCTAAAGCAAGTTGCAGAGCAGTTTCTGAATATCAGAAGTGGAGCTGGTTCTTCTGGTGCAAAGACTGTCTATAGAGGAGGTAAGCACATTTCTTTTATTTGTTCTGAATGATTGATTTTCTGATTATTATAACTATAGTATTGTTCAAAGATAGACTTGAAAACTGCAAGTATATTACATGTGGTATGTGGGAAGGATATCTTCTATAGGAGAGGATGAGAGAAAGCAAATACCCTTTCTTCTTTCCCTGACATGAAAAGTTCTGGGATAAAACTGAAAACTCAATCCGTATCTCCTGCAAAGCTTTAACTACAAGATCATTTATTCCATAAAGTGATAAACAAGATGGCATACAGATGCTCCTGTCATTTTTGGAAAGATTCCCTCAAGAACTGGATGAAATGGGGAATAAACTAAGGACTGACTAGATGTGGTGGAAGGCCTTCTTTTGGAGAAGACATATTGACTGTGTTAAGTCTTTCATATGAGACAAAGCAATGCTTAGCTTTTTCAAAGCAGTATCTTGCATGAATACTAACAGCTGTCTTTTAGTTAGGATGTCAGACTACTCTGTAAACAGGGGAAAATATATAAAGTTTCCATCATTTAATATATTAATATATATTTGACTGAAATAACTTCATTTTTTTTTTAACAGTCATTTTTATGAACAAATATTATCTGGAGCCTCACTGAATTTTATTAGCGCATACTATGTGTGGTTCTGGATCGGATTCAAATAAGGCGTAATAACATATTTGGTCTTCTGCTTGCAAGAATTTTTTTTTTTAATGTAAAGAACTTTTTAACGCTCTTTTCAAAGAGTATTTTTATAAGAAGAATTAGTTAAAAAAGAAAATTATGAATGCCTCTTAGGACTGTCAGTATAAAGGAGAGCTAATGGTTAGGAAGCTAGTGTATGACCTGCGACTTACTGACAGCTTCTTGCTGTCTTCCTGAGTGGACATGCGGTAAGTTCGCACCACCTGGCTTTTTCCTCATGAAATCATTCCTTGCTAGAAATGCTTGCTTTTCATTCCAGTGAAGATATAGTAGTTTTTAACTGAACGCTTCTTTACTCTTTATTCTGCTATTATATTTTTAGGAGAAGTCAGAGAACAGAATGGTGATAGCCTTGTCCATGCTGCTATTGTAGCAGAAGGAGCTGCTGTTGGAAGCGCAGAAGCGAATGCATTCAGTGTCCTTCAGCACGTTTTAGGTGCTGGACCACTTATCAAGAGGGGAAGCAATGTTACCAGCAAACTCTCCCAGGGTATTGCCAAAGCAACTACCCAGCCATTTGATGTAAGTTGAAAGGATTACTGCATTTCATGTTTTAAGTAAAATGTGTACTATCCTTTGAAAGGTTAGTATTTCCACCTAGACTCCTTATTAGTTCATTCTTGCCCAAATTAAAAATATTTCACAAAAGACCTTCCAACCTGATTTGTTTTCCTTGCAGAGATGGAATCTAGCCTCCCGAATTTCAGCACTTCAAATCCTGATAGTAATTATTTGCCTTTGCTTGATACTGAGTTGCTATGATATTTGAAACATTGCTGGTGTTTGTTTTGCAGGCTTCCGCATTTAATGTTAATTACTCTGATTCTGGGCTCTTTGGTGTTTATACCATATCTCAGGCCCCAAATGCTGCAGAGGTGAGTTTCTGATTAGAGTTTAAGTATTAAATTCCTATTAATATTAATAACATTACTCTCCAGTGTTTTGATTTGTGAGTGTCTGATTTAGATCAGAAGTCAATTCATCTGGTTTCTTGCATAAGAATGTTGCATGTTCAGTTATGACTTAACTCCATTACCTGGGAATGAGACTTGCTTTCTGGGAAGTAAAATTGTGCAATATGAACTTGAGCTAGTAAAGTACCTTGAATTGCTCATGGTAAGGCTTTACAGGTGTACGTCTAAATAGATTATGAGGAATGTATTGTCTTTTGAAGCTGGCAGAACTGAATACTCTCATGTAAGTGTGAGACTGTACAAATCAACATGGTTTTAAAATCTAAACCCACATTGCTTTTTATTGAACTTTGGTATTTGTTACAATGCTTTTTAGTTTTATTCTGAAGATGCTTAGTGTTGAGGTCAGGGTAGCAACCCTAACACTGTCAAATGCTTTCTAAAATGGTTGTTCTAGTCAGATAATAGAAATAACTTGTTGGAGATTTTAATGTTGGAAGAAATTTAAAATGCTTTAATTTTCCTCAGGTCATTAAAGCTGCTTTGAACCAGATTAAGGCAGTTGCTCAGGGCACCATCACAGATATCGATGTCACAAAGGCAAAGTAAGTGGGTAAAAAGAAGATCTGTCTATAATGTGTTACAAAAAGAAGCTACTTAACATACAGCTATTTGTCAAGCACTTAGACTGTTCTGTACAGCAAACCTTGTAGAAGTCCTGTAACTATTTCTGTTGCGAAGTGCTAACTATTCTGTTTTAAAACTAAAACCCTATCAATACTCTTGCAGAGAATCATTGTAGCTTTACTAGCAGTAATTCCTAATAGAAGCTTGTTAAATCAGTGTGAATGTTTTATAACTGTTGCTATGTAAGAAATTGGTAAGCATCAGAAGATGCTATTTTAATCATGCTCAATAATACTGAGATGTATTTAAATTAGAATCCTAAATTGCATTATTTAGGTAATTCCCTTTGTGATCACACTGCAGCAATTTCCAAAGCAGTCATTTAAACAACCTTACTCTTCTGCATCTTCAAAGAATAGTAATAATGAGGGTCTGCAGATGTAAAGCACTGAATTAGTGACACTACATCTCTAATAAGTGCTCTAAATACATGCCCCAGGAGTATTTTGAGATGGGGAAGATTACTGTGCCATTAGAGATGCAGTAGTATCAACGAAGTTTGAGAGTTCCTGATTTACAGAGTTATGCACATAAGTGAGATGGTACTTAATCTTCAAGCAGTGTTAAACTGCACTGAATGTCTAAAGCTGTAGTTGCACAATACAACAATATTGTACAGGTTCACTCAAGTAGAAGAATTAAAGTATTAATACTGTTGCATGTATAACACATAAGATATCAAGTAAAGTTTGATTACACAAAACATGATTATCTAGATATGATTGATTGTGCTGTAGTTATCAGTAGCTAAGTGTTGAAATACCTGCTTTCAAATTTGGCATTATTAGTTTTCTAAAAAAGGACCTCACTATTTCTAGGAGTTACATACAATGTGGGGCATTTTCTTCTTCCTTTCTGGTTTGATTTCATTTTTTTACACATCTTCTATATTATTCTATAGAGACAGGTCAAAAAAAGAAAAAGTCAATGATACGTGCACAGAGGTTTGCAGTCTTGCAATTCAATCAAAAATATCAAACTACTTAAACAAGGTTCTGTAGAATATGATTTCAATTAAACCATTTTCTATCATTTCAACTTTTTAAAAATAGAAGCACTAGTTTTTAGAAATAAAATTTGCATTTGTAGCAGTGAGACTGCCTGAAAGGGAACAAAATTACAGTATAAATCTGCCATCTTCTGAAAGACATTGAACTACTTTAAAAGGAACCCAACCACTTATGTTCATCACTTCTTTGTACCTTACATAAAATTGCTCTGCATTAATCTGCTCTTGATGAGAAACTGGAATCAATTTTAAAACTAATTCTTGAACACATGCAGAATTGATTATTCTGTCTAATTCCTGAAATACTAGCATTAGTTACTTCAAATGGAAGCAAGTTTTGAGCTAGAGGTCTTTTGACTGTGTGTGGTGGCTGATTGTTCCAAAGCAATAGGTGTTTCAACTTTGCTGTCCCTTTCCTAGCCACAGAATCCTTCTATGCTTGAAAAGGAAAACCTCTCAGAGAAGAATCTTGAAAATATAAAAGGCACTGAAACCTTCTTGCACTTGCACTTGTGTGGAGGCAGAAATAGGTAATAACACAACTTACATGCTCAGTCATTCTTTATGTTTTTTTGATGGCAGAAATCAGCTGAAAGCCACCTATTTGATGTCAGTGGAGACCTCAGAGGGATTACTGAATGAAATTGGCTCAGAGTCACTGGTTTCTGGCACACACACATCGCCATCTGATGTTGCTCAAAAGATCGACTCTGTAGCCACTGCTGATGTTGTGAATGTAAGTATGTGTCAGCATCCACAGGTGTTCCCTAATCACTGTGTAAGTTTTTTTAATACTAAACTGATGCTTACTTGTGTGTGTTTATAAACACACATGTATACTATCCTTAAAAAAGCAGTAACTTATCTATAAATCATAGCTGGCTATCTTTTGAGGCCTCTTTATTAACAGAAGACCCTTTAAACCCAATACGTTGCAGAACTTGTGTAGCTGAGAGTACATGTAATACTCTTCTACATCAACTAAATTGACCAAAACTACTAACTAATATTCATGAAAACTTGGTATTAGTTCCAGTGCAATCACTTCTAATACAGGCTTTGGGAATTCCTCAGTCTAGACTATTTGGTCTACATACTAAAACAATTAGGCTTTCATTGAAAGTTGACATATGTCTTGCTTTTTAAAATTATCTTACTGCTTATACATGAAGCAGATTTCACCCAGAAATCCATCAGAAAGAGATTCTAAGATAGTAAACTTGGTTTTTGTTTTCACAATAGTCACTTATTTGTGTTGTAGTAACAACTAGCAGCAGTATTTGTAGTAAGGAGATAAACACTGTATCTTGTGATATAACAATAATAGGCAGAATACTATTTCCAAATAGTTTATGCTTTTCACTTCTGACTGTCATGCTGCCATGCCTGTTTAGACTATATAGTAATGAGCTGGATTAGTAGCAAGTCAGTTTAGGCAGCAAAATTAAAATTATTGACCTGATTACCTACTACAGTAGTATTGCACTTGGTGGGTTTTTTAGTAACTTGAGGCAGAGGCTGTGAGCAGCAAGATAAACTCTGTGGTGAATATTTTCTTATATCCAATCTTTCTCATCTGTTTTCAGGCTGCAAAGAAGTTTGTCAATGGGAAGAAATCAATGGCAGCTAGCGGGGATTTGGGAAATACTCCTTTTCTTGATGAGTTGTAGGAAAAAAAAAAGCTGCGAGGCAGATTCAGAGTGGATCAGAGCTATAAGTCACCTGTGTTCTAAATAAATTGCTACTAACTTGTTATTTATGAATTCAGTTCTTTCAGAAAATTATTCTGGAGTAATTGTGGGCTTGCACACATCAAATAAAGTGCTGAGTTCATATACTTTGTCTTGAGTCTTTTTCACTGAAAATGGTATGTAAAAGCTGATAACTGGCTCTGTCCATTGAAGATTAAACTATGGTGAGAAAATGATACAGATTTAGCTGACATAAGAAGGAATATCAGAAAAGATCCTTGTGATGCAGATAAAACTTGTAATTGCCAACAATTCTCTGTGTATTCTTGTATATTCAAGAAAAACTCTTGATAAACTTTCTGCCTGTGCCATCCTTCTATCAAATAAATGAAGACACTTACCTTCAAAAACAGATGAATGTATTTTGGCTCTTAGAGCTTGCATGCTTTACTCTTCTAGGTTTAGCAGAGTTAATGCATTTGAATGTCTTCTCCATAAGTAGCATGGATAGACCTCTTTGACAGTAGAGAGGGCACTGCTAGAAGAGACAGCTTTGTGTGGCTACTGTATTGTTTTAAATATCCTAGGATGCTTAGATTTCTGTAAGTCTAAGCATGGTTCACCATCATCTTCCAATGTAATGAACTTCACTATCCAGTATTAAAAGTGAACTAGTATAATACGACTTCAGAAATCTTTTGAAGAAGTCAGGTTTTGAGCTATTCCAAAGGAAAGCCAAATTCTTCCAGCCATAATGCATCCGATATGGAAGAGAAGGAGGAAGAGGAACTGGTCTCATTCTTTTCCACAGTCCAGTAAGAAGTAGATCTAATGCCAGCAGTATTGAATTCAGAATTGCCCAATGCATCAGTGTCATTATGAAGTATAATGTCACATCCAATGTCTTTGCCTACTGTAAGTGTGTGGCTTGTATCAGATGTGTGCCAAATCTTGGATAGGGGTGGTAAATTACCACCCATATGGGTGAATTCACAACATGATGATTGGGAAGATTTATATTGAAAAGTTTCCAAGTCTACATCATCATCGCTACTAGTCCCACTGTCATCTTTGTCTTCCGTGTCTTCACCTGATGTGCTGAAAGTATACAAAAGGGCATTACTCTGACATACTGTAATTCCCCCAGACATCTAGTTAACTTGCCTAATCATCAAATCTCTTTTTAGTCAATATTCGGCTTAAAAAACAGTTCATTAGTTTTCAAGATGCTCTAATATGAAACTGATGCTGTTCATAGTTCTATACATACTGTTTCCCTAGGGCTCCTAATGTAACAGCTAAACGGTAATCTGGGCAATAGAAAAGCAACCTATCCTTTTTCTGTTCCTTCAGAATAGTAAATACTTTGATTTATTTAAACATAAGATTAGAGGTTTAATCTTTTTGGAAAACCCCCTTGCTGCTTGAGCTTCCTTTCTGTCTCATTGCAGTTCTAGTCTGATTTGCTCTTTTTACTATTTCTGCTCCTTGCCCTAGATCTGAGGTTACCTTTCTATTAAAATTTTGGGCCTCAGGAAAACTTATAACTGCCTTGTATCCAATCTAGATTAATTATACTTACTATATGAGCCACCTTCAGGATTGAGAGCAGTATATTTTTTTAAAGCTTTTGCATGCAGTTTTTGCTCACACAACAAGCTGCTTTTTTCCCCTCAGGAGTTTAAAAAGTCATGATCGTTAACTGCTTTCAGTAGTTTGACTGATTAAGAAACAGTAATGCTTTTTACATAGTTGTAGGAAGTCCTCCATCTCGACCTCATCAGCTCCTTGTAATTGTTTGGATCCTTGGCTATTGTAAACGGGCATGGCCTCTGACTTCAGAGAAGTTACTGCCAGCCAGTCTTTTTTACAATCTCTGTGGAGCTGGGAAGCAACATGTTTGAAATTAATGTTTATCCTGACCCTGTCTTCATTGTAACTAGAAAAGTGAACACTCTTTTGGTATTTCTTTACTTCAAATCACAGTTCTCCATCTTCTAAAAATGTATGAGAAAAAAATAAATCTTTACAAGCTCTTCAATATTTTATCTTAAAAAGAAAGAGCTAATATACTACTTCCTGTTTCTCTCTAGAGTAATAAGAAAGGTGTGAAACTTGATAGTTATGTACAACACTTATTTCTTACTCTGCTGTCGTAGGAAGCTTTACTTCAGGTATTAAGTCAGACACATTTTGCCAATGTTGAGGTACTTCAAGAAAATCTCTGTAAACCCTGATCTGTAGACTAGTTCCTACTGGAATATTGTGCAAGAGTTGCCTCAGCTCTCGCAGAGTCCATCCTAATACATTAGCATGTCCAATTTTTATTAGAATGTCACCTGACAAGGGAAGAAAATTGACAGTAGTCAGCTTAGAAGACTTTTTCAAATTTACTGCATTCATATTACAAAATATGTAATCTTAACCACTCTACTTTCACATATTTACACGAAAATGCATGCATTAAGCAGCTCTTCAAACCAGTTGGATGGAGCTTTGGTTTTGCTTTCTTTTTTAATGAAAGATCCTTCAGCAGTTCTGTTGAGAAATAATCTTTTCAGAACACTAAGGAAAGCTACAGATATTTACTTTGGGATTTGTCTAAACGAATGTGCTAAATTTTGGATTGCCTACTCAGTGCTGCCTTGCATTTCTGGGTTTTTCTAGGAGAGAAAAAGGTACAATGGTGAATACTCTGATCAGTAATACTACTTTGGACTTACTTTGGAGGTAAGACTCCAGCAAGGTTGTTGAGGTTATATAGCTGCACTGCTAACAATTCTGCCATTGGCCTCTTTCCACTGCTTCCTTGTATCTTTTCACAGCTGGAATGGCATGTCTCTGTGTATCTGCTGTCTACGCTTGGATTTCATCTTGTTGTATATGTGTGTTTGTATGGAGCCAAGTAGGCCCCTTCCTGATAGTGTCTAAGTTTACCTGTGTGGAGTCAGGGAATCTGTGCAACTGCTGTGTCACCTTGAGTTCATCCCAGCCCCAGGTTTGACTGTCCTCTGTGCCTGGCCCTCTGCTTTGAAAATGACCGACACATGGGCACGCTGCAAGATGCTGTCAGGGCAAGGGGGAGATGTAGGAGATGCCCACGGGAGCTGGTCATAGTGCATAATTTAACTGAGGAGTTCCAACAGAAAGGTATATTGGTTGTGGGTATCTTTTTTCCTTTTCTCTTTTCTTCTTCTTTTTCTCTTTTCTAAGGGGTAAGGCAGCAGGCAGTATTCTTAATACAGGCCCTCAGTGGAAAGCATGGAGCGGCAGTTTTGCAGAAAGCAGTACTGTAGCCAAGAACGATAGAGCAGACAAAATATATATGCTGGGGAATTATAAAATGGGCTTTGAGGGATTGGTTGTAGGGGTTATAATTACTGGGTAAGCCTGTAATTTTGGAGATAGCATAAAGCAGGCAGAATGAATCTGCGACAGACTAGAGCTCTATCTATCAGCACCTTGTCAGAAACTGTTGCACTGAGGAGCAGTATCAGTAAACATTATGTACTGAACTGCTACAGAACAGCATAGGTGATTTAAACAAGCAGTACAGCTGTCTGCAGCCATATTAGGCTGAGCACGGAACCTCTCTCCATCTGCTCTATTTTTTAAACCCTTTTGGGTTAAAAATGCCGGTGCCAGGAACTGTGACAGTAAGTCATAAAATTGTTTGTCTGAACTACTGGCTACGACTGCTAGTTTTCATCCACTACTTTCCACTAACTTTTCCTTCTACTCCAACATCATTACCCCCTCCCTCCACACCACCTTCGCTCACGATGTTAGCTCTACTTGGGTGCAAACAAAAAATTCTGGAACATGTACAAGGACAGCAGACACAGAAAAAGCATGAGAACATAGTTTGCCAACAGTTTTATGTAAGTTTTCAGCCCCAGCTAATGGAAAGGTAAGCCACCCAGATTACATGTTTCAAAATGTGTAGACATAAATATACTTAGGCTTTAAAATATATGCAGGATATTGTTGGCATTAGATAGATTTTTCAGAATTGTTCTGTTTTTCTGCCCATATTGGCCTGATCTGGAGATGTCAAATCTAAGTCAAAGATAATATTGTTTGGGCAAGTCAAAGCCATTTCTGATCTGCAGACAGATAATTTTGCTTCTCTGCTCCACCGCCTACAGTCTGAAACACTACCCAGCTTTTCAATTTATCTATCAGTTTTTGATCAATATCCTTCAGTGGCCACCAAAGATTTGCCTTTAGATAACCTCTTGCAGAGTAAAGGAAGTTTGAAGAGGTACATGTGCTAAGCAGTCCTTTTTCTTCTTGTTGGCATGCAGAACAGGGCATGCATATATACATGTTTGCTGAGTTTAACTGTAGGATTTTAAGATATTAGTGCCTCTCACTACCTCTGAATTTTTATCCTCCTCCCCTCCCTTAAGGTCAGCAGAACGGCACAAGCTCTTTCAAGCTATAAGTAGTGCTAATATTCATTTACTTTCCAGGTTGAAATTGTGCAATAATACTCAGCCTACTTAACAGAAAAATGAAGTCCATAAAGATAAAAAACAATTCATAAGAAAACCTTCTAAGCAGGGTTTTTGTGTTGTCCTTTTGTCAAGTCCCATGCATCACAATAAGCGTGCTGTTTGCAGTACGATTAAGAGATGGATCATCTACAAAATACTGTTTTCACTGTGAGAATGTATAGCTTTAGTCTTAAAGTTTTTATAAGTTCACTCTAAACATGAACTGAATAAATTCAGCTGCTTGCTATCTTTTTTTTGTGGAATGTGCTGACTTAGATCCAGGTGCTCCATGAAGCATGCTCAAATTGTTTCTTTTGGCTGCAACTAAGATCAGCTACAAAGGCACAGTGTTTGTTACCAGTTGTCAGTCCCCTTAAAAACAGTTCAGTACTTGCTGCAGTAAACCAAAGGCATCACATGTCATAAATAAACTGACTCCCTGTTTTTGCAGCCTTTATTGAAGATGCCTTTGTAACTTATATTTTTCAAATCGTTTCAAACAGAACTACTTGTTTCCAGTGATTCCTCTTCTATTTTATGCTTTAGATGTATAAAAAAGTATAACATACATGTCTTTGTATACAAAGTTTTTTCTTATGAATAGCTAAAAACCATCAGCTCCTCAGATGATAATACAAAAAAATACACTTAGATGCAAATCCACTTCTATTTTATGCTCAGGATTTTTCCATTGATTTTTATACTCAAATCAAAAATGCAAACCCCTTTTACCAGTGTAAAACCCGGTAGCTTTTACTTCATCAAACAAGTAGATCTTTTCTCTTAGTGCTTGGAATTCTAATTCTCTCTGAAAGGCATGAGAAGAAAGAGCTGCCCAAACTATAAAGACAATGCTGGGAAAATTGCTCTTGTTTAAAGATACACATTTTCAGCAGACAGCCAATATATTTCTAAATGAATTCACTACCCTCAAGTCTTTGCTTCATGGATTTCCTTATCAGATATAATTCAAAATTTAGTCATAACAGCACATAGTCATTCTCAAATTGTATTTCATAAGGCTAATGCAATTGGTCTGGGGACCTATATGAAGCAGTCAAACTTATAGAGCTTTCAATTACAAGATTAATATAGATGTCTGGTGTTCTACAAGAAACCTTAAGGATTAGTAATGATTTGTTAGTACTGTTACAGCACATTTTAGGTTCAAAGTATTTAGCAAACAACACCTGCATGAATTGATAGAACACAGAGACTATTGCAATTACTGTAACTATTCTGTATAATAAAGAGAAGTAAAAAGCAAACAATAAGGCAAAAAACTTAAAGCTTTCAGAAAGGTTTGCGTTGCTTGTAGAGTGAAATCTGAACAAGACTCTTAACAAAATCAAATAATTAAAACTTTAGTTACTATATAGAAGTAATAGTCAAACTATTTTTGGAAAAATCTGCTGATGAATCAGCAGGAAATCATTTTTCCTGGAGAACAATGTACAGACTTATATCTTGATCTGATTATGAAATAGTCACCCATAACAGCTATTTTAAGATCACAGGTATTTCATTACAAAGGAGTGCTAGCATTGAGCTTTACAGAGTTTGTGTCAGTTTCTTTTTCTCTGTAATTTTAATTGAGTTGCTTTTGATCTGCATAGGTGTAAAGAAAATCAGAAGTAGGCACAAAACATAAATGCAGGACAGGAATATTTTAATGCTACTAAATTTGAATATTAGTGTTGTTTGTTTTTACCTGGTTTTAGCTTTCCATTGTGAGCTGCAGAGCTTTTCTCAACAAGACTTGTTATCTGGAGATACGGCCCATTCTGAATGATTATAAGACCTAGTCCTTGTTCACCCATCCTAATATTTGCCTTTAATGTTGCACTCAGTATGTGCTGAGAGATGTTTTCCAGTGCTGGCAATTGCCCTTTGAGAGATGAGAAGAAATTTTTACTTGTTGAAAGCGTGATATCATTCTTCAATAAAATGTTTAAGAAGACATTTGAGCAGGTGCTGAAACACATTCTTAATTGTCCAGTTAAGTCCCCCATCCTTCATTGCTTCTCTAGATATGCATTGCCTGCTGAGTGGCTGCCAAAAAGCCATACTAACAATACTTACAAAAAGTTAGTGTAGTCTGGAAGCTAGCTCTCTGCAAATAAATATTCTGAAAGTAGTTTTTACACAGTAAACTTAACTTATTAATTCTTAAAAATTCACGCACATTACCAAAAGAAAAAGTAATACTGCTGTTACTTAAGTATTCATTACAAATGGCGATACATTCAGGGAATGTAAAGAACACAGAATAGAATAACAGCACAGAGGAGTTGTCAGCTGTTAAGGATTTCAAGAAAGCTTTGAATTCCTATCAAAAATGGATTTTTCATAACAATATTTATAGAGGAGATTAATTTCTAAATTCCCATCAGATTGGTTTCACACCCTACTGCTGACATGAAGGAAGGGACTGTACTTGCCAAATTTAGCACCTACAGAAATAAAATACTCTTGAGCATCCACTATCCATTAAAATGCATAATACAAGTAATACAATATAAATGACATTATCCCAGTGTCTCCACCAAGAAATATAATAGGATAATAAACTAAATCCTCCATCTCTCAAGCCTGCTTCTTTCATGAAGAGCCAGGAAAATTTAAGACTGAAACACAAGTGCTTGAGCCTCCTACAATAAACTATCTTCCATTAAAATAGACTTTTTAAAGTGTTCTGTTTTAAGAAGAACTAATCTCTAAATGTAACTTCTAATAGTAGGGTAGCAATAACTTTAAATGCTACCCTACTATCTCCAAAGTTTTCAAATCATTTAATGAACATTCTGACCACTTTACCCTTCCTCTGTAAAGTACAGAAACCTGATTATCTTTCCAATGGCTTTGGTAAGCTTTTGATCAGGCCCTAAATGACAACATACAAAGTCTATAAAAGAATTTGGATTAAAAGTAGGGCAATGTGAAAATTTGATTTGTCAGTTTGGCTGTTGAACTGAAAAACACAGCGAAGCAGAAATAGTCTGAATTATTTTTTTCCTTCCCGATTAAAAATGCAGGCTTTTTAGTTGATGTTGAGAATATTTTTGAATGTTGAGAACATTACATTTGATTTGAATAAAATATTTAAGTTTCATAATCATGTAAGAAAAGGAAACAAAGTAAGACCCACTTTGGAACATACTTTCATCTATTGATAGTTCTGAGAAGTCAGATATCTAACCTGCTACTGTTTCTCCAATGAATGCCTAAGAATTTATGCAAAGTGGAACATGATCAACAGAAGGTATCAAAACCTTTCCCATGGTGATTTTGGTCACTTTTCAAGAAATGCATGTTTTGATCTTTTCCAGTCAGAGCAGGGAACTGAATCCTACTTTCATACTTCCAAAATGAGTACTCAATTCCCAGGTCAGTAAATGTAAACAGATGATATCGTGAAGCAAGGCTACTTTTTATTATTTTCTAGCCAGAATTATTCAGCAAATTCTATTAAAATTCATGAATGACTGTAGGTCAGCTAATGATCAGCATTGAGACAACAAAAAAAAAATGCTAATAACAGATCCAGCTAACTCTAATTAGAAGCCAGAATCCCAGTTTTAAACTTATTTTTATTACATTAAGTTATCTTGCTACATAAGAGACTTACAACTGCAAAACTGTGACTAACCCAGAGCCTACAAAACATCTAGGAGAAATGCCATGACTTCACACTTTTAGATGTGATTCTTGATTTTTACAATACCTAATATCAGTCTGTAGTTTCCAAGGAAAGTGTCTGGATTTTCTCTTCATTCTTTGCTGGAGAAGACTGACACACTTGGCAGAACTTACCTTACAGTTATCCTACCATTGTCCTCATTTTTTTTCCAAGCTCACTCTTAAATTCTGCTGTTTCTGCAGTAGCATGTGGTATCAGGCTATTCTATTCTATTGAAGTAACATCCTTTCCATTTTGTCATCCACCTACTATACCACTCCAAATACTCAATCACAAGTGCAGAAATGCCTCTTGATACTAAGAAAATTTGGGGCACTAGGGATCTTTGAAGCAGATAAACTTTCTAGTCCTAGTAAAAGGACTTAAAATTTTTGAGGTTACCTGAAATACAGGACTGGAAGGAGAACACTGAGGCAGCAGTGAGGAGATGAAAAGAGCAAGAGAGACAAACAGAGACCAAAAGTCACGAGTTTCATCCCCACCTGTTGGTGCGGCAGAAGACTGGGTATGTTCCATTGAGCCGAGGTGAAGAAATCTTCTATGCAGCCAAAATCACTGGGCAAGCGCTTAGTCTCCTGGAAATGAGCTGCTGCTCCATGATGGCCTGTGGAGGAACAGTAGGTTGGCAGCTAAGGAGAGGGCTTCAAGCCCCGCGACCGTTTAGAACATGACGGCACATGGGTTCTGGGCACCCACGACCTGCGGTGAAAGGGCCAGCAGGACCCGCACAGCAAAATCATCGGTGGCACCTGCGTGGCGCAGCAATTGCAAATCTGCCTACTGGCCAGGGCTCCACTCTAGCGACATAGGCATGGGGACAGATGCAAGGGAAGTTTGGCTTTTGGCAAGTGAGGTGGTTGTACTGAGCACATTGTTTCAGCATAGGGGAGAAATTCAGTTTAGGCTGCCTGTTAGTGAGTACTGCAGCTCAGACCCTCTGTCTGGGGCCCCACAACTTCCCAGGGAATGCATAGGAAGCGGAGCATCCCTCCCAGCCAACACCTGTAGGTACATAGTCATCTCTTAATAACCTGGGAAAGATGAAGACTGGATTCTGTCATTATCTCTGACTTCAGATTTGCCTGCATATTGGAAGCCCATGAGAAAGACATCTTCTTTTTCTGTCCCCTCTCTACGCTGCCTTCCTTTATTTCCTTTGCCATGAAGCTTATTGAGAGACAAACTCATTTTGAGGCAGACTTTTACATAATGCTTGTATTAAAAACTATTTAAATACCACTCAAAACCAATTTATAGGATCGTTAGAGATCATTATTGGAAATAATTTCTTTTCAAGACTGTTGGATTTCCATTGTTAGTGCAGTATAATTTTGAAGTTTCTTAAATAAAAATCACTTCTCCCATTTCTGCCACACACCAATTGTTCCCTATTTAAAGGGAACAATTCCAGCTGGTTTTCATCAAAAGTCATACTATTTTCTCCACCCTTAATAGATCTATCCAGGAGACTTCAACAGAACCTAAATACAGCTCTTGTCCTCCAAATAAAAATTCCTACTGATTCCTCTTGCATGCGTCAAGGTTTCTTTACTAATATCTCCCTTTCATAGGGTGCCATTGAATAACTGACCCGATCATAAGTGATTCTCAGTATCTTTACAGCTACATGAAAGACTTCCATAAAAATAAACAGTACAGACAATCGCTTGTTTGGTTTTCAGATATGTTTTGTATACACCACAGTTATGCTTGTCTGTAAAAATAGGTGGGTATTCACTGCTAGCAGGAAAAAGGCACTTTGTGCGATTAAATATTTTGCAAGTACCTGTAGATGCTGCCACACTAACAATTACTAGTTCAACACTGCCATGCTGGTGGGAGAATCGGGAAGGCAAAGACCTGCCGTGGTCAAAGCGAGGTTCACTTCCCACATTTAACAAACTGTCCATTTATTGGCTCCACGGACTTTTTCCCCTTGAATGAAGTTTATTCCATGCAACAACATGCCATCAAAAATCACTGTTTTGGGGTGATTTTTCTAGCCAAGATTAATTTGGCAGCAATGCAACACAGCATTTTCGCATCGCTCCACATCCTTGAGGAACCTGCATGATCGGTCCTTCCACCTTCCTTGTTTTTACCGTTGCTTTTGACCCTATGGAAACAACCCTCAAATTTAAGCCACTACCCAACATCTCAAAAGGATGAGGACTGGCAGAGACTATCAAACACGGTGTTTTTTGAGATGAGGGCAGATCTACGACCGCTCCGCAGCCGCCTTCATGCAGCGCTGACCAAGTTGCTTATTGTCATCCCTCCACGAGAGGCCTCACCGGAGCCATCCTGGGGCCGCGGGGCCTCGGCTGAAAGGCGCCTTAGGGGATGCGGGCGGACGGGGGCGCCGCGGGCCACCGCGGAGCAGAGCCCGGAGGGGCCGAGCTCAGCCCCGGCACGCAGCTCGCCACCACACACCGCAGGCCTCGCCGCCCCCCCTCCCCCCCGCCCACTCCCAACGGTCGCCCCCGGCCCGCGCGGCCCCGCCCGCGGCAGCGCCCCCTGCAGGACACACCCCGCTCGCGCCCCGCCCCTCCCGGAGCCCCGCCCCTCTTCGCACTTCGGGCGTTCGCCCCGCCTCCTCTAACAGCCTGGTGCCCGCCTCGTTCATACAAGCCCCGCCCCCGGGCAGGTCCTCCCCGCCCACCGGGGGAAGCCCCGCCCTGCCGCCCCTCTCCCTAGAGAAAGCCCGGCGCGGCCTCCCGGGAGCTCCCGCCCCGCCTGGGCGGCGGCCCCGCCCCACGCCGAGCGAAGCCCCGCCCCCCCCGCGAAGCCCCGCCCCGTCTGGGGGAGCCGGCAGAGGCGAGTGGGTTTCCCTTCCGGAGTTCACCGCCGCCCCCCCGCCCGCCGGGTTCGCTTCCGGCTCCGTCCGGGGGGGCCGCTGCTGGCGCCGCCGCCGAGGGGAGCGCGGGCAGCCCGGGGCCCATGGAGCCGCGGCTGTGAGGCGCCCCCGGCCCGGGCCCGCTGCGGGAGCCGGAGCCGGGAGCCGCGGGAGCCGGAGGAGATGGATAAACTGACCATCATCTCAGGATGCCTCTTCCTGGCCGCCGACATCTTCGCCATCGCCAGCCTGGCGAACCCGGACTGGATCAACACCGGCGAGTCCGCAGGTGAGGGGCGCCGGCGCGGCGGGCGGCGCGGGCCCGGCGGCTGCGGGGGCCGCTCCGCGGGCCCTGCGGCAGGAAGCCCCGCGGCCCTGGCTCGGGGGGCGCGGGGCGGCTCCCGGGGCCGCGCTCGGAGCCACCCCCGGCCCGCGGCGCGGCGGAGGGGCCGGTGGGCGCCGCGCAGCCCGGCCCCTGGGGCCGCAGCGGGAGCGGACGGTCCCCGTCGGCGGTGTGCGGAGCGCGAGGGCCCGGGGAGCGTCCGCGCCCGTCTCCCGGGGGTTGGTCACCTTGGACAGAGACTTCAGCCGGCCTCTTCGCTTAGTTTGTTGCAGATCTTGACTCTTTCCTTTTCTCTTGGCATTTCCTTTGTTGCAGGGAGCTTTGGATCTTGTTCTCCCTCCTTTTTTTTTTCCAGAATATTTCCTGCATGCTGATTTTTATCAGCTTTTAAGCCTCGACCACATATGTTTTTTGTTTGAGAATATGATGTTGTTTTCATTAAAAGAGCAAGGATTTGTACATCTGCCTTTTCACTAATGATGTAATTGTTTGTATTACTAATTCATTTCAGCCCCTTGATAAGGACGCACATGTTCTGTTGAGTTGTGTAGGGCCTGGTAATCGGAGGATGGTTGTTCTTTGATCTTGTATCCCAGAGAAGCCTAGATTGCCATATTGGGGAGGGAAGCCCTTCTTACCAGAAACGGAGCTAACTTAACCACCCTTTCATAAACTTCTAGTTTCTAAGCAAGCCCCAGGTACAGAATAGAGAAAAATGGTGTTAGGATAAAGGTTTCTGTCCCAAATTCTTGCAAAGATGACTTCTTTTATCTTACATCTTTCATGCTGAGTGCTCTGTGCACAGGAGAGGGTAAACCTGATTCAAACAGGTCATGTGTCCTTTATTTTGATGAAATAGAGCATTAGAAATATGTCGGCTCTTGGGGGTTGATGACTGGCCTTCCCAGTGACCAGATTGTCCTTCATGTTTATATGCTTGAATTGCTTCTAGTTGCCTATTCTAGAATCTGGCTTTTCCTAAATGGTCCAAAGGAGAGGAACAAGACAATTTCCTTCCCCAAGTGCAGCATTCAGGAGCTCGCTTGGTGACTTCACGTTCTTCCTATAGCTAGTAGTGATGATCTTACTGCCCGTGGCTATATAAAATAGCTTGTTCTTTCCTCTTATAGTTCCACCTAGCAGCAGTGCTGTGGTAATGACCCCTTCCTTAGGGGATGAAAGTCAAATAAAATAATCTTCATTTTAAATATTTAAGTACATCTTTCTTAAATCCTTCATCATGTTAATAATTCCTGTGCAATGAGTAAGATGTTGCACTCTCTGCTCATATGGGAATGAGACAACAAAAAGTATTTGGAAGAAATCACTGATGGAAAAAGGTCTTTTGAAAACTAAGCATAGTGCATTAAAATAAGTGTTAAAGAAAAATGTTTAATATCTATTCATAATACAAAAATTCAGAGATATTAAACCTAGAAATCATTAGTTCTTAGTTACTTGACAGATGATTACTTAAAGGTTGGCAGCCGTTTCTATCCTATACTGCTTTACATGCAGACAACAGTTTTACTTTTAATTAGCTTGAAACTTGGCAAATGTGAAATCTATATGGATTTTTCTAAAGGACTTGACCATTCAGATAATGTTTTGACAGACTTAAAGTTTTTTCCCTTGTGTTGTGGAGCCAAAGAAACTGTTGACTTGATAAAAATCTTAAAGGAGAGCTGTTGTTATGCTTCCTTAATGACTGTTCTGTAGATTTTTTTTTATTGATGTGGAATACATCAGACTTCACAAGACTTCTGCCTAAAAGCATGTATAAATGTATATTTCTAGTACTTAGACCTTCTAAGATGAGCCTTTCACCCTCATTGCAAAGAAAGGAAGTGCTAAGATGCCCATTCAATCAAGGACTTCCTGTCACAAACACTGTAGTATCGAATTATGAGATAAATGCTTTTATGACTGCTATTCATTACCCAGGGCATGCCATGGGGAAGTGCACTGTAGGAAGACGCTGCCCTGGTGGAAACCCACTCCCAGCTGCTAGCAGGATTCAGGGACTCTTGGCCGACTGCAATACTTGGATCATGTTCAAACCCTCCAACTTTCATATGTACCCCTAAGTCGTAGCATTTTTTTGCAACATCCTGCTTTCATCTGGTGAAAGAAACTTTTTGTTTGCATAACCTCTGTGTTTTTTAGATCCCTCTCCTATGGGTATAATTCTAGATTCTGCTTCTACAAGTAAGCTTAGTACCAAGGAGAAAGAGTATTGCAGTTTCTCCCCTTGGCTGTTGTCTTCAGGGTTTTGAAAAGCAGCATGAAACAGCCTGGTCTTCTCAATACTGCAGCTGCTTGAGAATCGCATAGAGCAGAGGTCTTGGCAAATCTGGGAAGAAAGCACTGCATTGGCTCACTCGGAGCTGTTTACAGCCATTAAGATTGGAAACCTGGGCTTATGCTTTCAGGAAAAAAAGATCTATTCTGATATGCTGAATGCTAAACAATATGTGCATCTTATTCCAGTAGTAATGATGATTTTCTGCTAAATTAGATAGCCAAATAAAATAGCTGCTTAAATGCTTTTTCTTCCTTTTCTTTTAAAATATAGATTGTATTTTTTCTTAAAGAAGCTTATGTTCTGGGAAAATGGATTGGGGGAAGGGTGATTCTTCTCCTACATTTCATTCTCATAAAAAGTTTTGTAGTCATTTGAAAGATGTTGGCTATAAAAATTTGTCTCCAGCATTGTAATTAAGAGCAAATGAGATCCTTGAAGGTTTCAGGTGCTTAACTCTCTTTAGACCAGAGAGGAACTCCACCTTTGTGGATCTAGTTTCAAGTCTCCAGCTGACGCTTTTTCCTTTTGTAGTTTTCTAAGAATTGTTTGTTAATTTGCTTCAATGTATTTCATATATCTTTATAAGGAAAAGCTGAAAAGTAAATGGATTTATTTTTCAGAGAGGTCTCAGTGAGGTTTAGTTATGCATACAGAGCTCTGCAAAGTCAGATCTGGAAACCAGTGACTTCTCAGTATTCTTACATTGACAGTCCCAAACCAATATTCTGTGCAGGAAATAAGGACAGAGCTGGCTTTAATTTAAGCCAATGCCCAAACTCCTATTGTTTTCAGTAGTAAAGAATTTTGCTATTATATCTGTACACTTCTTTTGCAATGAACTTTAAAAGCTTATAGTTTTGTCTCCGTATGTTCCATTTTGTGTGGGAAGGTCTCTAATGATTTTTTTTCTTCAGTATGAGGAGAGGGGGATATAAATTATTCCAGCTTCAGTGCTCAACATTTTTGTAGGTAAAAGAGCGTGAATAGTATGCACAGTTGAAATTAGACATGCCAAAAGTTGTACATGTAGGGGAGGTTGAAAATTTAGAATGCTTTCAAGGGAGGTCAGTGCTTTTTATAAGAGCAGTCATTAAGTCAATATAGATGACAGAATTTAAGGCTGCTAAATCTTATCTTATTTATTAAATTGTATATATTTTTAAAGTAAATATTTATCATATTCCCCTATGTTATGTACATCACAACAAGGTATATAGCATAAACTTACAGCCATGGTGCGTATGTCCAACAATGTTGACTTGGGTGAAATTAGTGTTGAATAGAGCTTCTTGTTTCATCTCACCTCTCTGACATAAATATTGAGGTCACTTGTGTTAACAATAACGGTTTTCATTTAAACTACCTTGTACATCATGCTGTGCAGCAACAGTAATGATAGTAAGTTGTGAATCTACAACATGCTACTTATTTTCAACTGTCTCTGCTCTGTTCACAAATGCGGGCTTGCCATGTATCTTCCAAAGGTTTATGTGTAAATGGTTTTATGGGTTTTTCATAGAGTAAACTATACCCAAGAGGCTGTTCCCAATAAGGGCGTTAACTTTCACCTCCTGAGGAATAAGCTGGCTAATACTACATGGCAGATTATTGCTGTTCAGTGTTATTCTTCTGTCTGAGCCAGGTCTTCCTGAGGAAGTTTGCTCTGCTGTTCCCACAGGAGCTGTTGCTTTGTTGGGATCAGTTTATGAGGGATCATTAGTGCTATGATCAAGCAGTGATTTCCAGCTCCTGCTGAGCCTGAAACCATACCTCAACTAAAATATTTTTCTCTACTTGGAGTTCTGGCTGTATATGAAATAATCCCAAGACCACATGAAGGTACTTGAAAAATCTGTAAAGAATCAGTATTTCAAAATAAAGGATCAAGAACTTAGCACTAGATACAAACTTCTATTCCAGCTAGCAGTGTTGTTCAAAATGCAGTTGTCTGATGAAAAAGTATGATATGATATGTAAAAATCAGTATGGCATATTATCACTTCTGCCCTTCAGGGCCAGAACTGAGAACCTGGTAACACAGCACTCTTCTATGGAGGAATTGAGGAAGAGAGCAAGCAATCATTCTGCTATCCACTAGAAGTAGTTCTTCAGGTTTGGGCTTTTGGGGGTTTATGGATAGCTGGCTTTTCAAAAACTACCTGCAAAGGAGTTCTGGTGATCATTAAGCACATAAGTACAGTTAAGCACTGTACTCTATATTTGTATATAAACCACATCATGCTTCTCCCTGTTCTTACCAGTAGAGAAAGAGAGGATGTGATAGGAAGCAATTATATAAAATTATTTTTTCCTAATGGTGTTTGCACCACCTCATGTAGGGACTGCAGTAGAAGTTGTTTGCTTTTCATTGACCTCTTTGGATTCTGTGCTGAGACTATAGAAGAGGGGTGGGGTGATAATACAGGGAGTGAAGAATTCTGTCCCATGCCCTAGAAGGAGTGACTGCTAAAAAGCAATCTGCAAAACCATCATGAAAATCTGAGGTGTTAAAATTAGGTTCTTAAATATCATTTTCCAGCATATACTCTCCTTTTGATAGAGGGTCCAGGTGTGTGAGCGAGGAAGGAAAGGTGGTGCTCTGTGATGTTTCACTGATCTGGACACCTAGGGGATTAAGAACCTGCCCTGAAGTGTAAATGCTGCTAAAAGTACTTGCATTTTTAGAGTTGCTCCCAGTGCAATAAAAAAACCAAAGTGCTAGTTAAGCACCAGCAAAAGATCTAGAAACATAATAATATGAATACTTCAGCAAAAGTAGTCTGTTACTAGGTGTGCCCGGATTGGGAGTGTCAGTGCCACCCGTAAAGCTAACATTTCCATTGCAGTTCACGATTGCGTGTGTCTTTCGAGTGGATATAAGAATCTGACAAAGCTGAGACCTGCCATTGTGTTTGGGGTCTATAAGTGAGCAGGCCTTAAGGCACAAGAAAAGCTAATAGGAAGGCATTGTTGTAACAGAACTAATTTTGTGCTTGCTCAACCACTCAACATCTAAACATATGGAACTATTTTATGTGTAGGAAGAATGTCGTGAGAGTGAGCTGTGTCAGCCTGGCTATTAAAGCCTGCCAGAGCAGAGATGAGAGATCTGCTCATGCTTTTGGTCCATAGAGGAACTGGTGTTTTTTATATTTGCTTTTTAACAAATCTGAATTAACACTGCTTCTGTTACGTGAACATTTTGCGTTCTCTTTAGTGTGTGAAGGTACAAAACTATCAGTTTATGTATCAAATCCTGTTGAATTCATCAAACTCTTGGTGTTAAAGAATTAGGTAAGAAACACCTAATTTACTGAGGATGCATCTTGAAGCCAGTTACTTGTATTTTCTTTTTAGATCTAACATCTGTCACCTTGGATTTTGGAAAGTTATTATGGTAATACCTCAATTTCCTCATAAAATACAGATAATGCTTACAGGAGTTTCTGTCATGAAGACTAGCAGTAAAGTGCTATATATATATATTTATATATATAATACACACACATATGTACATACATACGCACACACAAATATAATTTCCATTTATTTCTTATTACCGTTTATTTTACCAAACAGAGAGGAAAAAACTAACTACAATTTCTTCTATATTTTGCTGGTAGTAGATGCTTTTACCAAGTTGCTCGAGTTTCAGGTATTTTGAATACCTTAAGCAAAAAAAAAAAAAGTTATTTCCTTCACAGCAACCTGTATGGTTACTACAGAATTAAATTATATTCAGTGTGCGCTGATGTGTGTTTTGTTTTCCTTCCATCCATACTCCAAGAAGTATATGCTTCTAGATCTGCCTTATTGACAGTATAAATTGTAGAAAAGGTACCTTGCAATGACTTTGTGGCTTCAGGAACAGTTTATATTTTGCTAGTAGTAATGATTGTTTTTTATTTGTATTTATTTATTTTAGTTACCATGGAGCTGATTATAGATGCTTGTTGACACAATACAGTGGTGAGATTAATACAGGATTCACTTAAATATATGGGTGTTAAAAGTAAGGATTCAATAATATGTACCAAAGAAAAGGATTTAAAGTTGTCTGAAATGAGAAAAATGGATTCCCATTAATGACTTATTAGAAACATTTGCACTGTTTAGTTTCCAGCCAGTGCTCACATACAGGCGGCATTATGTAAACTCCATTTGTACTTTTGCCGAAGCAAAGATGATCAGTAGGCCAAACTTTTAAGTCTGACTTACATTTTTATAGGTACCTCACAGCAGTTCAAATTGTTCCAACTTTTTTCTTGCTAATTTTGAAACAAAGTAGACAGAACTAACTTTTCTTGCTTGCTGAAACACAGTCTGTAGGATTACAATTTATGCAGAGATGCTTGTCCTTTTTGTTGTAGTAATCTTTTCCAGCAGTATTGATAGCTGTGTATTTCAGAAGAAGGTAACTAGAGTGATTCATGGATGGGGAGGAATATTAACCTCTAAGGTGAAATATTGCTATCTATTTTAGAATCAAATAGAAAACTGTATTTGTAGTATCATGGAACAACAGTGCTGAGGCTGTTTTTATTTTTTGTCCAAAGCAATATAGGAAAAATTATAAATGATCATAAATAGCTTATAAATTATTTATAAACAATTTATAACATTTTAAAATAAGTTTATTGCAATAATAATGATTTATAATTATTTAATATTTCTGCAGTGCCTACAAATTAGTAGTGGGCTGAGACTCCTTTTATTGGTAGCTAAATGGTAATCCGTGGTAATGTTACTGCAATCTCCTTTTGTGTGCTGCTGCCACCCTTCTCAAACTCCCTTTTCTTCCTCCAGTCTCTGACTCATTGAGATACACACAGACCTGAAGAAAATGGAGATATGGCCAAGAAAAGGATCTGTGCAGGGATGTGCCTCTTTCAAGGAGCGAGGGAAACGAACTAGAAACTTTGACTGGCAAAGCACTTATTTGCATGGTTCCTTAGGAATCGGTAATGAAATAATAGTCATAGGGTACGTCCTTTCTCAGAATGAAGCTCTTCATTTCTTCCTATTATGAATGTGTCATATTTGATGCACTATCTTGTACATGTTTATAAATCTTGTAATTAGAGCTGATTACAAGAGTTCAGGCTCTTTCAGGTGCCTAAGGAAAAGTAATTTATGATAGTCTGGCTGTTGGATAGGCTAATCAAATAAGAAACACTAGCTGCTAAGATTTAGAGGTTCAAAATTCCAGAGCATGCAAGGTCCAATTCCTTTCTTTGAGCAAGATACACTTGGTTTATTATGTCTGGGTCCTTTAGAAGAATTAAGTGCTCCCCTCTGTGGACATCAAAAGCCTCCCGGGGATTTACTGCAATATCAGATGCCAGCATTTCCTATCCATGCAATGTAGTGTGATATGCAACAGTTGGCTGCTACCCAAGAGCCTTGTGGTAGCTGCAATTCTGTGGCATATATACAAATTACAAAGCACACTGGCATTATTAAGGATGGCAGTCTCTCAAGGTGTAATGATTAATAATCCATTGCTATGTTTAAATATTTGTCAAGTTGAAGACAGCTCGCACTAGATCTTGAATTTGACCATGAGCAATTCTTTGTGCAGGTATTTGGGCACTGCATCAATAGGGCTGAGCTGTCTTTTGAGCTTGGTATTTCCAAGAACTTAATCAAATGGCGATGTTCATAGGTAGTAAAGCCAAGTAGTTTAGCTTTGTAACACTCATCACTGAGCCAACTTCCCAATTTTTGGAAGTTTTGGAAGCTCAAGTTTTCTTGTTGCTAGTGACCACTTTCAGCTCTTGGCAGTCTATGTCACGCTGGAGAAGCAGTATTTTCTGCTGGTGATAATGTGGGAAGGGCAGTGTGGCTTCTTTTAAGACAGACGAGTACAGAAATAGGTGCTGGGGCACCTATGATAGAAAGTAAATAACCTTCACTGCTGATAGAAAGCCTTCCTTCGGGAGACCGGGAATTCTTCATTCTCACCCATAATATTCATCTGCAGGTCACAGGTTTGTGCTTGGCTTTGAACTATTGGAGTGGCTGTCGGGGAATAGTGATTTGTAGGAAGTAAACAGACAGTGTCTGTGTGGTTCTTACTGAAAAGTGCCTGAATTTTAAACAGTATTTCTCCAGCTGATGCATGTTGGCCGTATCTACAGAGCAGAACCTGAGTTATCTTCCTAGACCACCCTGAAGTAACTGGCTGTGGTGGTATATCCTGAAAAGAAAGTTCTGTCACCATTGTGAAAATAAACAGAGGACTTCTACATTCTGGCTTCCAACAAGAGACAGTTTTTCTAACTTATCTCATGGGATCAGAAGCATGAGTCTTGCTCATTTGCAGCAGGATGAGTTCCTTGGGGATTCTGAAAATTCTTCACAAGCACCAAATATGTTTTAAAGGAACAAAACTGATATCGCAGAGTGGAACACTGAAGAATAATTTTGGTTTTCCACAATGGACAACTCTTTTTGTAGATGCCCCTATAGATAATCTATAGGATCTTCAGAACCTTGTGGCATAGAATTACACGTTACTCGGGGGCTGCTAAATAAAAGTACAGGTAGTCCCAAGAAACACTCAGGCTCACAAAAAAAAATTAGTACCAGTTATCTTAAATATTACGAAACAAAATCCATGAAAAGGGGAATGGTTCTGTTTTTGAAAGGAAGCACTTCCACTAAGGTAACTCTTCTTAGCAGCTCTATATTGAAAAGCTGAGTGACATTTTAGTTTTATGGAGTTCTGCACTTTGTTTCTTAATTTAATTGGTGTTGATGACAAAGTCTATACTCGGGGACCCTGTTTTTCTGTGGCATTATCCATAGACCTGGATCTGAAGCTTGCTTGCTTCCCCTTCTACCTGTTTCCCCTTCTCCCCACCATGTAATTTAGTTACATTTTTAAGGAACGAGTATGGGATCAAAATAACAGAATGGGACAAATTGCTTTTTCAGTGTGCTTCAGCAGTAAATCTAGGTTCTCTTTCCACTTTTTAAATTGATGGACAAAGACGTTGATATTATTACAAAGTCTCAATAAAGCTGCTTGCTTTCCATGATAAAATGTTTGTATACATCAAAAAAGAGATTCACCCTGATTTCCATATGGGTGAGGCAGGTGATTTGTTTGACTTCTAAGTATTGCTACAGCTTGCCTCGCCAAAGCTTTTGCTTTACTACGTAGTCTTCTCTTGTGAAAAATGGAGGTACCTCTTAATGCTGCAATTCTGCCTTTTTTTTTTTAAGGAAAAAAAAAAGCATACATAGCAGCGTTATTCCTGCGATCAGTGCGATAGTGGAAGTGTCAGCCCCTGAGCTGCCACAGTAGAGGAGGATTCTGATGCCTGCTCTATGTAAAGGAGAAAATGCACTGCACCTTCGGGGCCTGCTGCTGAAAGCAGTGCTGTAGGCGTAGCACAGTGGGGGAAGAGGAGTCACAAGAGTGAAGAAAGAAGTCGCTTTTTTCCTTAGGTTGAATTCCGTTCTGAAACGAATCATGCCCCTAAAATCGTGTGTTAATGATGCAGTTCTTCATTGTAAAAACTTGTGTGGGAAGAAGCATGTTTCACTTTGTTTTTTAAACCCACACTTAATTCAACTTTAAAACTAGGCAACAAGATTGTACAGGAAACTTGAAAAGATTGACTGGCCAGGAAGTTCTTATGTGGTCTGAGTCTTTCAGTGGACTGTTTTGAATCTTTCAGCAATTACAAAAAAGCACCCTGAATTTTAATGTATGGAAAGAGTGGAATAAAGGGAGTAAAGGCTCGAAGTAGTAGTTGCTGCTGTTGTTTTTTCAAACTGAACTCTGACTAAGGTCCAATGTAATCAGAAGTAAGTACTTTCTGTAAGTGTGCATTCAGTAAGATGAAGTTAGCAATAAAGATGGAGCGTTTCTTGCCTGTTTATATTGAATCTAAAATTAGAGAGAATTCTGTCTCAGAATGTCAGTATAACAACTGTATAAACATATGTTAACAGATAGGCTCTTTGGAGAACTATAACATCTGATTGCTTTTTAAGAATAGTCCCACTTGTACAGAAAGGACTAAGCTCTGCTGTTAAGATAAAGTCATATTTTTATCTCACTAAAGTGCACATTTAACTGTTCATGAGTAGTCTATCTTCTCATATTCTATCCGAAAAAGTCTCCAGACTCTTTTACAGTCTATTTTTGTAGATGCTGTTTTGTGATGAGGATGGTGGAGGGAGAAGGTGTTTTTGCAATGTAGATGGCTCTTGTTAATTGCCCAAATAAACCAGGTTTAAATTCGGCAGGTTTCTAAAACAGGGATTTGCTTTGGCAGAAGGGATAACAGTATAACTTTAGGATAACTTCTGAGTGTGCTCTCTTGACTTCCTCTTCTTTGATTTTAATGCTTTTGTTGTGATAGGAACAATGAGTAAATGCCTACTTCTAAAAATTATCACTGCAGAGGAAGAAACATTAATTTGCATGAAACATTTGCACTGTTTAAAGTGGAGGCTTAAAATATTAGTCTACTAGGAAACTACATGGTGGCTGTTTTGGAAGACAGGTTCTTTGTAGTTAAGATGTATGTCAGTCTCTTGCAAAACATGAAGCATTACTTGTAGAGAATAAATTCCTTGGACCTGTGTCTAATCTCTATTTAAAGTGTAGTTTAACCTGTATTGCCAGTTGTTACCAGCATGTCATATGCAATTTTGGCAAATGTTAAAAAGCGCCTTTAGGAATCAAAACTAAGATCAGGTTTTATTCTGCTTGAAATATTACTTTAGTTGCTATGAAAAACTGTCTTGGGACATTTAGGTGGCATTCTTTAATTGGCAAAGGTGTCTTACAGAGTAAAGCAAGTCTAGTAGACAGAGATAGTTAGCTTTTGTTTCCCTGATTTGTAGAGTGGAGGAAACTTATGTGCCCGAGGAAGGGCTTACATGACTAAAACTGTACAATTTTTTTCCTTTTGTGCTAGTTGGTCTAGTAATTCTGCCTACAACCTTGCTTTGCCCATCTCCTCACACTGCTAAAAATACAATCCTGCCATGAGTTGCATGATTTGAAACATCGCCTCTAAATTGCTAATACATTTTATTTCCTTTCTGAGTATTTTGTTATTTTTCAATGTCCATTGTACTCCATGGCAACCTGAGCCTAGAATTTGTTCTCTGTTCTCGGGAGAAATTTAGGTTCAGCCATAAGAAAGCATTCAAGCACGTAAGGTGTGTTTAGGCAGAGTGTTTGCAGAGGCAGCCACCTAAAATCTGCAAATGCATTTCTAACCATATAAAAACCAAAAGGCATTTCAGCACTTCTTTCACCTAAAGCCACTGGGTGATCCGTAAGACTGTGGAGGAGCCAGATCAGTGGGTGTCCTTGGAGCACATCTGACACAAACTGAGATCAGCACAAAGCACAACAGTTTTGTCTGACAGGAAGATGATCCTTATTCCTCTTGAATTCTGCAGTCATTTGATAAAAAGCACAAGCAATTTTGAGGGCAGAATCAGAACCTAGATTTTTGCTCTCCCCTTGAATGCCCTTGTCACCAGTCTGGGGAAACTGTTTCAGATTTTAAACAGGAAAGTTGACAGATATTCCCTCTTCATAAATAGATAGATAGAGAGAGAGAGAGAGAACAAGCTGATACTTTGCTTGATGTGAATTTTGGGTTTTGGTGCATCTGTCCTGATCAGCTGGGACATCTGTTAAATCGAAAAATCAAATGACTTGATGAAATAATGCTTTTAGGTATGCAAGAGGAGTTAAAAACATGGCCCTGAGACCCAGTTGTTGCCAACCCATGGACAGGCCAATGTGAGACAGGACTTCCTATGTGGAAGGAGAAGCAGTAAAATGCGAAGATCTGGAGTTTTGGCATTGCTGCTGGGAGCTGCGCTGCTGCTGCAGGAGATGCTGCTGCTGCCATGACCGAAACAGCCTGCCCACCTCCTGTCGCTGGCACATCAGCACTGCGGTCGCGAGGCGATGAGCAGAGCGCTTCGGAGAAGGCTGCGATAGCTCTCCATTGACCTCTCTCCACTCAGTCCTATCATTTTACAGCTCTGTCTGAAGCCAAATATAACTCTGTTAAAAAACACAAGCTCATCAGATGTTAAATGGCAGAACAGCTGTAGGTGTCATAGCTTCTGGCTTTCTACAGAACATACGGTAGAAAACTGATGTAGCTGACTAGAAAAATCACTTAAATATTGATACTGCCTCTTTTTTTTTTTTTTTCCTTTTAAGAATTCTGTCAACTTTGAATAGCTCTTTTTTGGTTGGGGGAAAATGGTAAATAATTACAGGGTTTTTTTTTGTTTGTGTTTAAGCTAAATAAAACCTTAAGTTTGTTTAAATTAAATCTTTTTTTCCAGGCCATTGCCACTTGAGTTACTGCAAGGATTCTAATCCTCACTGACAACGCTATCCTATTGTGCAAATGTTTACGGTGTCAAAAATAAACCGCCAGAAGGATGGAACTTATTAGAGATCCTGTTTACTGACATTTAATTAATGCTGTCTTCTGAAGTAGGGAAGAACACCTTCAGCGTGGGCAGATTTCTTGGCTCCACTATGCGAGAACACACAGAGCCTTTGTTACGTCCTCAGGAGAGCTGTTCCTGCGTTGTTGCCGGAGGATAACTCTTTCAACGTGTGGGGTGGTCCATCTCTATTTCTTTCTTATTTTCAGTATCATGCTTTAAAAAAACTTACATGTTGGAATCCAGAAATAAACTTGTGTCTTACTGGCCCAAATGTCTGTAATTTAAGTAGGTCACAACTCATATCATAATGATTGTTGTCTATAGTAATAAACTTTTCTAATATATGTGAGCCATAAGGCTCTTTCCCAGTTTGTAGCTCTGTTTTCTTTTTCCTTTTTATAACTCTCTTCACTTTTTTTGGTGGGGAAGGGAGGGAGAAGACTTTTTGTGGAGGGTGGGATTTGGTTTGAATTAGGAATGTTACAAGTACTGAACTGAGAATTTTTCAGACAACTCAGGCACCAGATGGTCTTCAGCAGCAAGGCAGGCTTTTATGCTAATATGCCACAACCCTTTAATATTGAGGTTGGCCTTTAAAAATCATCTTTAAAGATGATTCTTTCTTTTAAAAAGTCAGTGAGCTTTGGAGTTGCCTGAGTGCCAAAAATGGTTCACTAATAAATCAAGTTTTTTGGGCATTATATTGTTAAATAGAATTAAATTAATAGGCTCATCGTTGCTATCATAAGCTGTGTTTGAATTTAGGTATTTTTGAATTTATTGGTAATACAGGTATTTTTAAGAAGCTCACTTAGTCCCTCAAACACAGGAACATGCTTCTACTGCAGGAGGAATGGTGAACTTCAAAGGAGGCTTGAATTGGAGAGAACATTCTGATTTCAGAGAGGAGACTAAACAGAGTAGGAGAGAAATGGTGGCATATAAAAACATGCTCTGTCTTGTAATTTTGATTTGAGTTATTCTTGAGTAGATACATTCTAGATATTTGCAAAGTTCTTGCTGTAAATCTAAGTATTAAATCTGATCTTTTAACATTCAATATGTACTTTTTAGGTGCTTTTTACTTTTCTGAACAACAGATACATAATGGGTGTGTGAACTGATTGTGCATCTGGTCACTTAATAAAATGATGCTGGTCTGCTTCAAAGTGAGAAATTCCCAGGCTTTTGGTCCAGGGTTACAATAATCATTAGATAATTCAAAAAACAAATCACAATGAGTTAAAAAAAAAAAATCTGTAAATGACAAGAAAAATAGTCATTCAGAATCCCTTTGTTTTGTACTCCGGAATATTCTCCATCTTTGCAGTTAATCCTTTGTTACTTTTTTTAAGCCTTTATCTAGATCATCCTTAAAGATTCATAAATCTTACTTCAGCAAGTCTGAACTTGGTTGACTCTTAGTCTATCTGAACAACATACTAAAACATCCGCAGTAAAAGAATCAATCCATCCTGCCACATCCTGAATACAGTACTTGCATGGTAACCTCGAAGTTATTTTAGAGATGTAAGTGCTAAATGGCATCTATTCAAACTATTCCCCCCCACTTTCTCCACAAATGAATGAATTCTTTATGTAAGAACAGATACAGTATTCTCATACTTGACTGGAAACTGGCTACTGATCCTATCTTATATTTTGGTTCTTCTGTATGTCAATTATAGCTGTTTAAGTGATTTACATATTATACTGTCCTATAACATGGACCTAAGCAAAAAAGTGGAGGGAAGAAAGGTGGTGTTTGACCTGTTTACAGTTAACTGCAGAGAATTGCATGTATGTGCTAGTTTACAAAATGCAGCAAGCTCGCATTGTTTTAGGCTGTAAACATTTTAAAGTTGCCTTAGTGAGTCAATAGTCTAAAAATTAGATGAAGATTAATTGCATTTCCTTTTAAAAAATCCTCTAATTCTGATCATTTTGAGATGGACAAAAATTCTCTGAGCTCTGCCTGTGGGTATCGTTGGGTGTCACCTTACATACAGAGACCCTATAGTTCTGTTTGACTGTTGCAGCATCTGCCATGCCTTTTAGAATCAACATCTTCCCCAGTCTTTCTTTCCATCTCATTTTTGAAGTGCTTCACAAATCAACTGTATCTTTTCCTCCTGCCAGGGTGGGTGCATATCCTGCAAAAGCATAGCTTCTTCACTAACGTTCTGCATAGCTTGCTTAGAAGCATGTCTAATCTCCTCAAAACAGAGGTTGCAGGGCCAGAATTAAGCTTGGCTTTTACCCTGAAATAAGTAGAACTGGCTCTGTGCAACCTGGAGCAACCTCCCAGGCTATGGCAGGGATGGATCTGCAGTGTCAGTTGTCTGGATTTTGGGAGAGACAGAAGAGAGATTGCTCTGTTTCCAGGGAGCTCGTACCTTGACTGTAGAATTTATGGAAATTTCCCCCAAAACAAAATACATATAAATAAACCTAAAAAAGTCATTCCCTCTTCACCCCTGCATAATAACATCATTTTAAATTCTCCATTGCAGGAAAATAAATTCCGTATGTAAGGCTGGGAAACATCCCACTTAAGAAACTGCCAAATTCCTCAGATGACGCCGAAAAATTTCCTTGGAAATATATCCTCCTTATTTGGTGTTATAGGCAGTTATGTTGGACCTATTCTTACCTTACTCTGTTGCTTGTTCCTCTCAGGAATTCCTCGCCTGTGCTTCGCTGTCAGGGAGGTTTGGTTGCAGGCAAGGAGCAGCAGACACGTTAAAGGCAAGGTGGCCACAGTCAACTTGATGGTTATCCTTAACATCAGTTTACGCAGTTAATCTGCCATGACCAAATTGCTGCATTCTCCTTAGACCTTTAATGTTTCCCCTCTGATCAAGTGGCAAGCTACAGCTATGCATTAGAGAGCTGCAGTCAGTTCCTTCTCTTAGACGGACCTAGACCTTTTCCAATTCAGGTTTATTAATTGGACAGAACTTAGAAAGTTTCCAAGAACAACTTCCTTTCCTCCTGCCCTTGCCTGTGGCCCAGTAAGAGTTACAGGAATGGTTTAATGAAGCTGCCCTTATCTTACGTATGTAGTTCTCTGGCATGTGACTGTTACCTAACCAGCAGCTATGAAAGTTTTAGTATACTCAAATAACATAGCTCCATGTACTGTATTCATTACTAAAACTTCTAGATTTATTGGTGTCCTTGTCACATTGGGAGTGCTCTAAGATTTACCTCACCAAAACCTTATTAGGAATAAAGCCCTCATAAACTGTGCTTTTTGCTGAGTGAAGGTAATTTAACAAGTCCATGGCACACTAAAGAAAAGTACCTTTTTCAAACAGAAATTGTCTAGTGATCAGAGCTGGGGTTTCTAGCAGAAGCATGCCATCTCATGAGGTCTGCGAGACAGGGAGGGCTGAAACGAGTAGTTCGATATTTTAACCTCCTCAGTAGGCATAATAGCCCATGATATTTTTCTGATGTTAGTAATAATCATTTGGTCAAGGATGTGGTTGATAGATGGAAGGTAAAAGTGAGGAAGCCATGGTCAAGGAATATGAAGGGTTACAAATGCATTTAAAACCACTTTCTCTAAAAGGAGAGGAAAGAGTAAGGGCATTTTAAAGTGGCGAGAGTAGGGGAGGACAGAGGAAGGACAGGCACCCCGAGCTGCTAGGAGGAAGAGCAGGTCTGAGGACTTGGTGTGTGTGTTCTGCGACAGCCCTGTGCATGCCTGCTGAGCTTTGTGTCCTTCTGATATCTGAGCCCCACCTTGTTCAGCACACTGTGCTTTTACCATTTTTTTTTTTCTTTTTATACTGCAGGCTCTTCAGGGCAGTGGCCCTTCTGTGTCCGTCTGGCACGCTGTTGACTCTGGGCATTTTGGCAATCAGATAACAGACAAACAGCAAATATCTGAATAGCTGTTTCTGTGCCGCTGCCTTGCAACCGTGGTACCACTGTGCCACTCTTAATAATTCAGAAGGGCTGGGCGAGGTGGGAGGTTGCAGGGGCTGCGGCAGTCTTTGCTGCTCTCCGGCGCAGTGCACGCTTCCTCCTCGGTGGCCCTGCGGTTTCCAAGGAAACGGGAGACGGGTGGCACAGCCCGCCGGGCCGACTGGGACCTGTGGGTCGGCCGAGGGAGCGATACCTCCGCACGAAGGTGAAACGCCACGGCTTGCCTTTCCCTGCTTTCTTTTCACCTCCTTCTGTAAATGATTTTGTGAAATTTAATTGTTAAAGGTGATAGTCCCCAGTTTTAGTGCAATTGTAAAGAGTCTTTTTAGAAGTGATTCCAGAGGAGATACTAATAGAAATATTCAGTGTCAGAAAATGAGGGTTATTGATGTCCTGGAGGAGTGGCATGATGGTCCAGAGGACAGCACAGGAACTGAGTCATGAAATCGTCATTAGTATAGATTGGAGCCTGGGAAATAGCCACGCTGTCACCACTGAAAGGTTGTTTAACGTGTTTGAAATGCACCGGTACTTCATGGAGCACATTTATTGGAGAAGACTAAGGGCCCTTCATTTGCTAAATGCAATGTTCTCTGTTTTGATCAAGGCTGAATCTCATTTTTAGCAATTATAAATATATATCCTAGTCACCTCTAGCACTAGCTACACTGACCTGCATTGATGCCAGGCTCAAAAGCCAAGGAAGAAGAGCCATAGGAGAGAAACAGAGCAGCCCTCCGTGTCTCCAGGTTGTCCTTATAGCTCCTGATGACTGTGCATTAATGGCATCGGGAGGTGGAGGCTGGGTAGGCACAGTTACTCCACTGTACGTGTTTTAGGGCTGTAGAGCGTATCCATTTCTAAGCTGCCTAATCTACTAGCATTAAGTGTTCTTTGTTCTATACCTGTGTTACGTGCTTAGGTTTCAGTGATTAAGCTGAAATTATTCTGAGGGAATTGACCGAAAACTGTTTTACCTAGAGATAGAATGGGAGTTGATGACTGCCTTGAGATGGGCAGTCGGGCTGTTGACAAGCTACAGGTGGAAGGAAGCTATATTCCATTCAGTACGTCTGCTCTTCCATTCACTGATGGACTTGGTAAGCAAGGCTTTCCATACCCAGTTAGTTTGTTGGCAACTGTCCAGCAAGTGTTTGCTTCCTTGCTTTGGAGATGGACCACATAAACCCACTCTTTTGAATTCTGTGGCAAATAAGTACTCTTTTTCCATGCCAAAGAACAGCCTTACTTATGGAACCAAAGGGTATGTGTGCATAGGTAAGTGGCTGGCTGGCTGAGTGATTCTAGCTGGCTCACATGAGGTTCTGTGGCCTCTGGGGTTGATTCGCTGTGGGTCCAGTCTTCTGCTGAAGTCTGCATTCAACAGATTTGTCACTATGGGAGCAAGCTGTGAAGTTTAATTTCCTTAAGGATCAGCTTATACATACAGCTAGCAGTGGTACACAGGCAAAGTATCCCTGTAAAGTGAATTAAGTTTGAACTTAAACTAAACTTATGAGTACATAATAAGCTTGTTTCTCCTTTGTGGAACCTTTAGAAATAATCTACATGCTTTGTCTGCCCTCCTGCTGACTTCCAAGAGTCTGCAGACTCAGGTTCAAAACCCTGAATAGTATATCTGCTTCAGATTTGCAGTCAGGAAGAATACTTAAAAGAAAGTACTAATGTGTTAGCAAAAGCTTAATTCTGAAGTGAAGTTCTCTATTGATCCTCCAGAACAGCAGATCATGAATTTCATTTGCTGATGCTTTAAAAATGTATTAAAAAATAAAATAAAAAGAAGAAGAAGAAAAAAAGGATGGAGCATCACACTTGGGCACCCGAAGTGATGTACTTAACAATTTGGGAAACTCTGCTCTGAGTGGTTCCTTACAATTAGCTTTTTGTCTTGAAAATAAATGCTACTCTGGTTCTCACAATTCAGAGGTTTAAATTACTCTCTTTTTCTCTTTGCAGTTTTGTTTTTTGGAGAAAATCAGCCTTTGGAAGAGTAGCTTGACAGCAAAAACTTTGCTCTGAAAAATAGCAAAAATCAAAATGGAGTTCTCTAAATGTGGCACTGCAGGGCTTACCTTTCGTCCCCACTGTATCTGACATGTCAAATGTGCTCATTTTACGAGAAAAAATGTTTTCTATATACATTCAGTTCAGTAGACTGCATCTGAATTCTGAAAGATGAGTTTAGTTGTCTCTTTCTAATGCATCCTCACCTGTAGCAACTGTTCTGCAGTCCAAAGTAAAGCTCTTAGTGACCAGGTTGCTTACGGTGGATGTGCAGGTATGTGCCTGATTAGGAGGAAAGAAACAGTTTTGTTAATACACAGAAAGGAATAGAATCCAGCACAGTGGTGCTTAGCAGTGTTGGTTTTGTTAAAGCATACTAAGTGCATTATCGTCAATGAATTCAGAAGATGTCTCTGAATTTAGAGAACAGATTTATCGAGTGCATAATGTAATATTTATGAAGTCATTCTTTAGTTTAGAACTGCATTTTAGATAATACTGACTTTTGCTACAAGTATAGTAAAATTGTGGCTAAATCCTTGTCTTGCAGAGTGATCAGGATTGACTTCTTGTTGTAAGACATGCAGTAGTGTATGGCCTTTTCATCCCAAAACTGCAAGAAACTACTTAGTATTTTGTATGAGGTTCTGCAATGAGTGTGTTTCAGGGAGACTGACATGTGCACGACTCCCTTCTACCCTGCAGCTCATGTAAAACTAAAACGTTACAGGCTATGAAAAAGAACCCGAGAAGCAATTCATGTAAAACTGTGTACTGCACAGGTATGTGAGCTCTGCAAGATTACCTATGTAATTCTGCCTAAGTTCTCTGTAATCCTAGTGTACAGCAGTGATGTGATTGATGTATACCTAGAATAGAAACTGCCAGTTTTGTAGTTTTATAATTGTCAGTTTTGTAACTGACACCTTCTTTACAAAAGGATTTTGCTTAAGTTTGTAGCTGAAAATTCATTTCTGAATCTTTTTGTTGTTGAATATGTAATTAAAAGGACATATTTTAGCAGAGTGAAGATTTTTTAGCCTAAGCAAAGGTTACAGAAAGCCTTCAAAAGAATTGATTCCTTAACGCTATTGCTCTTGGTTCTTCACTTCCTCTAGGAGTGTTTCAGAAGCACTAAATCTAACATAACATGGTATTCTGCCTCCTGACACAGTGGTCCTAGGCTCACAAATTGATGCTGCTGGTATTCATTGCCAACGTATAAGCAGACAAGACCTGTACACTTGGAGAAACTGGCTCCAAGGTCCTAGGACATCCATGCTAGGACTTGCTAGGACCCTTTTGACTATTAACTTACTTCTTTGTTTCATGCTTTTTTCAAAAAAGAAGGTAAAAAGTATAACAATTATTTCTCCCTTCAGAAGACTCCATTTCCCAGGCTCACTATAATAAGTTTTCCCTCTCTCTATCTTAAACAGTTCAACTAAAAGAATATTTATTTCCAGTAATTTATGGAGCATGATATTCACTTTAATAATATCCACTCGTGATTTTTACTCCTAATTTAGATAAAGAGCAGTTGTGATTATTTAGAAAGTGATTTAGAAGAGGGGACAAAATTGAGAAATACAGGACTTAATATTTAAGAGACACTGTAAAAATGAATTTTAATCTTGCATGTTAAGTTGGTGCTAAAATTTTCCAAATGAAGGTAACTGCATTATTAAAGTCCACTAAAAGCTTATTTAAGAGTCCTGAAAACACTAAATTGGATTTTAAATCAGAACTGTTTGGATTAAAAGGAAATATCTAATGTTATGCCACTTACAGAATTTTGCAAATTGTGATGTGTCTTACATTCAGCCAATTAGTTACCTTCCAGTTTGCTATTGGAATTGTAATTTTAAAATTATTTTGGTTGGCTTTTCTGGTAAACTACCACTGCGACAAAATATTATGGTTCCTGTAACAGTCTTGCCCTTTTTCTGCAACCTTTTCTACTAGTAAAGTAGATATCCCAGTTTGTGTGTGTAGAAACTGAATTGTCCTAAGGCTCTTGCATTGAAATATGCTTAAATACTCTGTCAAGAGGCATATTTTTGAAAAATGTATCTAAAACCAAAGTGTGATATAAATGCAAATTCTGTTGCAGGGCTTTATGGAAAAAAAGCTGTACTTACAGATAAGGGGAAAAGGCATTAGACAATTAAAAACATTTTAGGGTGCTACAATCCATTGGGAGGGCTCTTTCAGCTCTTTCAGTTCAGTTTCCCCCATCTGCGCTTTTGTTAGATGATAAAAGTGTTTCTTCTTGCACATATGGGGAAATGATCCAATCTACAACTCAGCTACTACTTTAGCTGATACTGGCAGGCTTCATAGGAGAGATTTATCCCTCTGTTTAGACCTGGAATGCCATTCAGGAAGCAGGTACAGCTTGTGACCATCTCACTTCAATTTGTGCAAGTGTGTCATGAAGGAAATCCATACCTGGAATGCTGTGTCCAATTCTGGGCTCACCAGTACAAGAAAGACTTGTAGGCTTATTGGACCAATGTCAGAGAGGGCCACAAAGATGATTAAGGGACTGGAATATCTCTCATACAGGGATTGAGAGAGCTGGAACTGTTTAGCCTGGAGAACAGAAGGCTTGGGGGAACCTTATCAATGTTTATAAGTATCTGTAAAGAGGTGTAAAGAGGATGATGCCAGAGTCTTCTCAGTGGTGCACAGTGACAGGACAAGAGGCAATGGACACTAACTGAAACACTGGAAATTCCACTTGAACGTAAGAAAACACTTTACTATAAGGGTGGTTGAACATTGGAAAAGGTTGCCCAGAGAAGCTATGGAATCTCCATCCTTGGAGATATTCAAAAGCCGTCTGGATGTAGTCCTGGGCAACCTGCTCTAGCTAGTTGAGCAGGGTATTGGACCAGATAATCTCCAGAGGTCCCATCCAACCCCAACTATTCTGTGATTCTGTAGCATGAAGATACCTGTTTCAAGCATGCTGCTCTTATCCTCTGTGTTTGAAAGGCCTATTGGGGCTGATCAGAGAAAGAATACCCTATTTTTTGACAATCCTAAGTTTTGGTTTGCCATTGAGCACCCCTCAGAGAGGGTTTCAAAAGTTTATTTCCCTCTCTGCTATGTATTTTCAGGTGCTCTCACAGTCGGCCTTGTGCGACAGTGTCAAACCATCCATGGACGTGACAGGACCTGTATTCCTCCACGGCTGCCTCCTGAGTGGGTCACTACGTTATTTTTCATCATTATGGGAATCATTTCACTAACTGTCACATGTGGTTTGCTGGTGGCTTCCCACTGGCGAAGAGAAGCTACTAAATATGCTCGCTGGATAGCATTCACTGGAAGTAAGTGACCTCAACTACACAGTTGACCTGTATGCAGGATGAACTGGTGGAGTCCAGAACAACACAACCAAAGGGCAAATTAAGCTGTTGTACAGCTTTGTCAGGGAACAGTGGTAGAAGGTCTCTTTTCTAAAACACATTCTTTCTCTTTAAATACCATATTTGAGAGAAAAATAACATTCTTCAACATTCAGGAGGTTGATATCTTAAGTGACTGATAATTGAGAGAAATTAACAGTTCATGGGCCAAAGGTGAGAGAAAGGAAAGCCTCACATTCCCTGACCCTTTTGCCTTCCTTGGGCAATGCCATTAATTGACCCCAAAAAATGAGCAGAGACAGAAGAGGTCAGTTATAAAGCATGTCACTGATAATCTTTCATCCCTCTCCACTCCCATATATCCAGTAATTACTTCTAAAAGAATGGAATGACTTAAAAATCTCTCCCCTAGAAAGCGGAAGCAGTTGATGGATCTGAGACTTACTACATTCTGAAATCCATCCCTCCTTGAGGTGTCTCATGAATACCTCATGAAGGGTTGATGCTGGTTCAGTCCTGCTTTATGCTCACAACGGATGTTTTATTCGGAATATCTGCATCCTAATTGGCTATGCAAGAGGATTGCCCACTGCAGAGCATCTGCTCTGCTTCATAGCACTGAGAGTTTTTCTTCCACTAAGTGACCCGCAGCAGTGCCTTAGCTAGAGGAGGAGTATTAGTGTTTTTCTACCTCCCTGGATTCTGTTCTGTGTGAGCACCATCATAAATCCTCCTGGCCAAGGCTGAGGCTCCTCTAGCAACCCTGTGTTTCTGCAAAGGGAACATACCCTATGACTACTGTTACAACGAGTAAGGGGCATAATTTTCAAATTTCCTTTTCTTGATGTGTATGTGTGTGCTACAGGCTTAGCCCAACAATGAAATGGTGCATTAATAGTGGGGATGCCAGCATGAAGAAACTCAAAACCTGAGAGCTTTTAAATCGGTTTGAATTGTGACATACCACTAAAGGTAGCATGAACACTAACTAGGCAGTGCAAGCTTGTGGTTTACACAGACATAAATCTGGTTTAATGGGAATCTATGACATCTAATATGAATGAGAGTTAAACTTGTTTTGGGGGAGGGGACAACAACATAGAAAGCACTCAGCTTCCACAGAGGCACACTGAGACACTTGCACAGTCAAAGCCGTCCTTCTGACATCTTTGCTGCATGGCGTATTAAATTGATAATGTGGCTTTTGCAGACAATGGAGCTATTGAAATGCAGAATCCATTGTGACTGACTTTTATTTTCCAGTGAATGATTAAAATAGCAGACATAAGTGTTACTGAATGTTCCACCCCAACTTTTTCAGTTGCCCTGGTTTATCTGTACATATTTCATGTACATCTAATGTGTGCAGGGAAGGTTTAAACTCAGAATTCCATATAAAATTCAGATGCTTACAGTGAGCTGAACTCAAAGCTCCAAGGGAAAGAGATTTTTATTCGAGTAATATATATTAACAGTTGATACCATAGGAAATTAACTGAGGGTTTTTTCCTTAATTCACAGCTTGTATTTTGGGCTTTAAATATTTTACTTTTTAAAAAAATTATCTCAAATCATCACATGCTTGCATCTTCAGTTCTCTATAACTGTGATGGTTGGCTCAGCAAAAATTCTGATGCCCTAAAGCTGCTTTTTCCTTTACATTCCTTTAGGCTTCCAACATGTCCGTTACTAGAAGTCTAGATATAGAAGGACATTGCTTTATTTCAGCAGTTGCTTTTGCCTTTTTGTTATGAGATGTTTAATAATGAAATATATTGTTTGTTCTCTTAGAATTATTCAAATTCTGTTAACATGCGATCACTGTATTGTTGAAATTCCAAAACTGAACATCTTTGATATTTATCTCCAATATGTAAGAGTTTGTAACTGTTGTAGTCCAGTTAACAATGAGTATTGGAAATTTTATTGCTTAAATCACATTTAAGAAAAGTCACTTTAGGGAAAGAAGAGTGCCTGAAAGGCAGAGCTCCTTATTTTTCAAACAGTTGATGAGAGTGACTTCTATGATTCATTGGTTGGCAACCCTAATTATCTGTTTGTAGATTACTGTTAGTGAAACACAGAGCCATGTGGAATAAACTTGAAATACCATGAACATGTCCTTCCTGTGAAATGGCAAAATGCTGTATTATAAAATCATGTAACTCATTAGAAGAGGGTAGGGAAAACATCATAGTTGTATAATATCTCTTCCACAGGCAATTTCAAGACGCAAAAGGCCAGTACAGCTACTAGCAAATATTCTTCTCACCAAAATTTCTGAACAAAACACAGGACATGCTATCTTAGGTGGCAGTAAAATCTGCTGGGCTTGTCAAAGGCAGCTCTGGGACTTGCAACTCCATTCTTTCCAAATGCAAGGGGGTGTAGTTTAAACCATACTATCTAAGGGCAAAGAAATCTTCCTGCTCAGGCCTCTCCTTCCAGCTCTGACAACAGCACGGAGAGCCTGGTAAGAGGCTGCTCTTTCCCAGTTCCTGATGGAATTTGACCCCACTGGATAGAGTCAGTTTGTATCCAGATTCTCTCTAAGAGCCCTTCTGTCCAAGGGAGAGGAATGCTGTTCAGAGAAGTCATGAGAAAGTTTCCTCCTACCCCTAGATGACTGTCTGAAATACCTCTTTTTGGAGGAAGAGGATGAAGACCTCCCTTGCAGAAGAGAAAGGTCTTGGAAGTGCAGACCCCTGTAGTTGTTCTAACACCATTACACAGGGAAAGAAAAGCTAGTTGATTCCCTTGTCTTGATTCATGACATTCCTGTGAAAGACCCCTAGGGACCATTTGATGTTTTTTTCAAATATATATATCTGTGAAGTACAACCATGCAAACATTCCTCAGCACTTGGTTCCTTTGCTCACTTTACAGAGCACAGTATGGTAATTCAGGGAAGAAGAGTCCAGGTCATAAACTAGTGCTGATTGCTCTGGCATGCCTATACCACCCCTTCAAAGAGAAACAAAGGTAGGATGGAGATTTTCTGCTACACCTAAAAGATCAAGATAGTATTAGATTGTTGGGTTTGGACATTGCTTTGGATTGTGGTGACTTAATACCCAGGCAGCTTGTCTCAGCTTCTGTGACATCTGCAGTTTTCTTTTTCATTTCTTACTGTTATAATGGCTGTGGATTGGATCCATAGGTCTTTGAGTGACTGTCTTCACCCATGTCCCTCTGTACTCAGCAGATTTTGTTTCTAGTACTGATTTAGCAGAGCTTTTCTTTCTGTTTCCAGCAAAGATCACAAGCAAGTAGCTCTCTAGTATGAATCAGAACTTTTTTTTTTCTCAGCAAATAACAGTTTCTCTCCTTGGTAGATCATATTTCTTAATCATATTGAGAATAAGGTTTGTAGTTTTCTTAAGAAAAATTAACTGCACTTTATAGTCTCTTATATTTCTTGTAGAACTTTTGCTTATAATCTTGTAGATGGCTCCGGATTTCAACAATGCATCTACAATCAGTTACTGCTGAGAGTGATCCTGTCAGTCTTGTTTAGCTAACGGACACATGAAGGACACAAGTTTGATCTGTTAATCCTCTGTTGTATATAGGCGATGCATCTGAGAGAGTATTTACTAGCACGCCTTTTGTATCCTTCCACAGCCATTGGTGGTTTTATTGCATGGAAACTTGTCTTTCTGGCTTCTCTGTAAAAGGGCTTTGTGGAGAGCAGAGGTATTTCCCTCCTCCAGATCATACTGTGAGTGACAGAAATCTTCTAAAGGCAAATGCAGTTTTCTTTCTTTTGCTATAGGAAAGTGTCTTTCAAGTATGAGAGTATTTCTACTGATGTGACAGGTATTTTTGCCTTGGCCATAGATGCCATCAAAGCTATCATTGCTGTTTCAGTCCCATTAACCGTAGCATGGAATTTGCACAATGTAATGAAGAATGGATTCCTTCTCGGTATTCATGGTATTCTTGGTACTGCTTGGGTCTTTATGTGCTTCTTCTTCCGAGAAAGAAGCACTGCAAACTCTGAGCTGTGCCTGTGGCTCATGTGTTGATAGCAGCCAAAGATCTAGTCAGTTATTTCATTGCACGGTATTATTTACCTGCTGCACAAGTATGAGTTAGTGGCCTATTACGATCTCAGTTTCTATACTGCTTCATCACTAACTAGGCTCTGACATAGCGATATAGTGACATAAGTTGATAGCAGACAAGTACCCAGCTTTGGTATTGTTCCAGGTATCTCCGAAACTGCTTCTTTTTTGCTCGCCCAACTTTCAATTTCTCTAAAACACTTTCTTTCCAGAGTAATTGTTACGCAATTTACTATTTTAGAAGATAGGATATGATGAATCTATGAGAAATCGTAAACACTGTAATCCCTCCTGCCCCCAGTCTGTTCCTAGATACTGTTAGGTTCCCTAATTAAAAACTCTGTCCAGAGCTTATTATCTGTGGCGGCCACATCGCTGGTTTTCCGTATATTGTAACAATCTTAGCTATTGCAGGAATGCACAGAATATCCCACCAGACTTGCTTCTGTCTTACACAGATTCAGGTCTCCACTATCCGCTCAACTAGAAAGGAACTTCTGTTTTTGCCACCATTGGGGTAGATGTACCTCTGAGATGTATCAAGGGAGGAGATGCTGGACAGAATACTTAATATTTCTGCCTTCTTTCCAGCAGTTATCAGAGATTTCAGTTATTTCCTTTGTCTGAGGATCTGAATGTTCATGAATATAACTGACTTGATTTTGGGAACACAAGTAGCAATGGGGCAGGACAATCACATTGTTAACTAATATTGGCTATCTGCAAACATCTGTCCCTGGTGTTCCCTAGTGAATGAAATGCTTCTTGAATTATTGAAAGATTTGCAGCAGATGCTGGTTTTTATGTTATGCATCTCTAAAAAGGCCAGCAGGTACTACCACAAGCCCTCCTAAAGACTACACTATAGCTTTTTCCTTCTTTTAATATGCTGTATCCTGAATTCTTTGAAATTGCTGTCATTGGATGCTCAAAACAATGTCATGCTAACGATTTAAAGGAACTTGTTCTTTTTTTGACAGCACAATTCAGAACCAGATTAGAGATGATCATAATATTTGTCTTAAGAGAAACTGTAATCATCAGCTGCCTTTTTTCGCAAGTTCTCCTACCCAAGGAAGAATCTGAAATCATAAGGAGTACTCTTGAGTGAAAGGTTCCTTGTAGATTGCTAGAGATGCTGCTGGCAATTCACTAAACTAATACTACCAGATATGGAGATTTACAGTTGTGTTTACAGCTTATATAAGAAATTCCTATCCTCTAGCCAACATGTCTCCTTCTAAGAGAATACAAGCTAAGTTAGCCGAACACTTCCTGTCTTGGATTTTTTTCTCTTTAGTTTCTATTTTTTGAATTAATTTGTCATTCAGTCTTTTCTTAATGTCTTCTCAAAACTTTTCCGTAGTTCAGGCTTCCTAATCTGACATAGACTTTGGTGAATCAGGTTCTCATTTGCTATCTCTGTAGACTACAAGTTCAGATCACACAAAGGAAAATTGCCTGGAAGCCCTTACAGCTGAACATGTGCGCTGCTATTTGGAAAAGAAGGGCTGGCCAGTTACATGTGCAATAAATGTTGTTTGAAATGAGTATGCACATCAGCATTCTGCACACATGCAAAATTCATTCAAATTTTCTCTTGTTGCTAATGGAGGGAGAGGTGAGGTAACTGCACCCTTCTGTCCTCAGATGAGAACACAAGGAGACACTGCACACGCTTGACCTGGCAGTACAGAGCTGATAGCAGGTCTCAGATCTAGTGGCATTGGTACGTGTATGTACTGCACACCACAAAGACCAGTTGCTTAGCAGAGACAAACAAAGATACGTTCTTCTGACATATGCGTGAAGCCATCAAAGCTTTTCCAGCTGTGTAGTTCTTGATGGTAATAAAGCAGATTTAATCTCGAAAGTGCAGATGGTGTTTTCAGAATCCTGAACCTATTTCCTGTAAGTGTATTATTGTTAAAATATAATAGAAATTTTGTAAATACCTGGAGTGCTCTTCAGAGAAAAACTAGATGTAATAAGAAACATGATGAGTTATGATAATGTCACTCATCCTCAGAATATTGTTGAAAGTGTTCTAATTAAACATTGTGTTTCTAATTGTATATTATCAACTACCATCTTCTGGACCACTCAAGTACAGCACCTTTCTGTGCTTACACACACAATCTGTTCAACAAACACATACCCAAGGATTCTCTCTTTACCTAGGCCATTTATTGATTATATAATATATACTTTAAAAGGGGGAAATATTCCTTAAGGATTATATTTTGTAGTAAGGAGTTAGGTGGACCAATAATCATGGTGATTAAAAACTTCTAGATTATGTAAATTTAACATCTGGTTTTTGGCTCCTTGGCTTTACTTTAATAGGCAGCCTAGTTAGATAGCACTGAGTGAGAATTTACTTGCAGTTGCCCGATATTTTTTCCTTATGAGCTCTTTTCTTCCACTTTAAAAATAATTTGCTAGTACCGTTATATTAAAAGCAAGGTACAAGCTCCCTCTAGTGGCTTATATGATGTGGATCATGATTTAAAAAACTGGTCTATTTTGTTTATGCCCAAATCTCATTGGACATTTTTAAAATTCAGATTCATCATGCCCGTAACTATTTTCTTTTACAGAACATGAGTATTTACCCTCAAAGCTTAGACGTGCACCGTGCAAATTGTAAACTTTAAGCCTTAAGGTGTAAAAAGATGTGATAAACAGTTGGTCATGGGTAAACATCAAATTCATAAAAATGCTGTTAGTACTGGCATGTAACACTCCAGCAAGACAAACTGGAGCATGTATATTTAGCCAGGAAGAATGGTAGAGAAATTACATTTAAAAATACTAGAGGCTGCTCCAGCCCATCATTTCCTCATTTGAAAAGACGAGAGACCTTGTCCTGTTAAGGGCTGAGAGCTCAGGTAAGCTACTGAATTTGTTTTAGGTATTTGTTTTAGATGTTTTGGAAACAAAAGCATCTGCAGTGCTACTTAACCATCACCTTAATCCCTGGTTCCTGTGCAGTTACTGTTGCCACTGTTTTTACTGTTGCTTGTTGAAGTTTGACTTAAAGTAGAGAACAGAGCATCCCAGGAGTTTGCTCTGTCTGTTGTTGTGGAGAAGCAAGATGGAAGACAAGGACAACACCTCTGCCCCTAACTAACAAATGATAAGCAGCAGTTTGTGTTAGCTGAGTAAATAAATTAGCATGCAATGCACCATATTCAGGCAGGGACATTGTGGATTGGCTTGAATTTTCTTTTTCTATGGTTAAGTTTATTTGTAGACTTTGGGGACTGAAGTATATTTCAGTGTTAGCTGCACATCATGTTAGGAGATGGTCGTATGTGTACTTGTAAGTTTGGTGGGAGAATAGAGCAGATTCACTGCCTCTGACCTCCAAATATAATTTAGGTTGTTGGTTGAATGGATATTGGGAAGCCATGCTCCACTCATAATAAGTGTTTGAAATAAAGTTAATATATGTAGAAGTGAAAAAAAGAATAAAGCACTAATAATTGACTTAACTGCCAGAATCAGATAAAGTTTTGTGTCATTCTAATATAGAATAAAAAAATGTACATTCCTGAATATGCAGTCAGTTCAAAAGCTAATCCTTTTTATCGTGAAGAATGCCTTACCTCTTAGAGAAGCCATATTTAGAAGTCATTCTTTTGGCCAAGACAATGGAGTCCTATGTATTGCCAGGTTCAAATTAAACAGAGGCATTCAAGAGGTATCTTACAGGAATACTGAAATTGTCAACTGAGACAGATTACAATACTGGATATTTGCGGGGCAGGTTTAGATCAGTTGGTTAGAGCGTGGTGCTGCTAATGCTAGGGTCGCAGGTTCAATCCCCGTATGGGCTATGCTGAGGGCTGGACTAGATGATCTCCAGAGGTCTTCCTAGATGATCTTCCAACCTTACCATTCTATGATTCTCTGTTAGATCTGGGCGGAGTCCTGAAATGTGCTCCAATGAATGTTGGTCACTATTATCTGAAGGCCTGTGAAATCCATAATGTAATCTTAATGAATGGCTTTAATAGGGATTCTGGTTTGTTTCTTTGTGTCTCCACAAAGAATCAGTTGCAAGCACAAATCATTCAAATTTTCCACTAAGATGCTTAGATTAAATTAATTCAGAAATCTTCCTTTGGACTCCAGTGAAAAAAATCTTAAGGCTATCTTATTAAGGAAACATTCATGTAACTTAAGGAAATGATGGTATATTTTAGTCTAAAGGAAACTGCAATGACAAACTGGAAAGAAGACAACTTGGAAGAAGACAACCCTTTGATAACAGAAAAGGAGTTTCTTCAATGTTGAATGCTAGTTTCTTACCTTGACTTTCGGGGAAAATGACACTGAAATAATGAACTCTGTGATTAGACCTATGGGTGCTGGTAGAAGTATATCCTCTAAATTTGCATTATGTAAAGACAGTTCATGATACAATGAATAGAACTGAAATTATAATCAAAATGGAGGCGGTTTAGTTGTTGGTGGGAGTAGACATGGGATCTTTCAAAAGGAAGATACAGACAGACTACTCAAGCATTTTAAGCAAGTTAGGCACTGGAGTATTTCAGCTCTTCAAGTTGGTCAAAATAGTTGACTTCCATTTCTGTACTGCACTATAAACTGGTAAGTATTTTGACTTTTAATATAATACTGATTTTTTTCTTTTTTTTTTCCCTAGTGATTCTATTCTGTATGGCAGCCCTAATATTTCCAATAGGATTTTACATCAATGAAGTTGGAGGTCAACCATATAAACTACCCAATAACACAGTGGTTGGGTCTTCGTATGTACTATTTGTCTTATCCATTTTCTTTACAATAGTGGGACTTCTATTTGCTGGCAAAGTTTGTTTACCTGGCTGATGAATGTCTGAACTGCAGGACTTTATGTTGGAAAAGAGCAAGACATCAAAGTTGCATTCTCAAGTTGATGCCTAAATCAGACTATCAAACACTTAAAAGAGGAATGCTTTGACTTGTTCTCACTATGCACTTTGGATTAAAAAAGGAGAGCCTTTCCATAACCAAATACAGACAACATTGACTAATCTCCTGAGCATATTTAATGCAGTCAGGTCTGCACTGTGATAGGAACTAGTGAAGAATGCTTTACACTGAGAAGCATAAGGCCCCACGTTACTGTACTGTTCCTGTTTTTAATGTCTAATGATTTGGAATTCAAAGTATTTATGAACTTTGTGGTAGACCAGAGGGTTGCAGAGGAATTCAAGTGAGGCTGGCCTCGCTGTTTAGGAGATTAGTATTTTACATCTTCCTTCTGATGAGCAAAGCCTTTGGCACCAATATGGATCAATCTTGCATTACTGCACCAAGAAGCCAATAGATCAAACATGTTCTCTAAAATGTGTGTAATAACAAGAAGACATACATCCCTCTTCCCCATCAGCTCTAGAAAAACACTAAGGAACATTTTAGAGGGGGAATTCTTCCTTATATTTATATAAATATATATATAAATATATATATATTTTGCTGATGCAGTATACAGTGTGTGTGTATGTGTGTGTGTGTGTATATATATATATATATGTATATATGTATATGTATATACACACAAATGGTTCCTGGAAAAGAACTCAGAACGCTTTGCTAGCAAAACACTGTGGTGTGCAAAACTAGAACTCAATAGAAAAAAGCCATTTCTCTGAAGGCCACATAGCTGAGAGTCTTCAGTTTACCTCATTCTTTGTAGCAGCCCTTGATTTTAACAGTTTTTTGTAATAGGTACAAACGATCCCATGCCTTTCTAGGTGCAATTTTAAGTTAAGCTAAAATTCTTTTTATGGTAATTTATTTGTATATGAGGGTAGAAGGTGAGATCATGTCATACCTTAAAGTTAAAATCTTAATTTTGGGAAACTGACACTATTTAAATTATTAGCAACTGTTGTACAGAAAGTCTCTTTTTCTACTGCTTTGTTACATTAACATTCATACATGTTCAAGCACAGCAGTTTTCCATAGATAAGCATTTGTCTAGCACATGTAAAATGCAATGTTCAAATACTGCAAACACTATTCCACTGTAAAGATGGATGAAGTTAATTTTCATGTGAGCATTAATTCATCTTTACAAAAACTGAGCAATATAATTGTTATAATTGTTACATGCCTTGTTCACTAAGATTGTTACTATAAAAATTGATTTAAGGACTGTCTAAATTCGGAGTAAATATTCTTCACTGAAAGTAGCTTTATTTTTTCACACAAAAACAAACCTTTGGATCCATAGGTGGTGTTATACTTTGCTACGCAGTCTAACCTTCCGGAAAGAAAAAAAATTGTAAATGTCCCTGGGAAGTTGTCTGCAGTATCATTCTTTATTTCCCAGTTAATACATGGTTTACCATTCTGAAGTACATTATGAAATCAAAAAAAAGAGTCTGTTTCACGTGCTGTCTTGTTGAGCTTATTAGAACTGCAGTACTAAACTCAGATTTTTCTAAAATGTAAGTGAAAGTGTACTTTAAGAATGAGGATGTTGTTTTTAAAATATAATTAGCTGTTTCCAAAATAATCACTTACCAGATAAGCTTAATTGTTTGAAAAGAAGACTATTTGCACAATTATTTTAAACTGTGTGCCATTCAAACCCTAATGGGTCCCTGTCCTCTGCCTCTGCCTCTGCCTCTTCCTTCTCCTTGCCCTTCTCCTACCAAGGTATTTTAATTGAAAAAAATGCTGAATTAAGTATGTTTCTCTTTTGACATTTTTGAAGCAATTTGTCACTAGAATGCTCTATAAATGACTTTTTTTCCAGTCAGTTCACTCACAGGTGGAAGGAAATGTTCACAGAAAACTAAGTTTTTCTAAAGTATTCTAACCTGTAAATATAGCCAGATTCCTACATGGAATTACTGGTTTAAATTTGATTTGGTTCCTAATTTAAGCCTTGATCTGCATGGGTAGTCTGATCCCCAGTGATGTTGATGGAGATGTGTATGAATATCAAATGCCTGGTTCCGTTGCAGGATGGGTTTCAAAATTTCAGCATTATCACTAGTGTTTCCTAAGGTACAATATTGACTAAAACTTAAATCATAAATTACAATGAAAAATAGAGCTGCTTCTTTTTTGCAATGTCAGTCTTGTAAATACTTCTAGAAGATTTTTTTAACTGGAACACAGGCTTGAGGGGGAGAGAGTTTCTCAGCTGCTAAGATTTCCCCCCCAGGTTTACTAATTTCAGTTACAGTAACATCATATATACAGTGGATTTAGGCTTTGATTAAATGGATTATCATTTAATCAAAAATATATACATTTATGTCAGAGCCTGTCTGTGGCCGGCTGGCTGCCTGGAACTTTATCTGATCTGCCAATGCTATTGCTATGAATTATTAAATGATAGCATAGATTTAATTAGCAGATTGTTTGATTAAATATTTGAGCATTTTAAATCCAGAAATAGATAGAGCCATCTGCATTAAAAAGAACACCCTGTAAATGAAAAGAGACAGCTGTCAACAGTTGCTTTTAATAAGGTCACTAAGTACTATATAGTACAGTATTAATTTATAGCAGAAAATCATATCTTGTAAACTGTATATAAAACACTGTTTTATGGTGCAATCATTTCTCAAACTTATGTCTGTTACTTTTGTTTTAAAGTTGTGTGCATTTTTTTCATAACTAAGAGCATCACTGTAAAATCTGCTGAATACTATTTATAGGTTTTATTTGCACAATGTTTAAACTACAGGAAGTTCGTACTGAACATGCCTAAACATCTGTAGACTTTTTCAGTTCATGAAAAGCAAATGTTTCCATATGAATTTTCTCCAAAGGTAATCCCGTATTTTATGTTGAGTGTTTACAAAATCTTTTCTGATTCTGCCAGCCATTATATATAATTTTTTGAAGGACAGCTCACTTCATGTGTCATTAGAAATTCTTAGTCATTGGCTTTAAAATTCCCCAGGTCTGACATCTTGTCATAATTTATTTGAGCACGTTTTATAGTTTATTTGGCTAACACAATGTAAGATCAGAATCTTGAAATACCTGCAGAAGGAGAGAACTAGTTAATTTATCTGTATAAATTCTTGAGCTGAACTCAGCCGAAATAATCCCCCAGAAGCTGTTTGTCTCAGATATACTTCCTTGAACGTATAATTGTTTAACGTTCAGTTTTCAGTTACCTTGCTGGCAAGTGATCCCGTTTTATCCAGCGTGCTGGCAGTGTGCGACACCACCTGAGCCTAGTCCTCTGGTTAGGGCCCTCCGACCTGTAATACCTGTGTTTCAGAGCCGTTACGTAACCACTTCAGAACACAACTGTAGATTACTGTTTGCCCCCCCAAAAAGTGAAAGCTGTCCTTTAAAAACTTTGTGAAGGATGAAAATAATGAAGGAAAATGGTATCTGCAGATGGGTTGTCCTGCCGGGAGGCCACAGCCTCCCCATCCACCCCGTCCCACCCCGCCCTTTATTAAGAATTGTTTTCTAATTGGTTAGAACATTTTTCAATTAATGATTTCCGAACAAATGTTAATACAAAATGTATAAAATGAACATAATTTTCTTCACTTGTATTTTTGTTATTGAGCAAGTTTATCAAAATAAATTGTCTACTAAAGCGCCTCGCCCCGGCTGCGCTGACTGGAACCCGCCGCCGCCCTCCCGCGCGCTGTGCGCACGCGCCGCCCCCCCCCCCCCCAGCGCCCCCTCCCCCGGCGCGGGCTCCGCCCCGTCTCCCGCGGCAACGCGGTAACACAGCGGTGCCGCCGCCGCGGGCCTAGAAGGGGCTGCGCGGTCTCGTGCCCCGCCGCGGGCGGGAGCGGTGAGGCGCTGGGGCAGGAGCGACGGGTGGTGCCCTCCAACGCCCCCGGGGCGCCCCCCGCGCCCCCCCCCCCACCCTCCGCGCCTGAGGGAAGCGCGGGCGGGCGGGCGCGCAGCGAGGTGGCGGCGCCCGACGGAGTGAAGAAAACAGTTTAAAAGTCGTTGCTGCTTCGAGTTCCTTAAGTCCGAGCGGCTGCTCGTCGGGGTCTCCCGGCCCTGCTTGCCTCGGGCTTTACCCCCCCGGCTTTGCCTCGGTTCCTCTGCTGGGTGAGCTGTGGAGCCAGGCTCCCAGCTGCGGTGGAGGTGTATAAATGAGTAAAATACTTTAGCAGCTCTTACAGAGCAATTTTAAATACAATTTCTATAGACTGGTAACTGTAACTTCTCCTTGCAGCTGCTTTTTTTTGTTTTTATTTTGCTTTTATTGCATGTGAAATGTAATTATATAAACTGGTTAAATTAATACCTTTCAAAACATTGAATATACCTGATGTTTTAAACTTTAATATGATGCCTTTTATTTATTTTTTTTAAGAAGACTGTCTCTGTATGATGGATGCATGCATCAGGAAAATGACACAGTTGTTGGACAATGATCAGTTTTTGGAAAAAGTTGGGTAAGGGTACTGTTAGAAAATCTTACTTGGAGTTATAAGTAGATACAGAATAAATAATTGTAGGTTGTATAAACTATGTACTGTTTTCTTTGAAGCATTTCTGGTACCTCAGGTGGTGTGTCTAAGCAAATGCCAAAATACAACTTTCCTTTGTGTGAAGTGTTTTATAAAGGCTTTATGACAATAGGGAATATTATAAGTTACACAATCATCCGATAAAACTTATTGTCCTGTAGGGTAAACACAAAATCCTGTCTACTAAGTGACCACCCACTATGGCAAGATTCTGCTGTGACTGACCTAGAGCAAGATAACGGACTATTAGTAACACATATCAACCAGGCACATGATCTACTGGTAAGCAAGTTTTCCAACTAAATAGAGCAGTTTCACAGGTAATACAATACAGCTTTTTTACTCTTGCTTGTCCTAAAGTCTGCCGGGTGTCAGATGTGGTTTGTAGCAGTGTCTAAAATTACGTTGTTCTTCGATACGCACTGCCTAGCTGCAGTCATTCCTGGGACTTGTGTTTTTGTCACGTTTGAACAGTACATCTCACCTCTCGTACTGCATTTAGTATTTCTCATTTGATCTACAGAGAGTACAAATGATGAAAATTCAGTCAAAAAAGGTGCAAACCACAGAAGAATGGCTAAGAAACTATAGTTTAGAGTCCTTACAATTAACGCTAGAGCACCTAATAAACGAAGGCAATATTATTTTGTAAGTATGATACTGCTCTTTCTTCTAGCAGTCTTGATTTGTGTGCATCTCTGATGCTAATTATGCATAACGTTCTAGGAATTCAAGAAATGCTGTCGAAGAGATAGAGTTAACAGAAGAGACAGTTACTGACTTTAAGTGCAGACTTTCTGAGTAAGCACATACCTTGTTTAAGATGTTGAATTGTAACTGATTGTATACTGTCTTCTTTCTTTATGTACAGATACATACTCTCTTTTTCTCAATACTAATCTAGTGTCTCTAGGAATTTCAGACTACTTCAGTACTAATTCCTATCTGCTGAGATTTAGAGTAGATCGTAATTACAAGTCAGTACAGTGGAGAATTTTTGTTTTTCATAAGGATACTTTAAAAGTTCAGTTTTCAACTGAAGCAATAAGCTCATTTTAGAAAGGCAGCTAGTGAATGGTTGGGTTTTCTCAGATAGTATGCATCTGTGAGTAATGTATTTCATATGACTTGGATTAGTTTCAAACTGTTGATCTAATCGTGAAAGGCAGCATTGCTTGGTTTTCTGTTCAGTGAACAGAATAGTGAAAGGAGTTTGTATTAGAACTAAGAAGGAAGGAAAAGGTGTAGCAGATATTTGGATGCTGACATTTTCTAAGTAAATTTTAAGTGTATGAAACCAAGCAAACTTGTGTTGAGAAAGAGATTTAATGAATAGATTCAATAGGCTGTATAATAATCATAACATTTTTGCCAGTCTTTCTAATACTTTTGTTAGTCTATTGCTAGGAATTGCATTAGTCTTCAAGATCTGGACTCTTCAGAAGGTCCATCTTCAGTACTTGCAGCTTGTGCCATCTAATTGAACTTCTCCAAATGCAGTTTAAAAAAGAAATTGCTTTTGTATTTTGAAAGGGCAAAAAGTTTTTTTCCCCTTTGAAATGTTGATTTTATGTTCATCAAATTAATGCACATAGTATTTAAAAATAAGTTGCTGAAAATAAAATGATTTTGGAAGGCATTAAGTGCTTTACATTGCATCAGTTTGTACCTCTTCTAAAGTTAAATTCTTGATAGTTGTGCTACAGTTAGATCAGAACTTCAATGCATGGGCTGCCTTCCAATCACAGATACATCTTTCTTAAGTGTTTTAAACAATTGTGTAGTTTGTATTAAATACATCTCCAGACAGTAAGCTAAATAACTGCAATGAACTAAACTGTATCTTACCAGAACTTTTCATTGCTTCATGCATATGCATGTTGAATACTCCTCTCCTTTCTCTGAATAGAACATCAAGCAACTGATTAGAAGCCATTTTTAATGAACTGGTTTTCAGACTGTTATCTGTCTAATTGGTTAAACTGCTCTAGGGGAAGAGGAATTTAAATGGTCTGCCCTGCAACCAGTTGTGTAAGAGCACTGAAAACAGAGGTTTTCCTTTTTTTTTTAATTAAAAAAAATGGTGACTAGGCACCTGTGAGAAAAAGGACATAACGAAAACAAATGTTTGAATGTGATGTTGATGCAAGATATTGGTGCAAGAGAATGCCTTAGCTAAACGTGCACTATGCCTTTTGTCAGAGCGGTTGAACTTTATCAGCAGCGAATTCAGTGGCTATTGGAGGACAGCAAAAAGGTAACTTTAACTTTGCAGTGCGTTTTTAGAGGGGAACTATGTATGGTATTAAAGAATAAATTAACCTTTGAATATAGTACAAAGTGGTTTCCAGAAAGCGTAGTTGTTTTTCCTTATGCACTATGAGTTGCATGTAGTGTACAGTGATACTTGTCTTTACAGTTTTTTTTTCTTAGTCTTTTATTAGCATGTGGTTTTCTGCTTTGTAGATAGTCTTTTTCTTTCTGTTAGCAATCAATTTCTCTTAATAATCAAGACCTCTCAAGGCCATTTAAACAGGACCAGACAGTGCTGAGCTTTCCTCTGACTGGAGCAGGGGTGTCTTACAGTCAAGTATGCCCTGTGCTGCACAGCAGGCTGGTCACCTGTTATACCTAGTAGCACTAATGGTTGGATATGGGAAAGGGACATTTTAACTTCCTCTCAAAGGGGATGAAAAAGGAAGCAGCATCTCAAAATCTAGGTTCCACAAAGCTGGTTTGTTTAACCTGTAGGAGATGCTGTAGACAAGATATTTCTCCCTCTTCTCAAATAACAAGATAAAATTAAAAAATCATTTTTGGAAAGAGAGAATATGACTTCCTGATAAGAGCAAACTGAGAGCCAGTAGTCCTTGTTCTTGTTTTTTTCTTTCTTTTCTTTTTTTTTTTTTTTTTTTGCTTTGTCACTGACTCTTCTTTACACTAAAAAGCTTAAAGTGAAAATAAACATGCAGTATTTAAATTGAAAATGGTATTGTACAGAATAAACATTCTTTTAAAACTTCAGATAAGCTTAATATTTGCAATGACTTTACTTTTTTAAGATGTTTGGCCTTATAAAAGGAACTAAAGTTGGACTTGTGGTGGATGTATCTGGTATGAGTTGCAGACCAAGATTGATGAATTTCCAGAAAGATCTTTTGGTAAGTAATAATGAAGGAGACTTTGGCCACTATAACATTAATCAAGCCTCTGTATAATTACAAGCAAGGAACTAGATGGGGAAAAAACCTGCTTACATTCATAATATATAATACAGTAGAAGTTTTTTGTTGTAGAGAAGTACATTTCAAGTGCCTTTGAAAGTCTAGTCTTTGCTGATGTCTAAAAATGAAGAAACCCCTGTTGATACCACATTAAAATATTTCCATCTTTTTTCATTTATCAGCAACCTTCTATTTAATAGACTTCCCTAACAAACAGCTGTAAGACCTAGAATGAAGTTGTGTATATGGCTATGTATGTCAAATGAAATTTCTTATGGCTCTGTTACAACACTAACTTCACTACTTTGGTCAGAACCTTGGTGTGTTAACCCCTTCCTAAAGTTCCAGAAGAAACTTGTCTGTTATTGTGCTAGATATCTTTATAAAGTATTTCTAGTGAGGAAGATATGTGGCTGTTTTATTACCTAACTTCATTTCCTACATTCGGAATTATTTAAATTTGATTTGTATTAGCTCCACTTTTCTTTATTTGTGCGTTTTATATAAAACCACTTAAGGAGAACTCAAGTTAACAGTTGCTCTGATTGGCTTAGGTCTAATGTCTGAACTGTTGTTTAGCCTTATCCATGAACACGTATTAAATATCTTCTAGTAATTGCTCAGTGTGTGAACATGTACATTAACTGAAGAGGAAAAAAATGATACCAGTACAACAAATACTTCCTGCCTGCTGCCCCTAATTAATGAATTTGCTGCATTAGCACAGATTTTTTTTTTTCAGGTTTTGTCTCAATATCCTTACTAAGTGTTGAATCTGTATATCTGTATCTCTTGGAAGCTTTTATTTTTTTTATTTTTTTTTCCTGTGGCAGCTTGGTAGCTGAAAACACAGGAATTTCTTTAAAATAGTTGACTGTGATTTTTATTATTTGCATAATAACTCTGCTAGTAATAGCATGGATGCTAAAGCTTAACACATTTTTAATTTATTAGTGCTTAATAGATGAGCAGCTGTGTCATAAGAAGCAATTGTACTGCCTTTCATTCAGTACTGAAGTTTCATCTCTGTGGGAGAGTCCAAAAAACATCAATGTTCATGTGTAAGTTATCTACTCAGTAAAATAAAGGCATTTCAAATAAGGTTTCCATTTAATTACAGCAGTCTCATGTTGATAATAAATAAAATTCTGGGTCTTGTGCCTGTAGTGATTTGTAAAAGGAGGAGGGGGGGGGGGAATTAAGTGCCATTAGTGATTTCAGGTGTCAGTGATTTTGGGTGGCTCATTCACAGGACTTGCTAAGGTATCTAATGCAAGATTTTTAGTAGTCTTTGTGATCTGTTTTACTCAGGATCTGCATGTAAAATGTGCATGTTCTCCCCCCCCCCCCCCCTCAGGCTTCATGAAGCAAGACAGTGGGTGCAACAGCTGGAGCCTGGTGGAGGCTGTAATTTGCTGAAAGCCTTAAAACACGCCCTTACAGTGAAAGAACTGGATTCCTTGGTCCTTATCGTAGGAAGCTGGTAGGTGCATTATCTTTCCTAGCAACCAGTTTTAACTTGATCAATTGATACAAGAATCTGAACTCGATACAGAAATAAACAGAAAATTTAAGATCCAGGTTTTATCTCTTTAAGTTGGTATCACTAAATTCCTTTAGTTCTTCCCTCTTTCACTATTTATAAATCTCTCCTGATACAAAATTGGAGTTTTCCTTTGCAGATGAGTTAATAGACTCTCAGTGGATTAGTGTGATTAGCATTACATCAGTAAAAATCCTTCAGTATCATTGAGGATCTTGCTGAAAGTGCCCATGCTTCTGGGAAGATTAGACAATTAGCTAGATTTTACTATGAAATAACACTGAACATTCAAAGTTAATCATCTTTGTGTAATCTTAGTGATGCTGATGAAAAAAATTAAAATGTCTGATTAAATGAACAAAAACAGTCAACAAGGGCTGCTGAGACAGAATAAATTTTGGACTTAAATTCTGCAGTTCTGTTCTAGTTATTTGAAAAATTGCCTTACTGAAGTCATGGTTACAAGAAAAAGAGACCACAGTAAAAGTTCTGGGAGTGTTACTGTACTCCTTTATTCATTATGTTTGTTCTAAATGTGCAAACAAGGGATGGTGTAAGCTTGGCAAGTTTGATAGTGTGTTTGGCATTACATTTCACCTGACTTACTGAATATAGCATTCAGCTAAAAGGTTCCAAGTTCTGCAAAAGTCTGCTTTGAACTGTAATTAACAATTATAGTGAGTTCAAGTGAAAACTTACTTGATTTTTGTTCCTGGTGGAAGTTTAGCTAGAGGTAAAGATTTTTACTTGCCATGAAGAACCACCAAAACTTAGAGAATGAAAGCTGTGTGGGTCATTAAGCTCTAAAGAAAAAGCAAAGTTTTACTTCCTTTGGTGCCTTTAGAAGAAAGCAGTCTTACGTGCCCTCGCATAAAGCTGAAGATCTGAATCGAAGACTTCTGTATCACAGTTTTTCAGAGGGGTCAAAACCATCATTCATGATTCTTAGTTCTCGGCTAGCAAAGATTAAATTTGGAGCCCTTCATCCAAGACTCATTATGAACCAAAACAGAATCTTCGTGCTTTTACTTTAACTCAGGTTTTTCAAGGCTGAGTTAAACTCCAGTAGTGGTATCCCAATAATGGTTAAAAGAGGGAGAGGGGGTCAAAGTATGCTAGTGATTGGATTACATTCCCATGATTTCTTATTTCTTTCTCATTTAGCATTCATTTTCTCTGTCATTTTCTTCAACATGGCCTTTTTTTCCCTGTTTGATTCGTATTGTTGTTAATATATTTTTTTCTTTCTTTTTAATCAGCCCTGATCAGTCATTGGAAATACTGGCTGACTATATTCAGCAGGGTATGCTTGGGAGAAAACTGCTGATTCATGCTGTTACATATGATTGTAGCAATTCTGCCTCTCTTGTAAGTAATTGTGTTAATACATATTTCCTTAAGTATCTAGTTATATATTTCCTGTTTAGCTGCAGTGTCTTTTTCATAAACTTGCAGAGATGTTAGACTGCTCTTTGACTAGTTCCTGAGATGTGCTTTCTTTAGAACTGGTGAAAGGTGAAAGAACAAGGTGAAAGAACTTGTTTGGAGCATCTTGATTTCTTCATCGTAGTTGGTACCAAAGCCAGAAGTGCCAATTAAATACACTTGCATTGCTTGGTCCCCAAGTGATGTTCACTGACTGGGCAGCTTAGCATCAGCAGTTATTTCCAGATAATGGTCCTGTATGTTTACAGGGAGATTCTGTGATTAAGAGCTCTTTTGCAAGTGGAAGCAGAAAGGTAGGGGACTTCACGTAGGTAATACCACAAGGAGGAAGAGTGGGAAGCGAGTTGGATCATAGTAGGGAGGCAGAGACTTGAAAGTGAGGTCATGGGAGTATGGCAGTCTTTGAGATAAGAATATTTTTGTGGGGCATAGCATCTGTTTAAACCCTACAGTCCTGCTCAAATTGCACTGCAATGGTTGATGAAGAGCAATGGTGTGTATGTTAGCAATGACGACAAGTTTGAAGGAAGAAGAGGGCAGAAAGATAAGCAGTTCGTCTTGATTAGTTTCTGCACAGAACCTTGCTTTCAACTGTTGATTGCTAGTTTAAGTGTATCCCAAAGGCAAAATACGGATTTCAGTAGTAGGGAGGACATAGTTGAAATCGTGATTTGGAGAGAGGAGATGAGACATATATGGGGTAAGGGCATTGCAGTAGTGGGAAGAAGGATTGTAGATAGTAGAAGAGGAAGAAATAAGTGAAAGGAGGAGCAAAGCACTTAGGCTGATATGTGTATTTCTAGACTTCAATGACATGCCCTTGATCTGCCTAACACAAGCTTGCCTTGAGAGGAAAAGCAGTTAACTTTGGCATTTTAACACAGAGTGAATGAACTCGTCCATTTCTATCTTTTTTTTTTTTAATTTCTTTACTGAGTTAGTTTTCCCCATATTCTTAAAATAAAACTAGTAAGAAAACAATTAAAGCATCTTATAGTGATATTGGCTTTCTCAATATATATACCTTAAAGATTCTTTCTCCATTTCCAATTAAGAATTGAATAGCAGCAAGCCATGTTGTCAAAGGAGATAACCAAATCAAAGTAACTGTTTTTCTTCTGATCTGTGTATGTAGGCAGTTCTAAAGAACCTTGCAGAAGTTGTAAGAGGCCGTTATCATTGCTACTCTTCAAAGGGAGAGGTAGGTGAAGGCAAGAAGGACAAAGGTTTTTTTTTCCTTTGTAATTCTTCACTCTTGGAAGGTAAACTTCTCATAATCTGATCGACAGTTTATAGCAAGACAGAGTGCCAAAAGTTGTCTTCAAGAAAGTGCTGAGGATGTGCTCAATAAACATGTGTTTAAGTCTTTCTACCATTGAAAATGCTTTCTTAAAAGTGCAATAAATTTTTGCAGAAGTTGCTCATTGACTCAAAGCTGGTACATAGTGTGAAAGCAATGGCAGGCTTATTGTAGAGCAATTCAAGAATTCCTTGTTTATAGAATAATGATTTCTATATACAGTGCGTTGGATGCATTTACACTTGATTTGACTATGCCAGGCAGTCTTATAAGGATGAGTGTATGTCAAATCAGGAAAGCTGGGATTGGTTGATATTCAAATAGCAAGTAACTTTCTTTTTCACCTTTGTTTCTGTATGTACAGAATTTTGATAGTAGTGATGTTGATCTACTGCGTCAGGAATACCAGAAGGCTAAAGACTTAATCAACAGCATCAAACAGATTTTTCAGAGACGAATCAATGGCTCACTTATTAGTAGAATAGCGGATGTATGTATTGCATTTGTTATTTTCGTATGTACTTTGAAGTACCACGAGTAGAACTCTGCAATGCTCACAATGTGAAAATATTTATACAATTACTCAGGTATTTGGATAAATAAACTTAGGATATCATGTACTGGCATCTGTTGTAAGACTAAATGAATGCCAAAAACTGCAAAGGAGGCATTTTGCTAGGCATTTCTCTGAAATGCAGCAACTTTTGCAAACCAACCAAAATATAGTGGAAGAATAAGTTATACTGTGGTCATAATGAAAAGCTAAGAAAAAATCCTTAACCTACCTGTGAGCATGATCATTTAAATGAAGTTCCAACAATCCTTTAAATTAGTAAAAAGATACTTATTCCTATCTGATTAAGGCGATGCTTACACCAATTGCAAGACTGTAAGAAGTTGTCTAGATCCATTACTAGTGATATAGTTTAGAAGCTACAGTCTCTTACACAAATGTCTCTGTGTTGGTCCTTACTGCTACAACTTGGCATCATTCTTTCGGTAACAGTTGTCTTGGTAATATTTCTATCTTCCTGCCTTATATGACCAACATACCAGAGAAATCTTATTTTCTCCAATAAGATAATTTCTAAATGTTCTTGATAAAGAATTTCCTGTCACTTTTCTTCTTCCTGTGGAATGTTTGGAGAATTTCTCATTCTGCTTTACTTTGGTAGAGGGATTATATGTCTTTCTTTCACCTTGTGCAAATAAACATATTAAGTGACTATTCTGGCATACTACTCTCATCTCTGTACTTTCTAAGGGCCTGGAAGTTTGTAAAGTGGCTCAGTTCAGCTATGATTGCTAAGCTTTTATGCTAAAAACTCAGTAGTGCTGTTTTACAAAGCTATGGCTACATAGCAATTTTTTGTTATTAAAACAGTCTGCTCTGTCACAGCTAATATGGGCAGTGGTGTGAGGTGAATAGGTCAACTCTGGCAGAGGGACTGAAAACTTCCATCAGGTGTCACTGAGTATTTGGTCATCTGACACTCCAGGCTGCAGACAAACTGCTTGTGTGTGAATAATATTTCTAGTTCTGTTCTCCCTCATGTTTATGTGTCATGTAGTAGTAGTATGTAGAATTCTTTTATGTTTCTTTTCCAACTTCATAATTCATACAAACTTCCTATAGAGCAGAAATCATCCAGAAATGACTTAGAGGTTGCATATCTCTAAAGTAATAAAAGCTTATCATTTTTGGAAACTTACTGGTCAGACCTTATCTAAGAAAAAAATCATTTCCACAGACTTCTGTCCACTCATTAAGCAAAGGTCTTTTCAAATAAGGGCATTTGAACACCTCACCGGAATTTGTTTGTTTGTTTCCACAAGTGTGAATGAAGGTAGTGTGTGTTTCACTTTGACTCTATGCTCAGTGCAGATAGCAAAATGGAGAAATCAAATTGATTTCTCCATAATGAAGATCCTTTTCCTACTTACTGGCAGACCTTTCTTTAAGAAAAGTATGTGCAGCCGTGATGTTTTCATTTCCTGGAAGGATTTTTGCATTGGAACTAATACAGTAAAGTTAATGGAACACTGTCCCCCAAAAGCTATTTTTAAGAGGACCTATGGTAGTTATGTTCCAAGTATTTCACTTGTTGAAATCCCAACACTTCAGTGAACATAAGTAAAACTAATATTCTTTACTAGATATTTAGTACTGAGGGGAAAAAAGTATACTGATACTTACAAGCGTCCGTCTTAAAAATCTATTTTAGATTTCCACAAAATACACAAGTACAACACCTTCCAACTTCTTACCAAAGCCTCCAAAGCATGAAGAACCATTAGTTATTCGAGTACCAAGCTTCCCAGCCAAAACCTCAAGAGACTGGTTAAAGACAAATGGATTGAAAGGTAGCACAGGGAAGGAAAAAAAAAAAAAATCCTAACTTGTATGAAACATAACTTGAAGATAGAGCATATGTTTTATTTAATTTTTTTGTTCCTTTCTACAGCTAAGAAATTAAACCTTTATCAGGTTTTGGCTCCTAATGCTTTCTCTCCTGTGGAAGAATTTGTACCTATTCTACAAAAGACAGTATCATCAACTCTACACGAGGCAGGTGATGGGGACCCTTTGCTTACTTTTCCCTATTTTAATTTCTATTGCTGCATTGTTCTAGTCAAAATCAGTCCTCTGTAAGATAGTGACATTCTAGAGGCTTTAGCTGAAGTTAATCTCATGCTCATATAGCTTATATAGGCTTCTGTAAACACCTAACTTCATTATTTGTCTTTCTAGAAAGCCATGATGCAATTTGAATGGCATGATGGAACTGTGAAAAATATCCACGTTGCTCCACCGGTATTATATAACTATCAAGTGAGTTATCTGTGGTGACTGGGCCTTATCAGGACTATGTTACTATCTAATTATTCCACTGCTAACTGTCCTGTTACATAAGTATGGACAGCCTTTGCAATATAAGTCAGCAGTGATTTGGTCAGACTGAGGATCCAGATTCTTACAGTATTTTGGAAGGAGACCAGAGAAGAAAGTTCAGCAGCACTGTTCAAAAATACAGCAGTGTGTACATTTTGTGATTTATGTGTAAGGTAATATTTGTGTTATTTTTCCCACATGTTTATGAATTGTTTAAGCTATATACTGAAAGGATACAGACTGATAAAGTACTCCTGCTTGTTTTAACAAAACTGTCCCATTTTACTTAGTTTAACTGCAAAAAAATGTCTGTTTTGTTTTATCTCTCTGAAAATCAGCAAGTCCCGTAAATAAGTGTCTAATCATTATTGGTTAGATCAAGAGAGACCCAAGGCATAGGAGTGTTCTAGGAAGCAGTGTAGCAACAAGCTTGGATGATTGTTGCGTGTTATGAAGGATTATGTGTAAAGGCACATCACATAGTGGCAAACCAGAGCTTATCCATGTTGTGGCAACTTCATCCAGCAGATGTGCAGGAAAGAGTCAAGACAAAGGATTATTTTGAAATCAAAAGCTTGATCTTAAACTGTCAAATAATCCATAAGACTTACTGAAAAAGGGATAAAAGACATACTGTGACAGAAGTTTATTTGGTAGTTGAGCTTGTCTTAATTACATGAGCAAGTGGTTGAAGGGACATGAGGAGAATAGTGAAATAAGATTAATGAGAAAAGATATAGTATTCCAAAACAACAGTGTTGATTTTTGCATGTGGGGAAGATAGCAGAAGCATATGACAGTCTACATAATGAGGAAACTCACAAGAATAAAAATAGAGTTGCCTGGGTCATGGCCTAGCACGAGTATGTATTTTGCATTTGGACAGTATTTACGTACGTGTGAGTTTCTGTCCCCTGTAGTTTGAGTTGCTTTCCACAACATCCAGCACCAAGTGTCTTTCTACTTGAAATACTGCTGTAACACCTAAAGATGAGGAATATGGTACAGTACATATAGAGATGCTGGTAGGACTTGGGAAATACAATTTATATTCTGCATCTGATCTGTACTTTTAGATAAATTATGTTAAACTTTTCATTGTGAACCCTTTGCTCTTTTCTTGTGGGAAGTAGTTTGTATTCTTCACTGTCAAATGATAAGCTCCAAATTTAAAAAGCTCTACGTGATTGCCAGATGTTAATATTCTTCAGACAACCACTTCAGAAATAATTCACTTTCTAGTGCATAGGAACTTCTTCATGACTGTGAATAGGATTTCAGCCTTGATAGTGTTCCTACAACAGTCTTGTCGTGCATCTAGACAGAACATATTTTTGCTAACAGGAATGTCAAAGGCAAATGATCTAGATGTATCTTTGGTTTAACCAAACCTGCTAAGAATCAGAAAGCAAAATTTTTTTCTAATTACTTTATAGAAGGTTGGCATACTTCGGCTTTACTCAAATGTGTCATATATGTGCAAGTTGTGCAAGCTGGATATTTTAGTATACACTCAGCCCATTTTTTATATTTCATGTGAATTCTGAAAACTCTGCCAGCGTAGTGCTACAAACAATATTATTTAAAAGCCGTTAGTTGATATTACACTACACTTACCTCTGAGCATATTGGTCTGTATCTGCAGAATTTTTTTGTGCTTTGGGTGAGTATTCCTTTCTCTGATGTACCACCTGGGAGGAAACTTGAACAATGTGTGACAGGGCCACTGCTACTACATGTCTCTTGAGAAACCATGAGGACTGGAACTCAAATTCTCAAGTTTTTCTAGTTTACTCAGTCATCTACATCTTGCTCTCATTTTTCGCTCTCTCTTTTTCCAAAGTGAATGTGGTTTTTGAGGAAGCTCTGCCTGAAGCTGAGTCTTCAGGCTCGTCTGGGTATGTTTGGACATTGATTGTAGAAGTTTTGGTTTTAAATCTCTGTGTGGAAGATGAAATATCACTGTGTAGGGTTTGAGTCCTGGGAAAAACAAAGGATTATGTCACTGTATAACATGATATGAGCAGAGATACCCAGTTCTTCCTGATCCTACAGGTGTGTAACGTACAGTTTAGACAAGACAAGAACTGTTCAAAACAGGCAAAAAGTAACAGTTGCCAAAGGGAAGTCTGTAAGCAGCTGGTAGAGCCTGTTTTGTAGACTCAGAAAGTTGGAGAGGATTCAGAGGAAAGTAGGTTTGTCCAAAGCCCCATTTAGTTTGAAGCATTTGCATAATGCTTATAAAATACCTACTCCTTGACTTCCAGCATGCAGTTATATGTATAAAGGATATTTCTCAATAGCTTTCAGGCCTTTAGGGATCCCAGTAATTTGTTTGATGTAGATGTCTGGTCCAGAAAGTTCATAGAATCTTGATTTTTCAAAAGTTCAGAATTCTTCATTAACCTGGAATTACTACTGCTTTTCTGTAAATGTCTAGGCCATTCTTCATTCTTTGCTCATATGACTTTTGAAGCATCAGCAGCTAGAAGAGGAGAGCTGTTTAACCTTTGCATGTGTGGATTAAGAAGCAGTGCAGTTTGCCATAGAATATTGAAGGAGTTGATGAAAATGATTTAACAAAACTAAAAGTAAAAACATCCAACTTGTCTCTGAGAGACAGAGAAATAGGTTGGTTGTTAAATTATGGAAGGCTGAAAGTAGGCTGGGTAATTATTCCTTTTGGGTGGCATACTCTAAATTGTAATTCTAATTAAGTAGCAGAACAAGATGATACCTCAGTCTCTAGCAATATACATTAAATTTTTTTGAAGAACCACATTCAGTGGTGCTCTGTAACACATCATCTTACCTTTCTTTCCAGTTCCCTCTAGCTACATTCCACACTGCTCTCTGGCATCCCTCACGTTCACCTTAAGCGTCCCTCACATTCAACTTAAGCTTTTGTACTCACTCCACAAACACATCCTGCTTTGCAATTGCTTTCAGCCTGGTAGCTGCCATACTTTCTGCAAGAGGATGGCAAGGCTACTAGAGGTTTTGTTCTCAAGCTTGCAGATGAATTAAGAACATTCTTAGATGTGGGATATTAGCTATTTATATATATATATATTTTTTTATATATATATATAAAAAAAATAATTTGCCACGGTCAGCGTAAGTATATAACCTTAAAACTACTAGTGCATAAGGAGAGTGCTTACACTGTACAGAATATTGCTGATTTGTACAAGCACTTTGTTAGATCTTGTAATCACAGAAGAAGTGGGAATAGATATTGTGTATATGTGTGTGTGTGTTTGTTTTATTTATTTATTATTTATTCATTATATATATTTTTATATATCTATATAAACTTTTAATATACACACACTCTCACACAGGTAATGCATGAAAGTCTGCTGCACTTTTTCCTGGCAGTAGTGATTATTGAGGGCTTGTCCCTTGGTTAGAATGCAGTGTGCCAAAGAAGGGAATGAGTTTGGCAAATTAGAAGTTGCTTGGGAATATTGTCAGCCTAAGATGTGTAATGTAGTGGTTGGCTGGTTCTTTTTTTTTTTTTTTTTTTTTCCCTCTCCTCTGTACCCCTCCAGTGTTCCAAGGAATGTTTCAAGGCGTTAGGACAAAGATTAAAAAAAAAAAAAAAAAAGAGAGAGAAAGAGGCTGAGAAATCTGTAAAGCTCTATAGTTGAGGAAGCATACATGGTCAAAAAGATTTTATGCTTTTTTTTTTTTTTTTTTGTAAACTGTATTTTGAAGCAGTTTACTTTTTTCTGTTTTTATGTGCTTGGCCACTATTTTGGGCAGGATAGCAAGGGGAAGGTGAAGAGGAGGATATAGATTTTTAGACACTTTGAGGTTTTTTTTTTTTAATCATTGTATATTCTCCTCATGGACTTTTCTTTTACACTTTTTATTCATTTTGACAGTGGCATTTTGTTCTTAGTTATTTGTTTCATTACTATGCTGTCATGTTGCTTCTCAATTAAGCGTCTGGCAATAAGAAGACTTACTTGAACTATTTATTTATAGCTTAAATTTTCTATATTTTTATCTGCAGAAACTCCTTGGTAAAATGGTAAGAATCTATGAGAGACGAATTGACTGGCTATCTGTTGCTAGCAGAAGAATATGGGGAAGTGTTTGTGAGAGGAGGTATTGTACTTTGACAACCCTTTTTGCGTGTGTAGGCAGTGGTTCTTACTTGCTAGCCTTTGCTTTGTGTGTAAGTGAGCACCGAGGAATACAGGCCAGAAAATAGTCAGAGGTAGTGGCAACAGTTGCAGGTATCACTAGTGCAAGCAATCCACTTTTGAAAACATTAATATTCAGCATTTTTAATGATTCATCGAATTTAGCATCATCAGTCAATACACAAAACTGCGATTTCTGTGAGGTAGGTTGAGACTCTTAAATTTCAAGTTATCTAGCAAGTAAGCCTTTGGGAAATGTTCTGTCTTAAATAATACATTAGCCAGAATCATCAGGTTCTGTTTAAGGTTTACAGTCAGCTTTCCAAACCCATGTTATTAGCATTTATACCTGGAGCATTTCAGCACATAGGGCTTCTTATCAGATGAGGTTCAGCCTATCAATTACCTTCTGCTGCCACCACTTGCTGAGGTATTCTTGTGCCAGATGTCAAATATCAATGTAGATATACACTAAAATCTAATGTCTTTCCCTGCATGAGGCCTGAGGTCTGTACTTGACTCTGTATTTGGAGGTGATGTTTATTTACATTGTATCTGAGTCTCTACCACATATTCCACCCAGCTCTAGTTGCACAATTTGTTCCATTTACCAACCTTGAATATGAAGTTTCAGAACACAGGAAGATAGAAGAGACAATTGTTACTTAAGATTTTCTTGTTCGTTCATCAAGGATTGAGTTAGTGCTACTGGCCCTTCTGTTGCGTGGGGAGCTCATTTCTCCCTGGCTGTCCATTGCACTTGTGACTCCATTCATAATCACTACTCCCAAGTTACTGCCTGTCCAGTAAATAAGACAAGCCTGCATTTTATCTACAAGCATGACTTTATATGTGACCATAATGAAGAAGGTCATTGTTAACACTTTTTCACAAAATAGGCAATATATGTGCCAGATATCATCAGCCAGGCCATAGCTGAGCAACCAGTCTATCTGTCACTGACTGACTGGGAGAAGAGTTACCATGCATCTTTGGAGTCATGCTGCATATGTTCTTGGAGTAATGGCCAAGGAGAGGGCAATGAACTGTCCAACAGCTTCTCTTCTTGGATAACTTTAACATGTTTCAGCCATGTTCTGGGTATTCCGGTACTGAGAAGGAAAAGGACTTATTTAAGGGTCAACAGCCAATATGGTGCTACGAGTGCCAGCACCCTGATTATCCCATGGCTTTATAAAGAGGATAGTTTCCTTTATTGAGCTAACATTTTTGCAGATTTTTTTCTATATGTTCACTGTTCATACATTTTTATTCATGGTTAGAAGATACTTTCCTCAGTGAATTAAAGATTATAGTAAAGATGAGAATATGTAATTAAATACTTTTTTTGATAAATAACATGTTTCTTATGTAGGGTGGTTATACTCGTTGATGTATCAATGACAAACTCTATGTATATCATCCACATTCAACATTCTTTGCGACTTTTGCTTGAAGAACAAATGTCAAATAAGGATTACTTCAATATCATAGCGTAAGCAGACATTTAAGATTCTTTTATAATAACTGTAACATCGTGCAAGAAGTATGGTGATTAAATTTACTAATGAGTGTATTTTAGATTTTTAAAAATATTTTATGGTGAAATATTTGTAAGAATAATACTGATTCATCTTTATTGGATAAATTTATTGATGAGATATACAGAGTTTAAGTTATTAATTAAAATCCTTGTTTTGTGTGAGGCTCACTGAAGTTAGATACATCATATGTATAATATTCTCTTCCTATTGTATTGTTCATAACAGTACCAATTCAAATGTCAGAAACTTTTTGTAGAAGAGAATTTTGGAGATTTCTCAGGTGCCATTACTGAAAATGCCCTTTAAATTTTACAGTCAAGTTTCTGAATGGCAGGTAACAGTGAGAGGCAGCAACTCCAGAGTCCCAGAATCCGTGGGAGAGCAGAGCCTTTGTTTCACAGGAAGGACACAGCTGTGGGCTGCATCTCAGGGTTGGGATTTTGTATGTTTGGTTGGTGGGTTTGGGTGGAGGGGAGGACAATCCTTCCTAGCTTCTGCTGAGCTTTTACCAGGTCATTTAGCTTCCGCTCCAGGAAAGAAAAAAGTATTCAGGCCCACTGCCTTGAAAAGCCATCCCTGGGCAGTGGATAGGTGTGAATAATTAAATGGTTTGAAATATAACTTAACATCAGATAATTTTACATTTGTAAAATCCCAAGTCATTTTTTTAGTGAATTTACTCCATGCATTTGTATGTTGTAAAGTATAATCTGAACATTAATTGCTGTTATCTCTCTTTAAAAGATTTGGGAATGACATTGTGCCTTGGCAGCCAGAACTGGTTCCTTCCCAGTTGGAAAACTTACAAAATGCTTGGAGGTAGGATCAAATAAATTAGTCATACTTTGTAATTAAGCAAATGTAGATACCATAAAACAAGTATAACAGAGTATCAAATTTAATCCAGTGTTGTGAACTGTTTAGAAAATTGAAAAGTTGATTATATTACAGAAGTAGTTCATCATGAACTGTTCTGCACTGTTTGTTCATGATGGTTTGTTATGAAAACAACATCATAACATTTAATGTCCAGTGACTTTATTTCCAGTGTTCAACCTATGGGTACAGAAGTGTCTATGTAAGAAATGCACTGGTTACATGAAAAATTCCCCCTAACTTCGAATTCAAGTCAGATCTGAAAGCCAAGGTGTTTTTTTGTTATTTTTTTCATTGTTCCCTCCCCTTCACCCTCCCTCCCCCCCCCCCCCACACACACACACTGGAACCAAATTCAAAGTTTCTGCCTGTGGATTATACTTCAATGATATCTATGTAGTTTTACTTTATTCCATATTAATGCTGTAAGTTCTGCTATTACAGTTATTCCAAATAAAATGCAAAGATAATTCTTATCTTAAGACCTAAGGTGCCATGGTCACAAACCACAGTGGCAAGGTTATTACATAACCTGGTTTTGCTGGCTGTCGTTGTTAAAACTTTGAGACTCTAGTGCATTGTTATTTAGAATTCTTAATGCTCTTTTTTTCTGCTTAAAGCAATAATTTCATTGCTTCATTCTTTAAACTGTGATTATTTGTAAAACTTGTCCTTTTAGGTGGATATTGAGCTTGCAGTGCAAAGGGAGTAGAAATTTCATGACTGCTCTCAGGAGAGCTGTGGAAGTAGACTTCAAAGACAAAGATAAACACAAATCACAGGGGATGTATCTGCTTACTACCGGAATACCTGATCAGGAAACAGTGAGTATCATCATAGGCTTTGCAACTGTTAGTAAATTCCTATAACAGTTAATCTCAACTTAATTCTTCTCTCTCCTTTTTTTCCTTCATGCTAGTCACTGTAGTTTGCTGGCAGAATATTTCTCCTTCACCTGTCTAAGCCAGCACAAATCTCAGACTTCAACTTCTATAATTGTTGTTTATGTTGTAGGTAGTAAACACTGATCATGGGTAAATATTAATCATAGATAATTCTGGAGATATTTTGGGGATTCTTCTCTCAGTCCAGCTCTGGCTTTCATTTCACTAGCAAATTTGAGTGTGAAGAAGTCAACTCTGATTTTTCATATTATGATATTGTTATCTTATAATCCATGGGGAAAAAAGCTGCAAGTAATTTGACAATGGAACTTTATAATACTGTGTATAGAGAAAGCTGCCATTTTGAATAACAGTAATCCATTGCTTGCACTTGTGTTTGTAGCACATGCGCTCTGTGGCTGCTTAGCCATGTGCACTGCCTGGAATTTCCAAACGTAAGGTAGTCCTACCTGTGAGTGTTCAGCAGGGTCTCTTGCTCTCACTACCAAACTTCTTGAAATTCTGGACAAACATAAGAAATCAATAAAAAGCCTATGTGGTAAACAAGAAGTATGTGTCCAGAAAATCCAATGAATGGATCCATGTCTACTTCTTTGCTTTAGTGCATAGCTACCTTGAAGTCTGTGACTCAATTCTTTGCCTGTATCCATCCACATCTTGCATCATGGCTGCAGCAATACTAATACCATTGCTTCTAGTAATGGTAACAGCAGTAGTTTTTTTGTATATGTGTCATTAGAAAAGGCATTCAGCTACTCAAGCTTTATTCCTGTACTGCACTGCTCAGGTTGGCAGTGTTTGTACCACAGTTAAGGAACTGGTTGAGTAAATAACTTCTCTGAGGTAGGGAATCACTACTGTGTTTTTTGTCTTGCAGCACACAGTTAGTGCTTATGTGGCTGAGACTTGCAGAGGTTGTGATTTGCAGCTTCATGTCTGTCTGTTCAGTGTAATGGAGGATTTTGACTCCAATGGCATTATTCCAGCTCGCTATGCTAATCCAACTGAAGCTGCCATTGCTTTTAAAGAAATAGTACAGGCAGCTAATGGAAGATTTCATTGGTTTGGAGAAACAGGTATGTGAAAAGGAAAGCTGACAGATACTACTTTTTCATTAGCTAATATTCTTTTATTATTGCATCTTTTACTTTCTAGGATATGACAATGATATACTTACTAGCACTGAGATATAAACAGGCCTTAGTCTAATCAAGGCTTTCAGTTATATTGCAGAATAAATATTTTATTATAGTGCACCATTAATGCAAGAATTTGAATTTAATTAAAGTAGATATAATTCTGCAAACTATTTTCTGCCAGGTGTTTTCAAGATGACCATTAAAATATAGTTACTGATGTAGCAGGTTCAGAATGCTAGGTACACAAACAGACCTTTTTCTTGTTGTTACTTTTTGGTATGCTCTAAAAGTTGTTGTACACGTAAGTTATTTGTCTACTGATAAGCATATATTTGACTATCAGGTATTTTTGAAAGTGATGATATCAACATTATTGTGACTGAAATGGAAAAAGCAATCAACTATTCTCAAAAGGTATGAATGTTATGTTTTTCTTCAGAGGGGGGGAAAAAAGGAAAAAAAAAAAAAAGAAAAGCAGTGTTTGCTTAGCTGACAGCGCAGAAGATGAGATGTAATGAAAATCCTTATGAGGACTTAGAATGTGAGAAAATAGTCAAAGTTTATTAAATATGGACTAGGAAGCAATTATATAATAATGCTGATGGTGGTTGATGTTAGACTGTCAGTAATTCCATATCAAATATGAGGAGATTATGGTTAAAGTGATTCTCCTCTTTGTTGCTAATTACATGATTTTCAAGTACAATTAATTGTTTGCTTATTCCAAATAAATCACAGTGGAGGGAGGAGGTGTTGTTATTGGCAAAGTGTATTTGTTCATTTCTAAAACAATTGTTTTCACAAATGTACTAAGGATGTAGAATTAGACAAAACAATATCTCTACCTATTGTATGCACTTTTTCCAGAGAGATCTAGCAAAGTAGTTGAGGTAGTATAGCCAGCCTTTCTGATAGCTGCTGCTTACAAAAATGTAATTAGAAAGATGTATACAGTGAGATTTCTGTCCAGAGGTTGGACTGGTTGTTGCATGCAAGCTTGAGCCACAGAGGGGTGGGTTTTTTTTGTTTTTGTTTTGTTTTGTTTTTTGTTAAGAAAAGTCAGGTGTAGGAGGGAGGGAATGTTCAATGGGATTTTATGCTATTATATATTATTACTTAATGCTTGCATATGTTTGGTTCATCTTCCTCCCATTTGTTATGATTTTGATTGCTTTCTAGAACATATACTCAAAGCAGGGAGAATTTCCCACCTATGTGTTTGAACAAGCGTAGCATGAAGAGATTCTTTTTCCTTTAGAGGTGCTAAGCATTACCAAATTAATTTGGTATTAAATACATGTACTATTTTAATAATAAATATGTCTGTCTTTCAAAATGTTATTTGCTTAAATTGCCTGTGTATGAGTTATTTAATAATCTGAATTTTCGTTTCAGTGTGCACTCCTAGTGAGATCCTTAAAGCAACGTTCACAAAATCAGTCTGTTAATCCATTTATGCAAGAAAGAGACTCAAAGATGCTTGCGAAAAAAAAGAAAAAAAGGCCACAGAAATTGCCATCTCCAAAACCCACAGCTCTGAGTCTGGCTAGAATGGTTTGAAATGCTTCAGTGTCCCATTTTTAAAATGCTGTCAGTTTTTATCAGTGATCTTACCTGAGTATCAGATGAGTATCTCTTTTTCAAGACAAGTGCTCAGGCTGAAAATTTGAAAAAAATGGAATATTACTGTGATATTACTCTGAATTTACATTTTAACTTACATTCAAAATGTTACATAAACAGAAAATAACATCTTTCTTACTCCTGCTGAGTGATTAAATATGATAGACTGTAGTGTCAAAAGTTGTTTAAACAATCCCTCCTCTGACCTAAAAAACTTAGTGTTTAATGAAGATAAAGGCAGAGCGGAAATTTACTTTGCCAAGTTGCCTCTATTTCACAAGACCTTCTAGTGAATATTGAATTGTATGATATTCTGTTCATTTACATATAGGGCAGATGAAACTGAGTAACATACAGCTAGGATTAGAATTCAAACAAAACCTCTTGGTTTTGTTAATATTTTCCATGTTAATTTTACCTACATACACATCTATTTTGAGTGGGTGTGCAAATCTGTCGGTGCTTACACTTCAGTATCTCTATGTGACTAGATTCAGAACTTTTGTTTCAGAGGATATACTTAACCTTTTGATAGGAAATTCTGAGGTCTCGTCTTTGAAATACGAATAGCACTTTCCAGTGTAACTGTGTTCATGTTAGAAAGACCTTTCGAGGTAAGCTAACAGGTCTTCTGTGTTATTTTATCAAAAAACATTATATACTCAACACCATCTCACACGTGCAGGAAAAAAGTCATCACTCAGATATGAATACATAGCATAGTTTTATAAGAATTAAACCTGTAGAAAACAGTTACAGGTTAGTCTATAGCCGTCAAGTATTTCTTTCATCTGGTTTTTACAGTAGAGCTGTATAATAAATAAGAAAATTTGATATCAGTTATTGGAATACTATGTCCCAGCAAAAGTCTGATCTTACAACAGCAGTAAAAAAAGTTTTCAGGTTGTTCAGTAGAGAGTACTCAGACTTAGAGGGGTCAGCCATACTTAAAGGCAAAATTACTGTTTTCAGCACTGGATTTCCAATACTCAATACAACTCTTAGCACAATTTTATAGAATATACTATATAGTATTTTTTTTTCTATTACTATTATAGACTGCTTCTTCAAGTGGTAAAAATGATCTAAACTTGTTTGCCTCTAAAGAGGTTAATATTCAGTTTTTTGGCAACATTTGGAATTGGCAAGATAACTGAAGCAGCAATTAATTACTTGACTTAGCAAGAAGTCACAAGTTAACAAGTCTATATTGCTGACTTGTCAGAAGCACCAGAGTAAATCAGGAATTGGAGAATAATGAAGGATAGTTCTTGTTTTGAGTAAGTTATGCAGTTCTGATCTAGCTGAAGGGTGCTTTTTGTTTTAATTTGTGTGTTTCCTGTGCTTATAGCTTAAAGACAACCATGGGGAAGAGAGAAATGCTGAAATAAGAGCACTGAAATGGCATCCTACTAGTGCCAAAGCAGAAATTCCACCAGGTCCGTATGGATTAGGGGATTTTTGGTCTTCTGTTTGTTAAAGAAGTATTAAATTAAAAATGAGAGTTTTAATTTAAAGTTTTAGAAATGTTTGCAATTTTACATCTTTAACCAAACTCATAGGAAACACTGCAGTTGTTGTTTTGAAAGTACGTCTGTATTAGTTTTAACTGTAATGTATCAAGCTTTCTTTTAGGTTGGAGGTAGAAGGGAAGCTTTGTAGTTTTGTAACTACCTTCAAGTCATTTGACTGAATATACATCCTATATAAGGAAATGTCAAGTATGTGTGGTGGGAACTGTAGCCCCTCTTTGTCCTGTGCCTGAAATAGTATTTAGAACCTTGCTTCTTTTGATTTTCAATTTCCATTTCACTTTTTCTCAGAAGTTCAACAATTCAGCTATTTTGTATAAAACTATTAACATAAATCTCTATCGTAATAATATTATAACCCATTTTTATTAATACACTGTTCCTGTTCATTTGTGTGTGATCCAGTAATGACAGAAACTTTAATACAGTTGTCAGGTTATACCTGACAACTGGCTACTGCTCCTGCTATACAGTACAGCTTCTAAATTGGTTCTAGTCATTGTTGGTCCCTTAAAGTCCTTTTATTCTCATTCTCTCTCTCTCTCTCTCTCCCTCTCTCTCTCTCTCTCTCTCTCTCTCTCTCTCTCTCTCTCTCTCTCTCTCCTGTTTTCATACTTTTTCTGTGTTGTCATTCTCAGACTTTGGTAATATCACCAATTTTAATTTTTGCATTAAATTTGAGCATTGATAATCTACTATTAATGAAACCAGATTGCTCATGTGACGTAATGTTTAAAAATCTGGATTCATTTTTGCATGTGAGGTGCTGTGTGAAATGCTAGTAGATCTTTCACTAAATTCTATGCTTATTCTAACCCCCTAATCTTTTCAAATTTTGTCCTGTGACATACTTCCTGATGGTAATTTATTAATTCCTGAAGGTTTTGCTTGCCATTTGTATGAAAGTAGCATGAGCAGATCTATAATACGGATTTTTCTTAACCAGGATCTAAGAAAATTAATATTTATGTCTGTGGTAACAGCAAGCTATAAACTGAAGAGAGTTGCTTGTCAGAGTTTTATCCCTAGCTGAAACAAAACTTTTTTTTTTTTTTTTTTAATTGTAGCACAAACAGTAAAAGAATGGCCTCAGATTGGGAATAAAAGAAAACATAAATCAAGGAAACAGCCAGAGTTCTCTATGTCAGTATTTTATACTGATAAAGGAAGAAATGTGGGTAAGTGTTACCAAGATATGGCAGGTAAACATACCAGCTTTTTATTATAAAAATATTTGAATGTTAATGCACCGATAAACAGTCAGCTTTAACTTGTGAATAGAAACGAGTGTGCATGTGTGTGAAGTGCTTTGAGATCTCCTGTCAAAGGTGCTATAAAAAAAGATACACTGTCATTGTGATATAGAAGATTAGAGAAGGTATGGTTTGGAATCTTCTACGTAAATTGAGTTTTAAAAATAAGTGCCTTCTTATGTACATTGTTTTAAGGCAACTTTGATGCATTTTGTCAAATGCAAAATTCTGTGAAATGACAGTCTTTTTTTTCTGATGGAAAGACTCTCATATGTGATTTCAAAGGGACTATGACTTTAACCCAAGGCTCACATTATTACTTTATTCATGTTCTTACGAGGTGCCGTATACCGAAAGTATCCAGAGACAATAAGTGTAAGGAAGTCTGTTCCTTCTGTTGCATTACCAAAAAAAGAAGAAATTTGTTCAAGCAAAGAGGTATTTCAGTTCCTTACTAACAAACTGCCATTTTAGAAAAATCTTCATATGAATTAATACGAACATGATAACTTATTTTGATTCTTCTGTACAATGTATTACTTAATCAGTCTTGATATTTACTAATTCCCCCATTTATTTGTCTTCCAAGTGGCTAGCCAAGTACAGTATTAAGAAGCTTAAACTGGAATTGCCCAGACTGGTGTTTGGTCCACACTGCACCCACCAAAAGAAAATTGTGGAGTGTCTGCACAAGCAAGTGTCAGCAAAATATTGTACTATCATCCCTAGTGTAGAAATAAATGTAAGCTTTTGCAGATATCATATATGAACATCAATGAAATAGCTTTTGTATTTGTTGAAGACAATGCATGTTGATCACTGATTGTGGTTTGTTAGTGTGCTGTTCATCCTTCCATTTCCTGCTGTTCTCTCTAAATTACCCTGCCAGCAAAAAACACCAAAGTGTTTTGGTTTTTGTTTGTTTTATTCAGTACAAGAAATATTTAGTAAATTTGAAGTGCAAACTGCATTGGATCTTTAGACTGCATGGAATCTCCTCTGCTCATACAGTTTGAAAAACATTTTAAAATAGGGACTTATTTTGGTAAAGTGTTTAGAAGTCTTATGTGAGTGGAAACTAGAAAGCTGTTGGATCTTGATGATTGTGGTTTGTGGAATGACTGAAGAGAAGCATAGCAAGTTAAGTCTGGAATGTTACTGTTCTATTGCCTGTATAAAACTATCACAAATAATGCAACAGATGCACCTTGGCCAGTCAAATTATATAATTTTGTTGCCCTGAACAACTGGCTGAGATGAGAATAGGCTTTCTTAATTTTAGTAAACCAATTATTTAGTAGCAGTAGTCACAAAAGTTTTTTTTTTTTTTTTTTCTTGTGTTCTCTCGTATATTTAGAGACAAAAAAACCTAATCTCCCTGATTTCTAATGCAGATAATGTGAGCTCGGCTGCTCTATATGCATTTGCTGAAATGAAATGCTCCTATACAAATTGAATTTTTACAGGGGGTTGTGAAACACCTGCAGTTTCAACCTAAAGAATTGGAAAGCTACGCTGAACAAATAGAGAAGGTGTTCAAGCGCTATATACAAAGAATACAGTGGCTTCTGTCAGGTATTGCATCAATTTTTCTGTAAAGCATAATTTAAACATACAAAAAAAATCTTATCTACTGTTTCTACTAGGATTAATCTGGGCAGGTAGTGACATATGAAGTTCAAACAAAGACCTGTTCTGCCTATTCTTCTATGATTTGTAGCTGTAGAATCATTGCAAAATTCCCTTTCCTGTTTGCTTCTTGTTGCAAACTGTTCTCTGGAAACAACATTTTCATTTTTCTTAAAAAAATTGTCTTGGTTTATGAGCATTTGGTTGTGAGCAAAGTCATTAATGAAGTTAAGCTTGATATGCAGGCAACAGATCTGAGTGATGCCAACTGCCTCTGTTAATACTAATAAATTGTTAACCTTGAGCCTTAATGCAATGGTTTAAATGAAGATTTTATTTCACCTTTTAACACTTGTTTAATATGTCAATGCCACCATTCCGAGACAGTTTTTCATAGTTCCTCAGCTCTAGATATCTTCACTGTTTACTGTCCAGCAACTTGAAAAGTAGAGCAATTTTAGCAAATTCCTCAGAGCAGTACACAAGTGTTGTTATAAAAATGTCCATTATACTGTAATTGTACAAGAAATGTAAACAGAAAAGTTTATCATCAATGTAATAGTACTTGTATTATTTTGATATCATCTGCTTTGCATTTCGTTGAACTGATTTTAAAAAAATATTTGGATAAAGGTAAAGCAGGCTTTCTAGTTTACGTGATTGATACAGGAGAATTCAGCATCTCTGTAGCTGATATGCTTGTAGCTTGCTGTGAAATAATTAGTGCTGTAATGTATATTCTTATTTTTTATGTTACTTTGAATACAACTAGACAGATGTTCCTACTGTCAGAATTTTTCTGTCAAAGGAACATACACAATAATGTTTCTATGCAGAAGAGTGGGTTTTTCCTCTTTTACTAAGAATGGACACTACTCAGAAGTTCAGTATACCTGTTGATAAAAGTATTTGATCTTTGTTGCTGATAAAGGTGTTTGTTGTGAAATACTCTTCAATTCAGCAAAGAATTAATCTAACATCAGCAAATACTTTAATGGAAGTTGCCACAATTGGCTGATAATAAATACTTGATAGTGCTGAATTTGAAATGGCAGAAGACTTCTCTGTTACCAGCCTTTGAACTGCCTAGTTTACTGTGCAGATTAAAATTTGTTACACAGAAATGTGCCCAGAATAACTCTTAAAAATGGAAGATTTCACGGTATGCTTAAAAATGATATATTCAGTAAAAGAAGCCTATGAGGTGACACTTAATTAGTCTTAATGTTGTGATCCAGGAAGTCGAAGATTGTTTGGGACCATTTTGGAAGCAAATGTCTGTGTTTTGATTGATACATCTGGTTCCATGGAGCCTTATTTGCCACAAATCACAAAAGAACTTACCTCCCTCATCTGGGAACAACTGAGAAAGAATGAAGTCAGGCATGTATAAACTACTGATAAAGACTGAAATATGTACTACTTATTTTTATGTAACATAATTAGTAATTACTAATAAAACAATATTGAAACACAGTACAAGTAATTGTTATATGGTAGTGTATAATATGCATATGATATGAACTGCTTTTTTGTTGTTCTTTGTAACCAACTTTTGATTCTCCACTCTAATTTTGGGGCCTTGTCTGCCATTGATGATGCCGTTTATCCTTTTGGGTGCATTATTCTCATGGTATTTTCTGGTAACTCAGAACGAGATACACTTTCTGACACTTCCAAAGCTGAAGAATTTATTCCAGTGTTAAGAGTGTTAAGCTGCTGCATTCTTTATTTCAAAACTGTTTTATCCAGGATGATTGATAATACTGATTAGTGTTAAATGTTGTGGGCCATTTTTCTTCCTAGGTTTAACCTACTGAGCTTTGCAGAAAATACAGAGAGTTGGAGGGAGAATCTTGTGGAGGCAACTGATGAAACATGTCATGATGCTGTACAGTGGGTGTCCAAATTCCAAGCTTATGGTAATACATGCATCCTTACGGCTTTACAGGTTAGTAAACTGCATATTATCTTGTAATGGTGTATGGTGATGATTAGAATACTGCTATCCAACAGATAATACTTTAGGAAAATTATTTGCTAAAAGTGCACAACACTTCTTACATACAAAACATTGAACAGATCCGGAATCAAGCTGCTGTTTCTGTCTCCAGAACTCATAAATACTAGAATTCATTGCTTGTATTGAATTTAGGAAAAACATGAAACGTCGGTAGTTGCATTAACCTCTATGCATTCAGAGTACTGGAGAAGGAAAATAGTTCTTCAAAATGATGTTTATGTAAAACTATTGATTGTAATGTATCTGCTCAATGCCAAATGGGAACTTGCACAGAAGCAGTGGTTGTTAGAACAGCATGCACATTGAACTTCAATAACAGATGAAGAAATTTTTCTCCTATAAAATTTCTCAGTGTAGAAATTCACTGCAATAATTCAAAGCAGGGACTGAAATGGCTTGCAATTTAATGAAATTTAAAATTTAAATCAAAAGAGAAATGTTGCCTTAAATGATTGATTCTTGTTTGAGATACCCCTACAGAATCTCTGTGTGAAGTTTCTGGGATTTACGGTAAATCAAATGCAGTGGAATTTTAAGACATGTCTATGTTAGAAAAAAGTCTACTGAGCCAATCACCATAGCAAGCTTCTGTAATATAGGAAGACCAAGCCCTAACAGAATTGATTTGCAGGCATTAAACATCTATAACTCCCAGCATACAAAGCGTGGTCTAAAAATCTCCTGTCAGCAGTTGTCTAAAACTACATCAGTGGACCCACTCACTTTTAGTTTATTTCAGTGAGTCAGTTTTGATGAGGCCTTTCCCACAGATTTATTGGTTATGCTACAGAAAAAATCTACTTTTAAGAAGTTACATCTTTGCTAAGCAGTAAGAACGATCTTTCATACCTAGTAAAAAAAAGAAAAGACAAAAGTAACTTCATTTATAATGTGGTAAATACACAGTTATATTATTGGAATAGTGTTTTCATTCTTAAATGTAACTTTTTTTATAAAATGTCCTAATTATTTAAGATTATTTTTCTGCCTTTTCAGAAGGCTTTCAGTTTTCGAGATATAGAGGCACTGTATGTATTGACGGATGGAAAACCAGATACCAGTTGCAGTCTCATTTTAAAAGAAATAGAAAGATTGAGAAAGAAACAAGACATTAAAATTCACACCATTTCTTTCAGCTGTACGGACAGGTATATGATATTTCTCAACCTCCCCCAAAAAATCTTTAAAATTACTGGTTTGTTTACTGTCAAAGAGGGCTATGTTGTCATGCTATGTACTTTAGCTCAGTGGACACCAGGATTGAGCTAGGCCTTTATACAGGTGGGAACTAAGTGGGGTATGAGTGGGGTATGGTGACACAGGTGTTTGCCATGTAGACTACATCTCCCACAGTTCATATCCTTGAGAGAATTACCTTGAAATACACAGAAGTGATGTGATCACTAGTCTGCAGCACTGGTGTCAGTCCTGTTCCGCAACAAGCCTTTCATACACACATCCCACCACTGCTCTAGAGATCTAGAGAAGAGTAATATACTTACCCTGGATTGGAGTCAGGAGCACTAACAAAGTGCTGATGCAGGCCATGGTAGGGTGTGGGTTAAAGATACATCCCTGCATGTTCCTTTGCAGGGATGTTTGCACAGTTCAGAACTGGAAACCCTGGAGCAACATCATGAAAGTATGTGCACCTCTGGATTCTCCTGCATGGTGGCTGTATGGCCCAGGGAGTAGATAGCCACACAGGCAGCAGGCTTTCCAGAATAGGTGCACGTCTACTGCCACCCCAAAATGCAGTTGTGCCAGGTCTTCAAAAAACCGACCTTTGTTTTCTTGAATTTAATGCAGCATTGTCTGCCAGCCATGTTGTCCTGAGTGGCAAACATGGGGTTAGCAACTTCTGGATAATGCCACTGGATTATCAAGCTACTACGAGAAACTTTTGACCCCCATAGCACAAATTGACAAGCAGTATTGTTGGGTGAAAGGTTGCATTCCTTTGAATTCTGGGATGGATGTTGCAAGGTAAATCTTCGAGTTATTGGTGCTAAGATGAAAATGTCAACTTTAAGTGTATTTATGAAGAGTTGTCTGTCATTAATATTTTAAGTTGGTTAAGTGTATCGTTTGGTTAACTGGTCAGTAATCAATCATTGTCTATAAAGTAAGTCGGCTCATAAAGGAGACGGATGTCACGAATGACTACAAGTTACTTTGAAATAAGCTGCTGCTTCCTTTTGGAAGAAATGTACTAGTTGTTATGGTGATTTTAGTATCCAGTTCTAGAATTTAATCCATCCTTGCAGCTTGATTGAAGTTAACGGAGGTATGACTATTCACACCAATAAAGGTGCTAGAAAGGCTGGAAGAGAGGACTCTAAAGTGATATAGAAAAAATGTAGTAAGGGTGTGTGATTTATCATACTTGTAATGAGAATATAATAACAACTGTATTAGTTATCCCAAAGGCTCATCTTTGGGGCAAGTAAGGGGGGTTACAAAAGAATATAAAAAGTACATCGCACAAAATGCTCCTTCCCCTTATGGCGTCTCCCAGCTTTTGACTTCTCCTGTGTAAAATATTACTACCTTTTCCTTGCCAGCTGGGCTTCTGAGTTCTTTTGTTTAGTTTCACTTCTTTTAGTTCTGTTGTTGTGCTGAACCTCTTGTCCAAAAATAACTTGGTTTTGGAGGTTATGACAGCTAGGCAGTATATATTCTTTTTTAGAAGTGGAAGATTAGAAATGGCATGGAAGTTTTATAATCAAGTCCTCTGAACTACTTGTTTGGACATAAGATTTTTTTGAGAAGCTCTTATGAAATTCTTCTATTGTTGTTGCTGTTAGAATACAGTTTTCCTAAGTAACTTACTGCTTTATTGTCCACAGAAGAGCTAATGAGTTTCTGAAGAAGCTTGCTTCCCAAACAGGAGGGCGCTACCATTGCTGTTTTGGAGATGTGGATGGACAGTTAGCAGCACACAGAATGTTGACAGAGGGGCTTGATGATGATGATGTATGTTAAGTGGTTCTTTGGTTTGTTTAATTTCAACATAGTTCATCAATATTCAAAACTGCATTTAAAAAAGAAAAATCATTAGAAGATAAATGCAAGACTCTCCAGATAAGTATAGTATTTTAATTCTGTTTTCAGAATCCAGTTTTCCCGTGCTTTGAAGGAGATGATTTAAAGAAACTTACTCAAGAAATAACGAAAGCCAGAAGATTTTTAAAGCAAGCAAAGTCTTTGAAGTGAGTATTTGTAAGGAACCTTTCAATATTTTTTTTTTTTTTCTTTCATGAAGGGAGGACAAGAATATCTGACTTAGTGTCTATCTTTTTTTATAAAAGAATCACTTTCTTCCCTATACTGTCAATATTAGTATTTTCTTTTGACTTGGGGAAAAAACATGCAAACAGACTGGCTGCTTTAGAGAGATTTAGTTCTAAGGCCTTATTAGCTACCACCACAGTAGAGGATCTGAGCAGATTCTAACAGTGTGTTTAATTTCAGGGCTATTTTTCTGTCATTAGTGGTCCCTTGATCTCTTGCTCCTATTTGAAATAGAACTCAGCAGGGAGAGAAACAACTTCATGTAATTTCTGTCATCTGCAAATCATTGTATTTCTCTTCCTGTGTGTTATTAAAACCGTTATTAATGCCATGCAATGTCCTTCTTAGTACCTCTTCCTTTGGTCTGACCTATTACTATTACTAAAACCTGCATGGGCCTCTTTTATCCTACCTCTTATCCTAGGCTTCTCTAACTGAACCATCATCCTGTCTCTACTGGAATTATGTCCTCTGCATGAAATAATGTCAGACCTTTCTTCAGTTCTCAAACAATCCTATCTCAATCCATCTACTTTTCTAGTTACCATCCATCTCTCTTTCTCTTTGCCCCTAACAAGCTGTAAAATGTTTATTTCTTCAGCATGACTGAAATTAAGAAAATTTCTGCTAACTCTTCTGGGCAGATCCTAAGCCTTCCTATTTGCTTTTCTTATGTTTCCAGATTCACCAGGGCATCTGACAAAATCATTCTCTTCTCAGAAAATCTCATCTCTGTCATTTTTTGCTTCCATAGATTCTCTTTTGACTCTTTAATCTTTTTTCTTTCACGTAATTCATCCACCATAACTTGTAATGCATCTTCCTCTCTTTACTACTTTACTGCAGTCTACTCCTCACTTTTGTATCCCTTTCTTCTTCATCTCCTCTTCAATATCCTTCCTTGGCATGAACTTTTTCTCTCTTTGCTATTAACAGTTCTGTAACAGATAATAGTACAATCTAGTGGCAGGTAGAGGTATTTCAGCTATCTCCAAAGGAGCTAGGTTAGTTCCTGGGAGCAGGATAGCCATGATAGCATTATAAGCTCCATCTGTATCTCAGTAGGTTGAATTGGCTGAGGTGGCACATCATTCCCTGCTGCTTCTAGTGTCACTCACTCAGAGCTAGCTCTGATAGCAACCTAGAACTGGAGGGAAGGGCAGTTAAATTGCATTAATCCTGATTTTCCTTCAGTGTTATGCTTCCTAACTACCATTTCAGAGCCAGAAAGTGCCATTCAATGATAATAGCTGGCCAAAGTGTTTGGGAAGAGCTTTACAATTCATTATACCTCCACAATGATAAGGTTTTCCATTACACAAAGGCATGGCTAAGCAGAGAGAGATACCTAGCCACTACATGTCTCTATGAAAAGCTGCTGTAATTTTGGGGGTTTTCTTTTTAATAGGTTATTGATAGAAAAATGGAATGTAAATGAAAAGGACCATTCTGTCTTTAAAAAAAAGTGCTCAGGTAAGCAGTCACCATAAATAGATCATACTTTATATATTGTCTCTGTATGTCAGTATAAGGGTAATGTTTCTAAGCTTTGTGTAAATAAGTATTCATTTCTAGCTGTGACTTTCTCCAAAGTTGAAAACATTGTAATGATTGCAGTGTCTAGCTTAGCTAGTTCCATGTAGAACTTAACACACACACAAACAGTTCAAAGAGAACTATTCTGTTTGGGCTAGGCAGACACATGTTTGCATTTATGAATGGTTTTGTTCTTTTCAAGAGCAGCCTCCTAAGCACAGATTAGGACCAGATGTAATGGCTGTAATAGCAATTGCTATACTCCATTAAATGAACAGAACTGACTGGAAAAAGACCCCATTAACAGTAAAGACATGGTTTGCAAATGCAGAACTGTTGCCGCAAGGCAGTGGGAGAGGCAACTGGGCGAACAAAACGTCTCAGCCAAGCTGCTGCTTTTAAGTTAGCAAAGCAAAAATTACAGGAAAAGATAATTGCTGAATGAAACGCAATGACCCTTTCTCAGGGGAAATGAGGAAAGGTAAGAGCTGAGAGAAGCAGTTGTCACAGAGCGTTGTTTAAGCAAAAAAATAGACAGGTGGACAACTGCAAAGGCCACTAGAGAACTTGGGCCTGCCAAGATGTTCATCAAGAATTAGGTAAGGCAGATACATAGTAACACTGTTTTAAAATCCTTGTTTCTATAGCTGTAGTTTGTATTTTGGTTTACAAACATTGCCTAGTCATTCAAAGAGAAGAAAAAAGTCCTGTCAGACCCACTCAGTGAAGAATACCTGCTTCACAGAGAACAGAAGCTGGTGCTTGGTCAAATATGTGCAGAATTTAGTGTATAGAGGCTGATTGCTGAAAAGAGACTTGGAGGAGAAACAGGTGTGTAACCATTCTGTAATAGCAAGAAAGTTATTACAGGCATGTAGAGACAGAAGCTAGTGTTCCACATCTAGCTCAGACTTTCATCCTTCCAAGGTAAACTGTATTGCTTGTAAAATGTATAGAAAAACATTCCTTTTAATATATTTAAAAAAGTACATGGCACTGTAGCACAGTTAAGCACATAAAGTCAGGAAAACTGCAAGTTACTCAATTTATACTGTTTTTCCAGTGTCATTTTTATGAAGTGTGATAGTGAGCCGTTGTGATTCATACATTTTGATTTGTATTTAAAAACCTATTCATGTACTTGAGTTGTAGGATTAAAAGACCAACAAAGGATGCTGAAGAGATTTGGAGTGGCACCGCTAACCAGCTTCTTTTCAGTACGGGGTTAAAGATTCCAGCTTCAAGTGGAAAGAGTAGAAGAGGTATTCCTTATCTCTGAACTTCTGGCAAGAGGATAGGTTACAGATGACAAGTACTGCTGACTTACTCTACTTGCAAACTTCACGGATCTCAGAAATCAAGCCCTGAACTCTCCAAAGGTTTAAACATAAGTAGAGAATAGTTATCAATAAAGGTAGAACAAATTATAGAAAATAGAGTGAATTTCTAATACAGTTAGTAGCTACACAGGTCACAACTCTTTGTTTCTCCTGAGACAAGGGAAAATTATTGTACTGCGTCATACTAAGAATTGCTTTGGTCAGTTGTCAGTATGTCCAAGATGTCTTTTCGGTAGTTGGTTTGAGATTTGATTGCTAGTGCTTATCATCTCTGACAGATGGCTATGATAGTAGAAAGAATATTCCTTATGCCAGTTTTGAATTTAAAAATTAAGAAACAACCTTAGTAGAGCAAACAAAGCTTGGAATGAAGCTTTTTCCAGAAGTTTACTAATAGTTATTTCCAGTCTTTATTTTTTATGTTGTCAATAGTGAAGGATTTAGAGTGGATGATTCAGGAATCTGCAGAAGTGTAAACAAGTAATACCCTTGTCTTCACAGAAGTTCTGTTAAATTCTTACATAAGGATTTCCTGCCCTATGAAGATTGAAAATGTTGCCAGAACCTTATGAGAAAAATCCAGTTTAAATTATTTGCAATACTCTGAAGCCCATATTTTCCAGTTGATTTTTAAAATATGCATTTTTTTAGTGAGGAACTTGGTGATGACAGCTCATTAGTATTTTGTAGATGTTTACTGGGTAGGTCTTTAAGAGGGTTAGGATTTCATACCAAATGTTTGACATATGTAATATTTAAGGAAAATGGGTTCAGACTACAAAATTTAGATCCTGGAGCTTAGTTTACTTAGGAGTCATTCTTGCTCCTGAGTGCCAACTGATGGAAATGATTGGATATACTTTGATCTGGAAGATATTTTCTTTGCTTTTCGTCCAGTTTCTCTCCACAAAGAATTAAAAACTGCTTACATCATAAAAGTCTCCGTGGTGTTGTATGCTCTGCACCAGCTTACTCCTGCATTCCATATTAGTTCTAGTCCACTGTATAATACTCCAGTTAAAGATTCTTTGTGCAGAGCATCAGTTTGTGATTTTAGTGCATGTATTGGTATCTGTATAACTTCTGAGATGCTTTGATATGAAAATGTTAATTAGAAATGAGTAGGATTAGCTACATTTTTATTGGGGGTATATATTGCCCACCTGGAAAATTTTAACCTGCCTACTGCCTCAGTCTGAGAATTATTTAGTCAGAAAAACACTTTAAGTAGGTGGATCATTAGTGATCACCTGATTGAGTGCTCTGTAATGATTTTTCTATGTTAATCTCATATATGTAATTTGTCTTCCTGGTTTGCACTTCCTGGAATTCAGTTCATTGTATTTAAGACATAATAAAAGGAGTTCTATAACTGACAAAGACATATATTTTTCTCCCAGCTTGTTTGTAAGTCATGTCATTGGTATGACTCATTGAATATCTTGATTTGCATACAAAGGATTAAAGGCAAACAGTTAAACCAGTTACTACCTTCAGGAATGTGGCCTACCACCTACCACCTGGTTTTGCAGCAGGGGTGGGTAACCTCAGTGTGAAACAGCTCATGTACTGCCATAATCAACAGCTTCCAATTGTTGTGCCAAAGTAAACTGGTACAGGTGTTCCTGTTAGCTTAGTCTGTTGGACTGGCGGCTCAGTCGCTCCTTTACGTATGGTTCAGTCTTACCTGCTTCAAGGGAAAGTGGCCTTCAGAAGAAGGGAGAGAGAGCTGGGAACAGTAACAAATTCTGCCATCTATATATGTCTGTATTTGTAAGTCAGCACCTAAAGCCTCCCATGACATGGAAGCTCATGCTGCTCCTGAGGAATCAGTATTACATTTGTGCTAGGCTCTGTCCTTTGGAACTCTGTCCAGTAAGAATTTCTCTGTGCTTTTTAAGTATGTTACCTATTATTGGCATTTATCTAGAGTTGAAACTACAGAATTCCAAGCTTTAAGCACCTAAGCACATAAATTCTAGAATACAACTAAATCACAAGGGTTTTCATTGATTCATTTTAACACTTCTCAACCAGTTAGATGTATGCAGGGTACTTTTCATTCCATCAAACTTCAATGCTCTCCAGAATCCATTTCTGAGATATTGGCTGCTTCTATTGTTATGGCCAAATTCAACATGATACTGAGACTCTTTATTTCCTGGTTAATTATTTCTTGAGTAAGACCCTCATCTTTGAAGTAGACTCTTGGGGGGGGGGGAGGCCTTTTTTCTTTCTATTTGAAAAGTTTTTCATCTTCCTGTATTAGGATTTTTGTATTAATAAGAACAATAGATGGGAATGTAATTTTGTAAATGAAACTTTAGAAGTTATGTAATCATAAAACTTTAAAAGGTATCTAACTGACATATTGCAAAATAGGTCTTATAGATGCAATACTGTCCTGTGGGGATAAATGTCTGCCTGCAGAATGAAAAGAACTATTGAGTTAAAGCATAAGGCCTTCATTGCAGTGGAGGCCTTAGTGACAAGAGGCAGAGACTACCTGACTGTATTCTTGGATAAGCTTTTGTCAAATGTGGCAAGGTGGTGGTTCTGCTTGATATAAAATAGCCCATATGCACAATTTCAGATGGAGTTCATGTAAAATGATGATAAATGCCTTTTTCACAACACAAGCCAAATTGACTTGGCTTTGTGTGGAATTGATTCTTAATTATTCACTTAAACTATTGAATCCTGTGCTAAATGTTTACAAAAAGCAAGTTCAGAACAAAATATTCTTACGTTCTCATAACTTAGCCTAATCGGATTTTGCCTCCAAAAAGGAAAGCTGATTGACTTTAGTCCACCAGTTCCAAACATGAGCTGTGTTTCTCTTCTATTCACCAAATAATCCCAAATTGCAGTGAGTAGATTTATATAAAAGTCTAGTCTGTTACTAATGGAGAATATTACATGGAGTATGCTTTTCAACACTTTGTTTGACAATATATTATTGACAATTATATGACAATATATTGAAGTATAGTTTCCAGAGGGAAAAAAGTTCCTTACATAAATTCAAAGGTGATATGAGATGCTCCAAAAATTGTTGATGGATGTATGAGAAATGACAGTGTAGTGTGTTTCACTTCATCTGCAATGTCACGAGCAAATCAAGTGAATGTAATTTTCTTGCATGTCTCCTGTAATTCTGTGTATATTAGATCTGTAGTTAATCTAATGTTGTGTCAGGTTCCTAATCCACTTTGTGATCTATTTAAAGAGACAGTTTGTAACTTTTTGTAAGGAAAAGTATTGAAAATATACAAACACCAAAATCTTACTTTATGGGGGGGAAGAAGGAAGCTTTTTTTTTTTTTTTTTTTTTTTTTTTTTTTTTTTTTTTTTTTTTTTTTTTGAGCCAGTGCAAAGGGTATGTAACAAGCCTTTGTTTTAGGGAGGTGCTTGGAGGCCTGAAGAAAAATAAAACTCTCTTATCCTAGATATGGAGCAACAGCGATGAGCCTCAACTCTTTCCGCTTAGCGCTACATCTGGAAGAAGTGGTCAGTAAGTTTAGGCTGCAGAGTCAGCGCTTGAAATAATTCTTCTTCTCTTCTATCCGTCCTAAGGTGCTTCTCATGCGCTCTTAATTCCTCTGCTGTTTTTATGGGCATGATAATAAAAACAGCAGTGATGATGATGTAAGCAGTGATGATGATCTGTACTTCTATCTTCCAGTGCAATGACAGTTAAAAACTCTTTGCATTTGGAAGGAATCGCATTAGAATTTTTCTTCAATAATGTTTTCTAAAATCTGCATACATAGTGCATGAGTTTTTTTTTTCTTTTATCTGTGATTGCTATATGTAAGAAGCCAAGCTGTTGTCCCTATTCTTTATACTGAATGAAGGCTTGTTTCTGTATAAGTTAATGCAGTATTTTCATTGAAGATGCATTTGTATTTCTTTCCTTCAAATATTGTATACTGCCCCCTTTCTCACAAGACCTAAGAGCTGATAAAGGGCATGTCCTTTACTTCCAGTATTGCTACTGGAAGTTTGCTTTGTTGCCGTCTAGTTTCTTCCTACAGTTTCTCCTTAACTTGACAGTGCAGTCTCACCGTTGTTTCATTTAACCTGTAAATTAACTTGTATAGAATGCAAAGCAACCGCAGAATGCAAAGTAAGTGAGAACAACGTATTTTGAAAAGCATTTTATATGACACGTTCCAAGGCAATACTTGTAGTTGAGCAGTTGTTTCCTTCCAAGAGGAAATGTCGAATTAGGGAGAATTAGAACATACAATAAATACACAAAGATGCAGGAGAAAAGAAAGAATAGAATGAGGTTGTTTATGTATGTTAATAAAGACTGAGGGGTTTAAGAAGAATTTCTTCTTAAAAAGGGATTTAAGAACTCTCAGCTTTGCAGCTAGCTGTCTGAAGTATGGAGAAGAAAGCTCTGATTCTCAGACTTTTTTAAGAGAGATTTAAACAGACTTTTCTGCAACCAGAAAATCTTGTTTAAAATATGAGATAGACTTGTGTTTTAGAAACAATGTATCTGATTGTATTAAAAAGAGAAAGCCATTGACATACAGCTGGACATGAGAAAAGCAGACAAAACGTAGTTTAATCTCTTTGAACACTATATATCCGTAGCTTAATCGTTATTATTCAAGAAAAAAATTACATTTCTCTTTGTATAAAGGACAAGCTTTTGAAATGCATGTTGATGAGCATTTAATGTTCTTTTGCTAAACAGATAATCAGATGGAGCTCACCACCCAGAGCATCTTAACTTAATGCTAACATAGAATTGTTCTTTCAGTGCTAGCCGTAGAAGATGTGCTGTTTGTGTAATAATGGGAATAAGAACCTGCATCCTCTTTCACCTTTTGCCAGGGGCTTACAGCATGATACTGCATAAGTTTCTTAGATGCTGTGTCTCACTTTTCTGGCTTAGTAAGGAATGTGAAGAATGCTGTACTATTATAACTTCAGTTGCATTTAAGATGTTGGATTGGGATGATACATACTTTTGGTTTTAGATTACATCTCTTGTTGCATTAATATGGCATTATAATGCTGTTTTAAGGGCTACTTCACTCTTTAGAAGTATTTGATAAGTGCCAGTGTTTATCAGTAGATTAAATTTATATGAAAAATATTGTGGCCTGTCCCAGATTCAGATCCCATGATTTCTAGGTTTTGAAGCACTGATAACATGAATAAATTGGACTAATGCATGCATGCATGCATGCACTGAATTGTTTCTTTTGAAATGTGTTTGTATTCTAAAGGAGCATGTCACTATATTTGTTATTCTTTCATATTGATCAGCACAATGAAAACAACTGCACATCAAATATTGCTACCAGCCTGATAGAACTCCACTAGCAGGTATATACTTTTAAAATATGACAATATTAAATTGTAAACTCAACTAGGTTTTTGGGGGCTCAGAGGATCTAATGATATCGCATTTGATCATGTATGGATGCTTCTAGCTTTTAACCAAATGGTAAATGACACCAAAAAAAACCAAAACAAAAAAACAAAACAAAAAAAAAAAAAAAAAAAACAAAAAAAACCCCACTAATTTAGGAAATCTTCCTTTTTACTTAGAAGAAATCTTACTCTTTGGACTTGCTGTGCAGTTTAGATTAGTGGATCTTCTTTATTCATATTTGCATTTTGTCATCATTTCTGAACTTTGAAAAATTAGGATGGTCAATTGTAGTGAGATGTTGCTGTCAACTGCTAATTTAATGTCTTCTGTCGGTCAAAATATGATGATTCCTTTGTATGCAAATTTGCTAATCTACAGTAGTTTTCTCTATGTGTAGCTTTAAAAACTGTCACCTAGCTTTTCAAGCTGAAAACTATTTCATCAGAATTTTTTTCATTCTGTCTCTGAAGGTTAAATAATAATTTCCTGAAAAATTCTAAGCATAGGAAGATGTGATGTTTAGAGGAGAGTCCTGTTTCTGTCTCTAAGTTCCATTTTTCTTTTCCCTAAATTTGAAAACACTTCAGATCTCTGTTCTGATTGAAATGTATTTTGACACTCTGTTATCACTTACTTAAAACACAAATACCTCACCACTGTCACTTCTGTCATCCCTCTGTTGTTTTAGGGTCAGTATTTGTTATAAGAATGGTTGTTCTTGTAGTCACAAGTAGCTAGCTGCCCTTCATCACAACTACTTATGCCCTATTACAGATCTGTCCAAACTTTTTTGGAGCTGCAGAGAGAATCAGAGATTTCATACATGGCCCAAATCAGTCAGGCCACTCTGAGATCACATTTGTCAGTTGTACATATGACTAGGGACATGGATGTGAACAAGTGCGCAAGAAAGTGTTCAAAACCACATGTGAACAACCCTCCTTTAGAATAAAAAAAAAAAAAAGTGAAATAAATGAAGAGGATATCTTTATGCTAGAGTTATTTTTGCAAAATTCTAGAACTGTTGTGATACTTAGAAAACAAACATTATATTGCTAAATAGTAATAATGCAGAGCAACAGCTCTGCATGAGCTTGATAAAGCAGAGGAGTGGGGATAATAGATTCAATTTATGTGTATGTATTTCTTTGCTCATCTTTCAGTTTGTAGGTGCTGAAGACTGCTAAAACTCACAACCTCTGACTGTATACAACTTGTGAACAACTGGAATATCACCCAAAGAAGTATAGATTTTCAGAATGTGCTAATTATTGCCTGAAACAGGGCAATAGCAGAGAGGTAAAAAACCTCAAAACTGCAGCGTGTGATGATAGATATATTTGAGTACTGTACTACTACAAATTTATCTTTTTTTTTTCTGGAGCTCTTCTTTTCTTTTTGTGTTAAATATCAAGAATTCCTAGTGCATTAAAAACAGAGCGTATATTTATCTTTCTCCAAATGCCATTTCCACACGCAATGTAATTTATTCCTATTAAAAATGACAACTTTCATGCCAATTTTAGTAAAAGACTGGAAAAACCCAAGTGCATTAGCTTCTAGTCACAGTACACAAAACTAAAGAGGAGAAGCCATATCTTCAGACTACTAGAATCTTTCAGACTTCTGCATAGCTCTGTAATGATTTTATTATGCTTTATTTTTTAGAAAGAATTAAGACAAATGGCATAAAGTTTTATGTAGTCATTTATAACTGTAAAAATCAAATGATTTAAGTATATATTTTTTTAATACTAATTTTGGTAATATTCCTTAGTCAAGGCTGGTAGCTGAAATTCAAAGTGATCTGAAAGCCTGGGAAAGAGCAGCAGGAAAGCAAAACAGGAGTGCTAGAAAAGCCGGATACCCAAAGAACCTTCAGAGACTTTAGCAAAGAGCAAGATGTATCAAATGGCAGGACAAACTGCCTCAGAGCAAAGATATTTCTGCTACAATCAAGTATGAAATTTGGGAGAATCCAGAGTGGATGGGGAGCCTGCATACTGATATGCTATCATGTAGGCTCTCAGACAAGGTAGGACTTTCTCAACATAGAAACCTTGTATTTAAAGAAAGATGGAAGAAAAGGCTACTGATTCAAAAGAGCTCGGACAGGATTAGCCTCAGCCAACAAAAAGTGAAACTTAAATAGTTGCTTCTCAACTATTTAAGCCACAGTATCCAGGTTGTTTGTAAAGTGTCCCCCCGCCCCCCCCTTCTAGCTCATACGGAAAACCTCTTCATTTTAATTATTCATGAGAGCTAATGGCACTACTGCTCATAAAAATAAACAGCTGAAGTATTTTATAGTATACCTTGAGGTTTGGTATACCAAACCAATGAGCAACTTTTGTAAAATCAGTCCTTTTATTTTAATCTCACAGTCTGTCCTTCCTTCAGGCTCTGACTGTTCTGTATGTTCACAGAGAGAGGGTACATAGGTTTCCCAACTTCCTGGTCTGAATGTGCATCATCGCTGCGTGCTGATTTAATGCTGAGACAATATCCAGATATGTGTCTTCCTCTACATACCCTGGTTCTCACACAAGGAATCTTAGGCACGTGAACCCAAAGTCAGCAGCAGAGCATTTCAACTGGTCTGTAATTTAGAGGACCGGCAATAGCCACAAATATGCAGCTTCTCTGATGATTCCTAATGTTCACAATCAGCTCTTTCCACATTGTACGCTGTAATTCGGCTAAATATTTTCTTTGCTTGTCACAGCCTTTGATCCCTCTACAGTCAGAGGAAATCAAAATTGAAAGAAACCACAATGATATTTTCTTACAGCTCTTTTAACTAGCTGGACTTCTGAGGCTGTCTCATGGTGAGAAGGCAACTTCCCCAATTCACCCTTTCTATGCATACTAGGGCAAGGACAGTCAAGACCAACAATGCATCTGATTTCAGGATAGGGTCACATGCTCATCATCTTAAAATGTTGTTCTCACTTGACTCAGTATTTGTTATCTTCTTTTCTCCCCTCTAATTGCTTCCAGAGTGTGGCCTTAGGAAAATCACCATCTTCAACTTTTCATCATTATATCAACTTATCTCCCTCCTCTGCATAATCTCAAACACAATAACCATTTTATGCTGGCAGCTCACATAGCTACTTCAGTCTTTCAAATCTCATTCCTGTGTTCTTGACATAACTCTGACATTTCCTTGAAGGGATAGCCCTCAGCTCTAGCTGAAGATAGCTTAGAAAGAGAGCTCATTCTGTCTCTTAAGCTTTTCTGTTATTCTTCTGCCCTTGGGCACTGTAGAACATACCACTCTACCTATGACTCAAGTCAAATATCCAACTGTCATTTTAACTCAGACCTCTCTCTAGCTTTTAATGCTTAAGTTGCATCTCTGTTAAAGGATATGTTTTGCATAATACCTTCCACACAAATAAAAGCCCTCTTTCATTCTAGTACCTCACATTTGCAGTACTGCTCCTTTTGTTCTGGCCCGAAAATGCAGTCCTGCCTTGTTCCTACCTACCCAGCATGCTCCTGCTAAAATGATCTTTCTATCCTGTCACTTTCTTTATATCCTTCCAGCGACTCCTTATTTTTAACGTAACCCAATATAAGCTATTACTTTTACTTTTCTAATCTCTCTTGATTCTCATATCTACCATTCCATGATGAATCAACTGCAGATTGACCCAAGATACGCACTATTTTCAGATACCCTCTTACTTATTCTCTGCTCTCTAGACTCACGAAAAATTCCCATAACCATCTGCACAATTATTTGTTTTTATTCAAATCTTGACACCATTAAACAACCTTAAAACACCATTGAATACCTAAAAAAAAGACACCGAGACCATCGTCAGCTATGATAACTGTCAGGGTCTCCCCTCTCTAGCTACCTGTTCTTTTGTTATATTCTTAAAAAGTAGGTCCACTGAAGAAAGATTCATCTCCAATTTTAACTAATGTATTTAGGAAAGAGTTCTAAAGGCATACTCCCTTGGTAATTAACCTGTTAAAGAAATATGCACACCTGTGTCTGTAATATGAGTGTTTTCAACCTGATGGTTATGAAGTTCACCTTCTTTTCTTTCAGCTTTGAAAGATTTTTAGTTTTCACTATCTTCTAAAATTTTATACAATTTTAAAGGTTGTCTTTGTCTTTTCTTGCATCTCAAATGATGAACTGAAGACTAGTAGATGCATAAATAGCTTTGTCTTATGTACTTAAAGCTTTTATATGAAGCAATAGTTTGAGCAATGACAACTCTGAAGGAAAATAAAGGTTGACAGACTACTAATCACTAGGTTCAGGAAGCAAAACACCTAGGCTTCAAGGTAGAATACAAACACAATTGTTTGCCCATTATCTCTAGACTGGCCTTAGGTTTCTAACGCGCTTATGAAGTGATCTGCTGCATAATTCCACCATTACATTTGATGACAAAAAGCCCAGCAGTGGGCTGAAAATAAGCGCTGTATAGGGAATAAAGTATGTATCCTTTTTACAATACAAGTACAAAAGGTCATTCAGAAAAATGAAATGGTAGAACATAAACTGATAAATATTTCAGAATACAGAATAGATTTAAGATATAATTAAGGCATTTTGCAAGAGTTTAGAAAGTGTTTATTTGCATGGGTAAAACAGCTCTAATTTAATTTCATGTGAGATTTTAAAAAATGATTAAGGACTTCAAGGCATATCGTAGATTCTATTAGTAAAGAATTAAATCATTTCTGTATATCCAAATCTACTTGTAAAAAGCAGAAAGTCTTCTGTTTTATTCAGTTGTATAATTCTAGTAATGATCCTATTAAGTCATATATAGTTAAGAAAAAAAAGTATACTATCTCTTGTCTATTTGATTTTTTTATCAGAATCAACCTAAACAGAACTCAAATGTGTTCCTGTATGGACTTTTTAAACATAATTGATAAGCCTGTATTTAATCTATGTGCAATACTAGCAGCTGTCATCTGTTAGGTCTGCTGCATTCAGGAGAATATAGAAGGTTTGTCAACATTGCTCTGAACTGGCTCCGTCTCAGCTAGATCCCAAACTGACAAACCTACCAAGTTAATGAGGCCTGCTTAAGAAATAGCCAAAGCCCCAAACCCCTCACGTCCCTTTTGTAGGACGTGACCATGACCCTCCCTGGCAGGATACAAAGAAGTGGTGCCCACAGAACTGGCAAGGGGACAAACATGTTCCTTTGAATACTGGGGTCATGTACTGTCTTGTTTTTCTCATGCTCTGAATCCTACACAGTTCTTTAAGTGTATTGTTACGCAGTTTGGATTTATCAGGGGATTTATCAGCACGCAATTTAAAATTAACTTTCGTAATTCCTTCGTGAAATAGTGCAATTACCTTTCAACATTGCTTTGTAATCTGGATATGAGTAGCATTTTGATAAGCCAATATGATATTTCAGAAGTGTGGATCTTTTCTGTGTAAACGAACCGGCAAACATTTTGATACTTTCCTACTGTAGTCTATACAGTCATCTCCTAGAAGAAATGTTGTGTTTTGTTTTGTTTTGTTTTTCTGTGTGCCTACGTGAATTGTGGGTGGTTATAGGAGTAAAGGTAGAAAATGGTGGCAGGATAGAGTTGGTTATTCAAGACAGAAGGTAAGCGTAAGACCTAATGCAGCAGCACTTCTCATAGTACATTTAGTTTCTGTTTATTTCAGAAAGACTTAGCAGGATGTAGCAAATAAAACACTCGTTATCTTCCTGAGAGAGAAGTAGAAAATATCAGTTTTTCTGAGCTGTCTGCTTCTGGATAAGATGGAACCCAAGGCCACTTTAAGGTTCAGTTCACTGATTTTCACTGAACAATTACCGACTGATACGCTATAAATATGTTGGCCAGCTGCTTTTATTTGGGGAGGGGTTCTTTAGTAGACAGAAATGAATAGCTAAACCACTTTCTTTTTCGATAAAATGATAAAAGCCGTCAGTGCTGTAGATAGCTCAAAAGAGAGGATTCCGTATTCTTGGGAGTTTTAATCAGAGCTGGGTTTGTCGCACATCTTGCAATTTGAGAAATGCAGATTAGCTTGACATGTCCAAACATTTTAATGCAGACTACAAGGACTTAAATACATATATATTATGCTAAACTATATTTGCCTAGGTGTCAATTTGAGTTCTTGCCAACAAGTGACTATTGTAAGGCTTAAATTACATTTAAATTTCAAAGTCACCTCTGAGCTTGTGACATGTCTAACATACTAAAATTTAAATTTGTAGTCATTTATATTTAGGTTTGGGAGTGTTTCTTTAACATCTTAACTACTGCTTTGAAATCTACTTTAGGCACACCCATTTAAAAATGTAAGCTTTGAGTTCTCATTGTTTAATTTGTGAAATGATATGTGTTTAAAAAGTGCTTTAAAATCTTATGGTTAGAGAACTTAATTATTAATCAATTTAGTATTCATTTAAAATTCATTATTTAAGAGTAAATCTCCTTTTTCTGTTCTTTTGTCTACCAGTTAGTTTGCTACCTGCTCTTCACTGGTCTTGGGAACAGAACAACCCTTGCCTTGTGGCTACTGTTAAGCATCTTTGCAAATACTTAATTTGACTGGGGGTGAAGATAGAAAAGTCAGAATGAAAGTGCTAAGTATCGCTCCCAGACACCATTTTTTTTTCATTCATCTCTGTATCCAAACTTAAATTGAAAACTCTAGGTAGAAGGAGAAAGTACTTCCGTCTTCTGTTGTTAGATGAGATGAATTCTACCAAAGTTTCACAAAACTACGAGAGATTCTCTTCTGCACATTAGTGTTGTCTTTCTTATTCATTTTTTTAAATGAAGAACTTTTTTCTGTGTATTTTTTGAAAACCCTGAGTGAGACATTTCTGTATGCACAGATCTAGTGATCTACTACAATTTATCTGCAGAATGAGGGTAGCAGTGGTGTATTCATGTTATCTGGTGTATCTTACTAATGCTTTTACCAGTTAACAATAAGAAAGGGTCTTACAGGGAGACAACTTGTCATTTTTCTCTAACATAGAAGGTAAATTATCTACAAATTAAGCCCTGCCCTCTTACAGCTCCTAGCCCAGCCTCCAGTTACAAGGGAGCAGGAACAACGGAAGGACCTGAGCGCACACAAATATCTCTTTGAGTCTGAGTACCTGGTGCCCTTGTGTGACGGACTGTCCAGCAAAGAGAAGTGTCACCATCTTACTTGGAAAAGAAGAACTGGGAAAACACTAACATCCAGGAATCTTCCAACGGTAGTACTACTTCTCTAGCTCTTTTAAAAAACCCGAAATGTTTGACTCTTGTTTTCTTTGTGGAAGTCATTTCTACTGTTCTAAAATTTGAGATGATGGTAGGGGAGCTAAGAGGAACTCATAACACGTGAACTGAGTAAGATGTAAGTAGACTCATCATGCAGGATGCATGAATAACTTGAAACAGCTGCTATAAATTTAGAGGAACAGAAGAAAGTTACTGAAATAAGTATTTACTTGCAAGAAATTGTATACATTGAAAATTTGGCAATTATTTTTTAATTCCATGAATGTACTGATGATATTAGTGCTTTTTAAGAAAGATTTCTAGTAAAATCCTCAAATTTTTAAGATGTTTTTCAAGACTGTCCCCAGCTTAAAGCACACTTAAAGCAGAATGTAAGGAGATTATTAATGACAGGTGTCAGTATTCAAATGTATGCCATCTTTCAAATATGAGATAAAAATGATGCCTTTATATCGCGTGTGTGACAAGTTTGAACTTAGCTGTCCTCACCATGTATAAAAATGCACTGAAAGGTGCATTATTATGGAAGACAAAGTGAAAGAGTTTTATATGGCTTAAAACTACAGCACAGCATAATTCAGAGATACAAATTTAAATTTCTTTAATTTAACAGAAGAAACATACTTGTCTTAGGTTTACCCTATTGTTTTAATCTAATTTTTATTTGGAAATGTGGATTGATTTTTGGTTTTAAAATGTCTGAATATTTTTCAGTATAAGGAGTTTACGTTTTCGACTGTGTTATGCCATTGTCAGCTCTCTGAATTCAGTGAGGTTACACTAGTGTTAAAATGGTATAGCAGCATGGAGAATCTGCTGCTTCCCTCTGATTAGATTTAAAAAAACAGAATAAAAAAAATATTACAAGCAAAAAAATATAAAAAGTTAACTATGCAATGGCAAAAATAGTCTGTAACTTCGCATTTTCTTTTGCTTTTCTGCTTTTTTTTTTGTCACTGGGAAGTGATGCAGCTTATCATCATGCCCAGTTTCTGCATAATCTCTGCTGAACCCTGGTATAAATGGTTGAGAGTAAGCTATGCTTAACTATATATGCACAGCTGGTGTAAGATTTCTCCAAATACTCTCCTGCATGGGGATGCTGCTACAAGGACCCACTCTAACTATGAGAGAACCATAATAATCTGCAGGAACCTGACCCTGTATTAGAATTACACGCACCCTGTTTTGCTCGTGCTTAGATAAATTTTACAGTGATTTAATTTGACTGACTTTAGGTAAATGTATTCAGAATTTATATTTGGAGACTTAAGAGCCTAGATCCTAATTTGTAAGGGCCATGCTAAAAATCAAAACAATGGGAATTGTCTATGTGGGAAAATTGACTGGACTAATTTCTCCTAAGTATGTTATAATTTGGAATACGAGTCATTTTAACTGCAGAATGTGAGAATATTTCCAAAGAGAATTTATTATTGTAGAATAAACACACTTTTAATACAGGATAAAGTGTGCAAACAGGTAATTCCCATCAAATTGCTTATCACAGAATGATAATCTAACCAGTTTTCCCAGGTAAATGAACCCATAGGGCAGATGGCTTACCCATTCTGTTCCTTGCCAATCTGTCTGTATATGAATGCCCTGATGAGAACAATGCAGGCAAAAGTTGGTAACAACTAGACAGACATCTAAACCTGTTGTCTTTGTAACCAAACAAGTTTAAAATGGTAAGAAATTTTTGCCATTACTATTCTAAAGAACTTGACCTAGAAGTGAAATAAAGTAGATTTTAAAAGCAGAATCAAGTCTTGTATTCCTTATCTAATAATTTCCTGTCTAGTAGGCTAATATATGTTTGAATAAATAACTCAGAAGTCAGAGTCTTCAAGGAGAGAACGTTTGATATACTGAATATTAAAAAACGTAACTGTTAAGGTTAGGTAACTGTATAATGTTTGTAAGATCTTGTAATTTCCTCTGAGCTCTATATACCGTGAAACCTCTGGGAAAGAGGAGAACACTAAATCTTGGAATATAAAAGTATTAATATTCATTATTCATTACATATAGAAATTCCATAGCTAAAGATATGAATTTATAAATTTTAAGCATGTTAAGATAATAAAAGCATTACAGTCCTGAAAGGAACATTGTAACATGAAACTTACTGAAATTATTTACATCCTAGAGTACTATGAAGGAATTTTCAAGACAACTTTTATCTTGTAGTTGTGATGCAAGAAGAATCTACACAGGAGCTCCATGGGAGCCAACTGTATGACAGCAAACTAGAAGACCATGCTGGGCCACTGATTAAAAGAAGCAGGAAAGCAATGGTGACAGGAGGTGGAGGCTATTTGGGATACAGTCTGGGATGTGCTCTCATCAGGTCAGGAATTGCTGTTGTTTTATTTGATGTACAGAAACCTAAATGGGAAATTCCAAATGGAGCAGATTTTTTCAAGGTATGTTGAATTTTTTTAACTGTAGTAAAAAAGTTGGTCTATTTTCATGCATATTAGCAAGTTTTCCTCTTAGGAATTTTTGATAAAGATATTTTTCAAGGCTTTTATGAATGATAAGTCATGATAAGAGGTCCTCACATGCAGAAATAACTGATTGAAAGGTAGCAAACAGTAGGAGTCCAAGTGGTCAGTTCTCTCAGTGTCACCATTGAAGTCCAGAAAAGTCCTGTGTTGGGTTGTGCCATTCAACATATTCATGGCTGGCCTAGATGAGGGAGTGAGCAATGAAGTTTACTGCTCAAGCAAAGTTATTTACAGTAAAAAGATGAGAGCAGACTATAGGAAAAAAATAGGGATGAGCTTATAGGACTGAGTGAGTAGACAATAAAATGGCAGATGAAATTCAGCGCAATGCAGATGAAAAGAAGTCATATGCATGCAGAGGAATAATCCACACTTCAAAAAAATTGTTGGGGTCTGATCTGACTCTTACTACTCAGGAACAAGATCTGGGGGTTGTAATTGATAGTTTCATGAAAACATCATCTCAGTAGTGTTAAGAAATGATGTAAGGAAATAGTATTTTCTATTAGGAAAAGAGCTGAGAGTAAAATACAAAGCATTATTATGTTTATGGTTCACTCACACCTTGAATACTGTGTCTAGTTTTGGTCCCTAACCTCAAAGAGATATATTAGAATTGGAAAACATCCAGGACAGGGTAATAAAGATGATCACAGATATAGAACAGCTTCCATGCAGAGTGATGGAGGAAACTAGGACTTTGCAGTCTAAATAGACAAAATAGGCTGAAGAAGTCCTCTGAATGAAAGTACTTGGAGGCTGGAAGTATTGTGGGAGGAAGTGTCACATATGCTTGCCCTATTCCTACTCTTCCCTGGGCATTCATTTATGAGCACTGATTCCCTCTGAGTCTTTTCGATTTCAGAAATGTGTAATGTCTGCAAAAGAGGGAGGCAAAAATATTAATGGCTCACAACTGTCTGGGGAGGACAGCATCCCCCATCGCTCCCTGACATAGGGGGACACTAACTCCTCATGGATGCTTCACCGACTCAGGTTTGGGGTCTTCGGCACAGGGGTGTACTGGCACTTCGTGCATGTTCCTGTCATCTTACACAAATACTGCCTAGGCATAGGGCATCATTCAGCTGATCTTCTCTAAGTGCTTAGCACAAGAACTCTTCGGTAGCACTACCCAGAAAGCTGATGGCAAAGTGGAAGGTGATCACAAGATCCTTGTCCGGTAGGTGACCGAGGTGGTGCTAGTTTTGCTCATCCTAGCCATGTCACCATGACAGGCAGTGAGGGGGATGCAAGAAGGTGCCCTGCGTGGCTCTGCAGTGGGCAGACTGCCAGGCTAGGCAGATGTTTAGTCTGACCAGGGATGGCTGCTCTTACGTTGAATTTCATAAGTAGCTTGTATATAATATGGAGCAGTGACAGAATATTAACAAGGAACTGTTCAAAAGGCATAGGCATAGTTTGTAATTGATGTAAATCCACATAACTTGATTTAAGTTAGTGGACTTTAACTAACTAAGGAGACTCAAGGGATGTGACTGTGACTCGGGGGATTTTCTGAGAACGGGTTTTTTAGAATTCAATTTAGAAAGAATAAAAATTTCAAAGTGTAGATGAATTACCTATAGCGTGGAACTAATGGATTTCTGGCAAATAAAGTAACAATTTACTTCAGAGATCCAAAGCTTAATCAGCGATTTAGAGATTACTAATAGGATTTATACTATTTATCTATTTCAACATTTGCCAACCTCAGAGGAAAAATTTAAATGTCAAAGATTGATTAGTAACCTCTTAACATTACCTCCAACTATATCTTTTGTAATTATTCTATCAGTTTCCTCACAGTAAATTAAATATCTAATACAAAAATGTCATCATTTCATAAAATAAAGGTACTATACTTGTATTGAAAAATGTATGCATGTAGAGTATAGTATTCCATACATAGTACAGTATTTGATACTAGATATGGTGTGTGTGCATATAACACAGTACAATATTCACTACTCTATACCACACCATATAAATCAATTATAATGCAACAGTACACTAATACAATATTAAATGCCTGTTCTGCATAATCTTTAGTTTTAACCTTGTACAAAACTATGTTTAAAGTTTGTCAGTCTGTGTGACTTAGAAAAAGCTTAAGGTGTGATCGCTTACAAAAAACGGGGTTCTCATGCTGATTCCATGGTGAACAGCTGAATCCTTCCTGCTATGATTTACTGTCATTTTGGCATGATTCTCCAAGCCTCAAGCATATGCTGCTCCCATTCAAGTCAAACAAGTTTTGCTAGCCTGCAGGCCTAAGTGTGAAAATATGCCTTACAATTGAGGCCAACAAGAGTCATACTTGCTTTTCAACAAAATATTAACAAAATTCTTAGTCACATTTATTGCTCTACATGTTTGCAATGTTTTATTTAATGCTAATTAAATATTGTGAAAAATAGATCAGAATGACTAGATTTTCTTTAATTGCCATAGTTAATACTAATTGTATGGAGAATGTAATGAGCTCCAGTATTCAAAATCTATTTTTTTCATTTTACAGGGTGATGTGAGGGATTATGATGCACTGTTCAAAGCATGTGAAGGAGTTGATTGTGTTTTTCATGTGGCTGCATGTGGAATGTCAGGACTAGAACAAGCAAGTACAATTGTCTTAATATTTTCTCTACTCTTGTGATAGAAAAATTTTTTCAGCATATATAAGTCAAGGAATGTGATTAAATGATATTTATTTCAGACAGCAGTTAATTATAAGGGTCAGGTCACCCACTCGGGGAAACAGAGAGGTGTTTCTTAAACAATAAATGTCAAAGCATGGAACTAATGCACTACTCAAAATACTGTTGCAAATGAGCTCATAGATTTAGGATCTTGCATACGAAAGCATATCCTTTTTCCTTAATCTGAAGAGGTGTGACAATGTTGCTGTAGAACTAACATCGAAGCTTCTCCTAGTGAACTCGTTGCAGCCATTGAGACACTGACTAGCAACTCAGTATAGTTACGCTAAATATTGATGATATTCACAAGGGAGGTTTATTAAGGCATTCATGAAGCTACTAATTTATTTCTGGGAGTAGGACAGATTGCCACTAAAACAAGAGTTTGTGAAAGCTTTCAGGGAACATAAATCCTGCAGTGATTCCTGTTTCTACACCATGGATTATCTGGGGCAGGACAGAAAATTGAAGCACCGTAATTTGCTTCAAGAGGCATTTTAACTTTTTTTTTTTTTCCAATGTTACTTATTCACAAGTTGATCAGGAAAATAAAAATGAGATTGGAAGAAATCAATGTATGGCAGAAAGACAGAAAACTGTACACGTACAGAGCAAAATGGCCACAGCTGGTTCTAAGTCTGGCAATTGCAACTGTTGTATTGTGAATACAAATTGTTAAATTAATCAGGTATTGTGCAAACTTTTATTTCTAGCTTCAGAAGAAAGACCAGATTGAATCCACAAATGTTGGCGGCACAAAACTAATAATTGATGGTATGTACCTAAATTTTCTTCCTTTGCACCTATTTCAAACCAGCTGAAATCAGTGAAGAGATTCCCTGTAAATTCAAAAAACTCTTAATTGACTGTTTCTTATATTGACTTGGCAGTTAAAAGAGGTTCTTCTCTCATTACTCACAAAGTAAAATGTGAATCTAGGTTTGCAGAAGCATTCCCTGATGTAAGATACCTACAATAGATCTAAAGATACCTACAACAGATTTAAAGTATTTCTTACTTCTAATAAAGACGATGAATGTTTTGGCTGGAATGACACTCAGGCCCCATTAAAACTGATAGGACATTTGTCACTAGTTTGAACTGAGGGCAGATTTTCACTCTGGACTGCATCTTTTGCCAAACCAAATTAAATTCCCCTCAATGTACCAGTTATCTTTTCCCTTCACTGTGTAATGCAGAGGTATTATTCTTTCCTCATAGAAATATCATGAGAGATATAACACTGTTTGTTGTCATGTAAACATTTGCTAAAGGTGCCATAGAAGTGGTAAGTATATTTAGCTATTATTTTATGACATTAGTATAGTAAATTGTCCATCCTTTTGACCACCATTCAAATGTAACCCCTTTTAATTATATATTATTTTTAACTACTCTCTCAAAAATGATTGCAGATTTTGTCAAATTCAATTCCAGATAGAACATTTTGAAGTGTACTGTAAATGCCAACTCTACTTTCACTTTGGTTTTGCCTGAAAAGACAAACGACAAAGCAAATCAAGAAGCAAAATGGCAACAGGAGCTTTAATTTAGACCCGGTTTAATGCTGCCTGTTGATTACTGTGGACTCTGATTACTGTGAAAAAAGCAGGATTAATTAAAGTGGTAGACAGGTAAAACTCCTAATGAGATAGAGGGAAGATGTTGCCACATTTTTCCTTTTTCTTACCCAACCTCTGAACCCACAGAAACATGTCATGTCATTTTCTATGGGCTTCCAACAAATCAAAAATCTAAGAGGAGCACGAACCCTGAGACTCCGTGTTAGTTTATATTTTATGAATACATTTTATTATTGTTTTTTTTCCAAGTATTTATAACAAAATAATTACTTTCAAAATGAGTCAGTAAGCCAAGTGGACTGACTGCTATGCAGATTCTGAAAGCTATCTCCAGACTTTGTGAATATTAATTCATTTAAACTTTAGAAGCATTGTTAAATCAAAATGAAATTCATCTTATTCAAGTTTGCAGTGACATATATGCAGCTGAATTTAAACATAATATCTTACAGTCTAATGACTGGAATCTCTAATTAAAACTTTGTTTTGTAAATATTAATTTCATTTGTACTGAACATACTACTGCTTATATACTTTCCTAAAACAGTGTATATTTTCTGCTAAAATATGATTTGTCACTATTACACAAATGCAATTTTGTCACACACTGGAGAGAGCTAGCACATTTTCATTGTCAGGACATGTACTGGACTCCATGAAATTATAGTAAAAGAAGCAGTACTGCTCACTGCTGAAATAAAAGCAGAAAAATGGTCTGTAGGCAGGCTGCTGTCCACAGCACTATCCTACAGAAAGAAGCAGGGAGTTTTGTGTGGTATTTTGTCACCCAAGAAATGTTCATGTTGATATTCTGTTTATTCAAGTCATAAAATGAAAATGTTTTAGGAAATAATTCTGAAGTAAAGAAGGATGGTTACTTTTCCCTCCCAAGAAAATCTCTCCACCTGATGACTACATTTTAGTGGTGATATGAGTGTTGCAGGTACATAATCATAAAATATTTGGTGACCATAATATGTAATACTTAGATAGCAAATACTTAGAGTGAAAAAATCTACCTGAATAAAAGGTAATAATATGATGCTAAATGATAAATTACTGTTAAAAGATTACCTTTATATATATAATATATATAATGATTATTTTCAAAAAGAGAAGTTTCCAGTTCTTACGGTTTTTCTCACTCTTTAGTTTTGCTTTAAAACAATTTATTTTGTATACCATTGCAGTCTGCAAACAAAGGAATATCCCTAGACTGATCTATACCAGTACCGTGAACGTGGTGTTTGGAGGGAATCCTATTGAAGAAGGAGATGAAGAAACTGTGCCATATTTTCCACTGGAAAAGGTACTCTGTTCATGTGATGGAATGGCATTTTAGTGTGCTCTGAACTAGGCTATGTGAAGGCCGTTCTGGGAACAGAAGATGTTCTACCATAGTTCAGATCAAATTCTATGAAATTATTTTTCATAAATGAAAATTGACCCATGATAAATAGAGGGATACTCATATCACAGTTACCTTAGCCTGCAATAACTAGACATATTTGAAATGGTAAAATACATAAAAATGAGTAAGGAAAGTGAATTTGACATTTAGCAAGAAGATTTTGGGGGCAAGATCTTCCAAAGAACCATCTGCTATGTAAAAGTTGAACACTATGGCCCCCTATGAGCTTTTGCACTGAAGAATGTTGTTAAATATCAGTTCTACATCTTCACTCACACTCATTTTTGCTTCTTTCAAGTTCCCAAACTTTGTTTTATTGCTGCAGGCCAGACGCTAGTTACAGTCACCACAAGGCTGCTCCAAAATACTACTTCCTACTTTGCTATGATCATTTAGAGAATGTTTCCCAGCCAGAATATGGAGCTCTGTGTTCTGGTCACTCTTGTCCTTTGCTCTTCCTGCTCCCAGCATACTGCCTGCACTTAGGAGCTGTAATTGTGGACTGCACATCCTGCTGAATATATATTTGTGTCCAGGAATCCTAACTAGGTGTGACTACTGCTCCATTTCGGCCTCCTGAGATATTTAGTTGGAAATGTCGGTTGGTGCACAGCCTTCATAGCATCTCAGACTTCTAAGAAAACATTTCAGGAATTTGCAATTAATTGCACGTGTCTGAGCCCTAATCATGTTTGCTCCAATGGTGACCATGTAATGGCGAGCAGGAGAGGTAAGGTAGGGCTTGGAGAAGGCAATGCAGGAGGATTAAGCCATCTGAGAGTAGAAGAATTTTCGAAGGTGTGATTTTTAGCTATATTTTCCAGTCAGAGTATTTGATCAAAGCGTAAATATTGGCATATAATGGGGATGTCTCTTTTAAGACTGTATGTAGTATGGTAATACAAAATTCAAAAGATGCATAAATAAATAGTGTGGATAGATAGTTGCTTAACCAGTATGTACTAAATGTGTCCATAATCTTATTGCTTAAATATACTTGGACGCAATTTTTTTTAAGTTAACAGTAAATAATACAGTTGGGGGAGAACCCTGGCAAGTAGTCTCAATAGGAAATGGAAGCACTTTTAGGAAAATCTAAACTTTTCATTTCACATTTAAGTTAATATTTTTTCCCCAAATTCTAAATGAAATTATTAGACCAAACAGAACATTCAGCTTAATATTTTTTTTCAGTACATCTAGCACAAAAAGTAAGTTACATAATTCCATTTTTGTCACAAGTATCTCTCTTCATGAAGAATAATCTGAACCTTAATAAATTTTATAATCAATAATTTTCTTTATGTAAAAGTAAAAACTAGTGGATTTCAATTTTCTGGAAAGCTAAACTTATGCAAATAAAATATAAGCCTGATAATTTTTGTCATAAACAAATCATATGTGCCATATCTTGTCATTAGATCTTGTTCAGTTTTACTCAGCTAGTCTACAAACTGGTAAGATTTAAATGTTATCAGATATAAACAATAACTTTGCATTTACAGATACAATAATGTAATTAAAATATTGATCATATTCTGCCTTTCTTTATAGCATTTTAATCATTATTCTAGAACAAAGGCAATTGCAGACCAAATGGTTCTTGCTGCTAATGGAACTTTACTCAAAGGTACTTATAAAACATTTGTTTTTTCCCGTCATTAGTAGTGCTAATGAGTAGTCCTTTCTTTGATTACTGATTTATCAATAAGTAGTGTATTTAAATTAAATAAAATAAGGATTTTTAAAAATTTTGTTTCTCTCTTCAGTGGATGATTAGTTTTTGTATGTGTATACACAGACAGGTAGGAGCTTATATACAAACAACAGATTGGAAAATTCAGAAAATTTATCCTTGCTTCTTTAAATCATTTTGAAAGTTTAACAATTTTACTGTAAATACAGGAGTTGCACTTTCATTCCCCATTCAGTCTATTATTTTAAGCTTCTCTAATAATACCAGCAGTCTCTAAGCTCTTTCCAAGAGCTCATTCTTATAATCCCCAAAGCTTTACAGGTGTCTTGCACTTGCTGCTGCTTAAAACAGATTGGCAATGTCAGGGTTGTGCCATGGCTAAAGTCAAATGTGCATGAATAGTTGTATACATAGCAAGGGAAGCATTTAGCTTTGCTTTTTCATACACATTTTGATACTTTTATCAACTTCTATGGACTGAAAAGTTCACAGATACACACTAGATGAGGATGCAATCTTAGCATCCTTGAATAATTAGTGAGTAAATGCCTGCCCCCTATTAAACTTGCCCACATACAAGGGTGATTGTGCCTGTTACCAGGAGTGTGCTCAGTCTACTTACTAATTTGCATGTAGAACTTAAAGTATTAATTTTGATTTAGAATATTCTGACTAATTTGAAAACCTCTATCTGGGGGACCTTTTCCACTCCTTTGTGGTGCCATTGAGCTGCAGTCAGGCAAAGTGGCTAAATATAGCTAGCTGAATGATTTGCTTCCTGTCTTGTATATGCCTGTGATTCTGGATGAAAAATGTATTTTATAAATTTACATAAATAACAGAAAACAAAAGTCTATCAAGCAAGGGGCATACCTGTAGAAAAGTACAACTAGTCCTGTCCTTACGAAAACTCTCCTGTGGTCAGAGTGATTCAGTTTTGCAGGTTGCTCACCTAGAATCTTTCACTAGTATTGAATTCACTTTTACACAGAGATGAAAACAAACTACTAGGTAGCAGAATCACATAGAATGATCAAATTTGATCCTTTACTTTCACAGTATAAAAATTCAAACAGTATATGTGGTTTACCTGCAGTATGATGATACCAGAGCTATTTGACAATCACATGTTGTTACCTCTTCTAGGAGGCGACAAACTCCGTACATGCGTGCTTCGCCCACCAGGTATATATGGACCAGAAGAGCAGCATCATCTGCCACGAGTAGCTGTATGTGTTTTATAATTAGCTCTGGAGGACAGTACAAGTAGATAGTTGTAAGGGTGTAAGGTTGTAAGAGGGAAGTATCTTGATTGCAGATCTTAACAATTTCCCCCACCAAAAAAAATACTGTGAAAGCTTGGTGACAGGTCATGTAGCACAAGATTACAAATAGCATGATATGGTCATTGCAGAAATGGAAAGGATCAAGCTGTACTTTTAAGCGAAAATAAAAAAAATCAATAGCTAAAATGTCATGCTAGAAGAACTAAGTTTGCATCCCTGAATTTGTAATGAAAATATTGTTTTATAAATATATATTTGAGTTTCAGAATAATATTGTCTCAACCAAATGCTGTAATGTCATCCTATTTTACCACTACAGATAAGTGCAACAGAACTTGATTTATAAAACCACCAGCTACAGTTGTTTTGTGACAGTTGTATTGTATTTTTATGCAAATACAGCAAATTATTATCTTTAAAGCATTCAGATTGAGACAAAATGAATAACATGCTGCATAAGAAGAGACACTCTTCATGTAACTATTTCATGTTTTATGTTTCTACAGGTCAATATCCAGCGGAGACTATTTAACTTCAAGTTTGGGAATCACAAAGTTCGAATGAACTGGGTTCATATAGGAAATTTAGTACAAGCTCACTTACTAGCTGCTGAGGCTCTCACCTCTGAGAAGGGTTACGTAGCTGTAAGTAAACAGTATAGACATCCTGTCCCTGTAGCTATAGTTCTCAGATAAGTTGAATTATTGTTGCTTTGAGATCAAATGTTCTTAGGCTATCTGCTAAATTCTCAAAAATGGTGTGTGGTTTCATAGGTATAAGCACAAGCCCATGGAATGTGTAAATGCATGCAAATGCATTTGTTAATATTTTTATAATGTCTTTTTTTCTGTTTTGAAAGTGTACCATTTCCTGCTTGATTAGAGCAAGTAACATTTTTAACCAGGTTAATGTGTTTACCATCACACAATTCTATATTATCTGCTATTCTTTTAAAAATAAAACAGATTCTGATTCTAGATGCATAAAATTTAGAGCAACTGTTCTGAGGCATTGTCAGTTTAATTTTTAGAGTTGAAGTTTACAAAAAGAAATGTACAAAATTAATGGATGCTTTGAAAGTTTTTTTTTTTTCTTCATACTGCTCAGAACTGTAACAACCTGAGGACTGTGAAGCACTGCCAAACCAACAGTGTTGCAGCAGTTGCTCCATTCACAGCTCCTGAAGGGTCGGTGTATGCACATACGAAATAGGCGTGGATACCTCTGAACATCCCTCCATGTGCTGTCAACTAGTTAAGTGTTTGGAAGCTGTGCAGCTGTATTAGACTAACATAATGCCCAAACTCTTGGGCTCTGCTTGGGTACTCAGGTGTTTGCAGCACTTACAACTGGATGGACTCTACATCCAGCTCATAGCTGCCAAGAAAATATTGCCTGCACATTCAGAAGGCTGGAGGAAGACAGACTGGAAGCCAGAAGTGGATTAAGGCACTGTAACGTGTCCCACAAAATATATAAAATGGATTTGTTTTAATCAGAAGATCAGTCAGATTTGGAACTTGACCTTGAAAAGCTATATGTGTTAATGTGCTGTCAGTGTTGCCACCTCTGCTGAACTCATGAAAATTCTGCCATTGTTCATCATGAAGAACAGCTTAACACTCTAACAGTTGGGTTACTACACAACCTAACCAAGCTCTGACCTATATTACAGCACAGTTAATCATAATAACTGTTACCACACTAAGGTTACCAAAAGTAAGAGACTTTGAGATCACAGTGAGGTCCAGTGAAGGTAGTTTGTTGACCTGATTTGTGTATATTCACTGTATGTGTGCTGCTGTGTCATTCCCAAAAGCAGCAAAGTCTGAGAGAAAGGAAATGCTGTCCTGTGCACAGTGTTTTTTCTAATGTTTTTTTCTCTGCTTCTTTAACAGAGTGGTCAGGCATATTACATACACGATGGTGAAAACGTCATATTTTCTGAATGGATAGTCCCTTTAGTATGTATTGCGCATACATTAGCTCTAATGCAGTAAATGTAACCTAATCATATAATTAACTAAAAGACTGTGCTAACTAAATGAAGATCTGGGCATATTAATTACTGAATTAACAAACACTAAACTTAAATCAGTCCTGTTCTCCCTGCATATTCTGAAGTTCCACTGTCTTTAAAGGAAGTTTCAGGTATGCATGAAAGTAGAATTTGGCCCTTACTGTTTTGAGAGAATTTTGCTAATCAGATATAGAACCTGACTCTTCAATATTATGCATCTCTTACCTTATGTAGACAGCAGCATTTGTAAAGCAAGCCCACGGTGCGTGTAAGCTTCTATTACCAGCTGGCAGCCTTTTTATACCCGTTGTTTAATTCTCTCTTCTGCTGTCAACAACAGCAAAAAAGGAAGGGCCATTTAGACCATTTCATATCTGTAAATCTAAAATAGAGGCTACATTATGTTTTCATTATTAGCAGGCTAGGATTTTAGGAACATGCTAGAGTACTGATCCTACAATGCCAACACAACTTCTGGGGAAATAGTTGTGGTAGAACTATGGGACTGTATGTAAATACAGACAAGTATCCCAATCTGGGTCACCTGCCACTTGGAAACAGGTTTGTTTCCCATATACTAACTAACTGTATTTGAAAGGTCAGAAGTGAATGGGAAAGAGTAGGTTTCAATTGTATTTCTTATTATCAGTACTGATCAGAAGATTAACTGGAAAAAGTTTAGATATATATTTTATCAATATTCATTTTTCCATTTTTGCACTTCATTGATATCCCTCAGTTTGATACTGATTCTCTGTTCTTCTTTCATTTTGTACCCCTTCCAGTTTGAAAAATTGGGCTACAGGAAACCATGGATACATATTCCTGTTCTCTTTCTTCGTATAGCAGGTAAAAATAAAAATACACATTTGCTTATTGTGCTATTTATTTTATAATTTGTATTATTAATAGGAAGGTACATGATACTTCTGTAAAATTCAGGGACAAAACTATAGAAATTATGTAACTTAACATTATTACAATTACTTAAATATTGCCTTTAGGAATTTGGAATTAATAATACCAAACAGTATCATGATAGACAATAGATGAAGTTTAAAAGCTATTAATAAACTGAGTTCATCGTGTACCCTTTATAATACTTCAAATTTTATAATACTTTATATATTATATAAAAATTATAATATTCTATAATATATATTATACTGTATGTTTATATTATATATATAATACTTTAAATATATATACCTTTATAATACTTAAAATACTGCCTATAAATTAAACACTCACAGAATCTTAATTACATCCTCTGATGTCAGTAGGAATTATAGGATGTTCAGTGTCAGCATTATCTCAGTTTATTATTATCCAGCTGTCTCATTAAGTAACTTTCTATTTCACAGCCACTGTGATGGAATATCTGCACCTGGCACTGAAGCCATTTTTTAGCTTTACACCTTTCTTGACAAGAAATGAGGTAAATACATACAAAGAGAGAATTCTTACATATTTCTGATCAAAATTGTAATAAAGTATGTGATAAGTCCACTGGATACAGACAGGATTGTCTGCATTAGAGCTCTATTTTTCTATTCAAGGCTTAGTCCATTTAAGGCTTTGACAGTCATTCTGTAACATCATTTTTCCATCCTGTCCTGGCCACTCCCCATGAAATCATCAGAAATGAATCCTTACTTGAAGATTAGATGATCCAGAAGAACATCCTAGAGGCACAAGACACTAACTAGCACGGAGCTGGCACACAGAGGAAACAGGCACCACACAGTCATTTCCAATGAGCTGTCCTGTGCTGTGGAACTGCTCATTAAAGGAAGGTGTTCCAAGAGTACAGACCAGGGGTCCCTGGCCAAAGGGGTAGCAGTCATCATAAGATAGGGTGAGGCAAAAATTAGAAAGCCCACTAAAAAGTAATTCTAAACTGGAATGAAAAGTCCATTTCCTGCAAACAAAAATTGGGTAAATTCATTTCAATCTTCTATATGATGTTATGATTTCTAATGTAAGTCAAAATGCTTTAACTGATCTATATTTAAAGTATCTATATATTTAGTAACTGATATATATCTCAAACATATTTTTTCAATTATCCCACACTTTATCTATCTGTTTTTATACTTACTTATACATTAATTCTACATCTGAAACACAAATCGTTAAGGCTATGCAACTTGAGTCCTTTCTCAGGTCCCATGCTTTCAGAGATGGAGGATATACTCTCCAAAGTGCCTGTCTTCCCCTCTTTAGATACGCATTTATGACAAGTTGAGAAGCCTGCCGCGCACCTCCAATGCACTTATCCAATTCTATTGCACATTTCTCTGTACAGAAGAGCTAGTTTGAGGAAACTACACTGATTTGTTGCATGCAATTTCTTTATTTCTTTATCAACCATTCACAAGTAAGAAATCACTGTCATAGATGCCATCTGTGCCCAGTCTACAGAGGATGTTGTTACAAAGCTTTGGTGTTTTACCTGTAAGCCACAGAAACTCATTCTATTAGCTCTTGGACAACACTTGACTCCTAAACACTCAAAAATGTACATGTTTATCTTCATTCATGTTTTAAATTCCTGCATGATATTATTGTTGATATATTTTCATCCAAGTTTTAGGACACCAAACATTACAGTCACTTCCATAACCATTTTTTTGGATTTTAGGTGTGGAACGTTACTGTAACGCATACTTTTCGAATAGACAAGGCACGAAGTCAACTTGGTTACAAACCAAAGAAATTCTCACTAGCGGATTCTGTGGATCATTATCTTAAAACAAGACCTATTTGTCAAGACGATCATACATTCCTTAAAATGTTGTTTGCTTTTGGCATTTTGTTAAGCTTGGTCTGTCTGTCTTTCTTCTCCTAAAACCTAACAGGTACCCATCTGTTCAATAAAACTTAATGTTGGTTTTGAGTATTAATGATCTGGTCACAGTACATTCCTGTTACTATTGAATTCATTATTCATTGTTCTTATTATATGACCACTCCTCTCTGATTTAATTTTTTTTAAAAAAGAAAGAAAACATAGGAAACATCAGTAACTGTCCTGAAAGGATAATGGGATGTCACAAAATTAAAGGAGTTCACCACTGATAAGTGCAAAAATTCATGAATCTATTGTTTCGTAGTGAGAATAAGTTTCTAAAAATGATAATTTAAAATGATAAGAAATTGGAAGAAGAGGAGCATTGTAGGACAGCAGTGCTGAACAAGACCAGTAGCTCTGATGAAGAAAAGGTTGACTAGAAACTCCTCTGATGAAGCCACTGCTACAGCTACTGCATATGAGTGTGAGGAATACTGAAGACCTGAGAAATAGTACAAAAACTATGGAAAATATGTATTTATAAATAGTACATGGTGAGTGGACCAAAAGTTATATTTGTTGTTCAAAAGCTATGTAAAAGATGCAATAAAATGGTATTATGTGTATCTGTAAATAACTTTTTTGGTGTGAGAATAAATAATAATTGGACCAATTACTATTTGTAAGGAGTACGTGGAAGCAGAGGACAGAGAGGGTGCTGGAGTTCAGCAAGCAGGTGAACTATCCTTTCTTGGAAGGGAAGCCAAGTCACGTCATCCGTGATCCCGTACCCAGTGCGGTGTTAGCACTCTGTCTGCTCTGTTCATTCAGTGAATTTCCCTTTCAGGGTGAACAGGCAGACCAAGCACTCCGCCGTGTGCAAGGATCCAGCCTCTCTCTTTTCCCCACCTTAGCACTTATGTTAGATGCCACTTGGGTGGCCTGTACTACCTGAGCAATATGATGTGCATCTCTGATAGTTTTCCCGTGTAAGTTGTACCTTGTGCCTGTGTGGATCCGCAGAAGATAATGATGTCCACTCATTATTTACCCTCCTCTTGTATTAACGCTTTCCAGCATTGGTGACGGCTTTCTCATCTCATCTTTAAATTCGCAGGGTGCACAGGAGAACTAACAGCCTCTCTACGAGGATGAAACGTTACTATATCCAGATAATAGACAGTGACAGAAAATGTGAGCAACCACAAGTTACCACTGCAGCTTATGTGAGCAAAGATTTGTTTTACTTCTCTCTCTTTTCTGAGCAAATAGTTCTGTGAGCAGCGAAGCCAGTGCAGCCCACTCCCGCGTAGATCTGCTTTTTGATACTGTCCTTGCCCATACGAACTGAGCTCGTACTGCCCCCCTTCCCTTCGCGGGGTACTGCCGAGCCTCTCCCCTGTTCCTCACCGCCTCTGGTCAGGAACTTCCAGAATATCGGTATGTTTGAGACCCTTATGGACTCAGTCAAGTTTGGTTAAAACAAGCTAGTAAGTTCAAAATTTATCGGAGGAGAGGTGCAGCTGGCCGGCGGGCGCACAAGCAAGCACAGCACAAGCCACCGCCTAAACCGTTTCGCTGGAAATGTGGCATTAGCGTTCCAACTCTGTGCACACGTATTTAACCCGCTTTTTAAAGCAGCTATTTATAAACGTTTCATAGGTCGTTTCGTGGCTTAGGACTGCCCCGCAGAGCGCGCCGGGCTCCGCGGGAGCGGGGGCAGCTCGGCGCCCTGCGGCCGCGGCGCTGCCGGCTGCGGCGCGCCCGGTTACGCGCTTCTCCCCGCAGCGCAGCAGCGGTGCCACCAACACCGAGCGGTCAGTGTCCTGGGCGGTGTAAAGCCGGCAGTAGCGGCAGTCACTGAGACCGCTCTTGGCGTCAGCCCGAACAGCCGTTCTCTCGTTTCGGCCTGCTTCGAGCTGGCTCCTACCGGGGTCACTTTAACAAACATTGGGAGCGTGTCCTAAAATGATTAAAACTTAATTTGAGCGTTCAGACGCGGCGCAGCTACAGCGGCGAGGGCAGAGGCGCCGAGGGCTGAACCGCGGCGGGCTCCGCGCCGCGCCGACCGCGCAGGCGGCGGCAGCGCCGTGCCGGATGCTCCGCGTCGCCCCGCGCCGAGCCCCCGCACCCACCATCCGGGCGGCCACGAGCAGACGCCGCTCCCGGCCGCCAGCAGCCCGCCCAGGGGGAGCCCGGCCGCGGGCGGCATGCCCTGCCGCCGCCGCCGCCGCGGGCAGGCGCGCGCAGGTGAGAGCCCGCGGGGGCGCTGGGGCCGGCGCGGGGCCGCGCAGCGCGGGCGGCGGCGACCCCGGCCCGGGGGCTCCGCTCCCGCCCGCCTTCCCGCCAGCGTCCGCGGGACGGGGCGGGGCGGGGCGGGCAGCGCGGGGGCCGGGGCCGGGCTGCGCCTGCGGGGCCGAGCGGGCTCGGCCGGGGCGGCGTGTTTGTACGGGCGGCGGCGGCGCCCCCGGCCCTGCCGCCACCGCCGCCGCCGGGCCCGGGCCCCGGCCCCGGCCCCGGCCCAACCGCGCCAACGGCCGCCGAGCGGCCGCGGCCGCCGCCACCGCGAGGTGCTCATTTGCATCTGCGGTCCTATTGGCTGGCTGCCCAGCGAGGCGCCGAAGGAGACATATTGCCGAGAGGGGATTGGCCGGCGAGGGGTGGCGGGGCGGGGCCATGGGCGGGGAGGCACCGCCCCTCCGCCGCGCCGGGCCCTGCCGCCCGCCCGCCCGGCGGGGCGCGGAGCGGAGCGGCCGTGGAGTGCGGGGGCTGCGCGGAGGCTGCGCGGAGGCTGCGCGGGGGCGGGAGGGGCCCCCGAGGCTCGAAGCAAGGAGGGGCTGCAGAGCCGGAATGGGATCGAGCCCCCTAAATAAGGGGCGCAGTTGCTGCTAATGCCGAGAGTCTTGGCTCTCGCCTGAACCGAGGCGGCCCGGGTCCCCGCCCGCCGGGCTCCCACGGCCCGCAAAGCGGCCGGCGCTCGACAGCGGCCGGGGAAACCAGCGGAGGATCCGACCGCGAGCATGAGCTTTCCTGGCTTCCAGTATCTCGTTCTAAGTAGCGGGTGCTTTCCATGACAAATTTGCAAGTGAGATGCACTGAAAACCCGCAGGCTCTCGGGTAGCTCTTAATCTTTCATTAAGGCACAATGAAGCGATATGGGTAACTCAGTACTCAGAGCCTCTGACGTGCTTTGCCTTTCAGTGATGAACACTGGATGGACGATAAAGAACCTCTGTAATTAAGAAATAAGTGATTCGGTATCACTTTTCTTAATATACTCGTTGACCTGATTTTTCTCTTTCTCTCACTTGGCCGTTTTTTTAATTTTAGATCCCATGAAAAGTAAGGGATTCGATAGCCTTGTCCTGTGACAAGGCCATCAAGATACAGGAATCAGGCATGCCTCATCCCATCTGAAAGCCTCCTGCATCTCAACTCCAACCACTGCCACTGACAATAACTACGTATTCGTAATTTACAGTCAGTTGTTGACTGATCCTTAGAATGGAGCAACAATTTCTCTCCCACAAATAAAAAATTTCATCTGTTCCATTATTAGTTTTGACCCACATGCAGCGAACATCTTCGTTCATGCACACCGAGTTAGGGGAAAGTTGGTGTTCTTCTTTTATTATTCTGAATATCACTTGCAAATAGCTAATCCAAAATATGCAAGCCTTTTTTAATATGTTTTCAGGATGTAGACTATAATATAAAAGTACATGCTCCAAGTTTTAATAGCCAATTCATATTAATTTTTAAGGTTTGTATAATATGAGAAGTATGATTAAACAAACTCAAACAATCTAAGCAAAAATTTTAAACTGGTCTTTTAAAAGCAGTCTTTGAAGCCTGGAAATCTTGTACCTAGTGTTATGCTTTATCTCTCTTAAACAGGTTATGTTAAAGTAAAACTTTGCTGCTGCAAGTAGAGATTTTTAACATGAAACTTACTGGAATTGTCTGCATCCAGGAGCACTATGGAGCAATTTTCAACGTGGAGAAGAAATTGTTACATGTGTCTGGTAATAGAAGATGATGTTTCACTTCATAGGAATGACACAAAACTTGTACTGAGTGGGATAGCAACACCCTGGCATGAGAGCTCTAATTCTAACCTCAGTGGAAATGCTGGAGCACTGAATGAAAAAAGTATGAAAGCAGTGGTGACAGGAGGTGGAGGCTATTTTGGATACAAGCTGGGATGTGCTCTTGCCAGCTCAGGAGCTTCTGTTGTCCTGTATGACACAAACAAGCCTATTTGGGAGATTCCCAGTGGAGTAGTGTGTATCCAGGTATGAAAAGCTGTTTTTTTACAATAGGCAAATAACATTAGTTAATTCACCTTTTTTCCATGAAGTCTTACTAGTCTTAGTTTTCACAGAATCTAAATACTCTTAAATGTCAAGAAACTTCTTAAAAGTTTGAATATTCTATGCATTTGTTGTCAGCTGGATTTTAATTTGCATCTGAAATACATATGAAAGGAAAATAATGACTTTTCAAATGCATAGTACAGAGCAGTTCTTTTTATTTCTGACTCTGAAAGTATTCTCATGACCAAGTCACTTGACTCATCTGTGCCTTATTCACCTACAAAATGAGTATTATATTTCTGTATTTCCTTGGGGTATTATGAGGCTTAATGAATATTTTTAATATCCTTTGAGTTCCATGGAAGAAATCTGTTACTATCAACAAATACTAAAATTGGCCTGGTTTTCAGTCCCAGGATGCACAGTAAGTACAACTATGTATATACATTCCCTTTGTGTTAACCCACTATGTGATAAATGCTAACCTACAGTTTTGAATTCAAGGCCAAATGTCTTTTCGTATGTATTACAGGCAGATGTCAGGGATTATGATGCCATTTTTGCAGCCTGTGAAGGGGCTGACTGTGTCTTTCATGTAGCTTCATATGGAATGTCAGGAAGAGAGCAAGTGAGTCCAAATCGTTTTTTATTTCTCTGTGTAATTTTCTGCACTGAGTTAGGCTGGGAGATGTGATGCTGTAACACTGTTCTAGACTCTGTCTCTTCCGATTACCTGAGAGCATGAGTCCATGCCCGTGCTGTTTCGGTGAACTGCTCTGCGCAAACTGATGTTCTAGCTGTGGGCAGTCTGGCTATAGTTCAGTTTCTCTGGCTGTGAAATAACTTCCTCACAATTAGAGGCTTCAGCAATTAGAGCCTGAGAGGGATTTTGAGCCAGAAATGGTATTGAAGAGTTCTGTAATAGCAAGAGGACAGAAGGAGTGGCAAAGGAGGTGGCTTCCCTCCACAAAACCTGAGCCTTCCCTAAGTCTTTTTACATTGAACTCCTAGCTGTGAGGTCACTGGGAGGAGTGAAGCCTGAAGTAAATTATAAGTTAATTTATATAATTAAATTATAACAACTGCTCTATGTCAAGTCTTGATTGTTTGCCATTTTAGATAAAATGCTCTAAGGATCTACTTGATTTAGGGCTCTGGGACACATTTTGTATGATTAAAATTACACCTCTCCCCTTCCTACCGTATGTATTATAAAGAACTTCAACACCTACCTTAGCTAGATAGCTCATCAGAAAATTTTTGCAACTATGCAGTGCATACTTACGGAATTACTCTAGGTATAGCCGACTGGCCACTGAAGTGCTACTGAAGCATGGATATTTAACATGTTTGTGCAAGATTCATAACCACTGGAAATGTTTGTTCAGAAGCATTATGATTCTCTTTGTTTCAGGCTAACTACTCTGTAAAAATAAAAGAAAAATACAAGTGTAGTTTTAAAGTAACAATTTGACTTCTTGAAGTCTCAAATGTCAGTCTGAACAAGCTTTTTTAAAAAACAAAGCACTAAGCTCATTAGTTTTGCTTCACTGGGGGACACCTAGTGAATTTTAAATGTGTTACTATTCAGAAATGCAGAATTTCTCTATTTTCCTAGCTTCACAGAAAAGAGATTGAAACTGTAAACATTGATGGAACAAAATTCATCATTGACGGTAAGTATCTAACCTTGCCTATGAGTGTTGATATAACACATCAAAACATACCACTTAGGAAAAAAATTATGGGCATACACTATTTTTTCACCAGACACTTTACATTTTTGGCAGAAGATGGGGAAACATGATTGTTTCTTTTATGTTTGATTCTGGCATAAGGTGTGATACGAGAGCCAGCACCATAGTGCTGGCTGCTTCAGCCTTTCATGTCCATGTTTGACCTCCTGTCAGAATCTGTATCCACATAAGGAGTTGATTGTTTCCATGTGTATTTTGCAGCAGTATGCCTTGTTTCTACCAAAATAGCTTGTGGACAGCTAGTTTGTGTGGACAGCCCCTGAGGAAGAAACACTTCCAGTAGCCTGCCTGGCTAGAGCTGAAGCCCCATCCCAAGGCAGTGGCGCCAGCCCTCCCAAAGGCACTCTGTGTTTGCTTCCAACACCCAAATTAGGACATGCCACACTATAACGGACTTGGTTCTCAATTGGTATCTGCCATTTAAATAAGCTCTGCATATTAAATAATCCAATCATAAAATGGAAGGATTTGTTCTTTTAAGATTGGACAGTTTCTGAAAGGACCCATTGCCAGTTCACACAATATTTTCTTTTTCCATATTTCAGTTCCAACTCAACTAATTTACTTTATATATTGTCACAGCCTGCAAACAAAGGAACATCCCTAGATTGATATATACCAGTACAGTAAATGTGGTGTTTGGAGGGCTTTCTATTGAAGATGGTGATGAAGAAACTGTGCCATATTTTCCCATAGAAAAGGTATTTTGGCTGTATTTCTTTTTCATGTTTCCTCTTTGTTTACTTGCTCATTTCTGAAAAATCCTGGAATTTTCATGACCCTATCTTCCCTGATGGCAGAATCTAGTGCCAAGGAAGAAACAGAATACTCTTTACACTCTTTGTAGATGCTGTTTGCAACCTTAACACATCAGTTTTACGTAAATGTCAAAACTCTTTGTTTGCTATCAAGGCATTGATTTTTTGAAAAAAAACCCATACACTTTCCCATTAACAAAATTCCACCTGAACAGAAGGATTGTGTTATATGGCTTGGTGCCTCTTTGACCATTTATCATTCATACAATTTAGCTGCTTCTCCCTTATTGAAGATGATATATATTCAATATAGAGCTGATATGGGAAAGCAGGCCATTTTTATATGGTTACGTTGCGTTTAATTAAAAAAGAGAAATTAGTTCTGGTTGCTTTGCATACATTGTTGATTTCTCCATCTTCTCTCCATCATTACTTCAGTGTTTCATGAAATAGAGATGGGTAGATAAAATATTGAATAATATTTTCTCTGGGAGTGTACCATAAGAAAGTGAACAGGAGAGTACAGACTAATCATAATGTCCACAAAACTTGACTTTTGACTTTTCCATTACTTTAAAAACAAATCCAAATTGCAAAGTACTGATCGATTACATTCTTGGCAGCATTCAGAGCATACATATATTTATTACTTCTCAGATAGGCTAAAATTAATTAACTGGATTTGCATAAACAAAAATGCTTGCTTACATTAGCAACAGGTATGTGATTTATCCGAAAATAATACCCCACAGATTCTTAATTTTGAGGTGTTTGTTGCCATCTGCTTTATAAAAACTAATGGAGAAGAGATGCCTCTCTGCTCTGTTATTTCAAGAGTAGATAAAAACATCATATTTGCTTTTTCTCTGTAGCATGTTGATCATTATTCCAGAACCAAATCAATTGCAGAACAAATGGTACTAGCAGCTAATGGAACTCCACTAGCAGGTACTTCTGTGTTAGAATGAATTTATAGTGGAATTTATTCCTCTTCTTCTGCCTCCCTAACATCCTGCATGTATTTATATCAGTCCTTCAGTGGACAAGATGTCCAGCAAATATGAAATAGTTACCTACTGCTCTCCCAACTGTAAGATTTTTCTCTAAAAAATCACTTTTAAATGCCTGTAGTTCCCATGTTGCTAACAAAAGCTTTTAGTGTGGTAGCAGTGAGTTCACTTAGTTGAAAAGATGAAGACAGCTTTAAATTCAAGAAAAACAGAAGTGTTTAATATCACCTTATTACACAACATAAGTAAAACATGAATGTTGATTAAATTGTTACCCCCCAACACAGTTATATATTAAAGTCCAAAGGTACCTGATACTGCAGCCTGGAATTATTTATTAGTACTTCCCAAAGTTTTCCATGTTGAAGGAGCCAGTTATACACTTGAATACTTAAGCTCACCTGTGAGATACTATAACTGCCAGGGCAAAACAAATTAATGTAAAGTGCAATGTGATTCCATGTGACCAAATGATACTGAGCTAAATTTAGCTGTGGACAACTTATCGAAAGACTTGATTCACTTGATACTTGCAGAGTAATATAAAGAAATATAAAATTATTGATGTGTGTTTCATCCCAGTTGGATTATTCTGTTTTTTAAAAAAAGGGGGGGGGAGAAGGTTTATTTATTTCCTCTTCTGTCAGCAGCTCTTCACATCAAAGATGCTCTAATTTTAGAAGCAATGTACTGTCCTGCATTTTTCGATGAAATTAGAAGCTTACACTAGTTTATCTATATAAAGGATGAAAATGATTAGCCACTGTTCCAAACATCCTGTTTTGATTCTGTGCCAGGATTCAGTATTGTACATGGTATCAAGATCTTCTACCACTACTATTAAGAATAACTACTAGAAGATGATGAACCAGATAACTGATATGCTTGGGGAAAATAATAAGGATTTTATGGTAGTCATTATGTTCTCGCACTAAAGTTATCAAGAACTTCTACAGTAGTTTCAGTGGGAGTAGGATGTCCTACTGTTAAGAGCCTTTCAGCTCTATCTTGTACTGCTCATAAGTCATTATTTTCCTTCAGTAATGCTATGTAACATTAGCTTAGTTTCATCCCACTTTTTTTTAATCAATAACTTGTTCACATCAGCAAACTTATCATCACAGTTGGCATATTTGTCGATTGTTTTGGCACAGAGACAACAGGTTAGACAAAAGTTCTGAAATATTTAATAATTCCTAGGAATACAAATATGTCAGGGCTTTGAGTGTTGCTGACAGGAGTTTTCTGGATTTTATCTTGTTATTCTGCATGTTGTGATTCTGCCAACATAATATCCAACTATTAAGTCAACACTTTTTTTGTGAATACTATTTTTTTTAGCTGGTGAGATTAATTTATTCCCGAGTATGTTCACTATAGCAGAGCCTTCATAAAACCCAAAAAAGTACTGATAATGTAGTCTTATGAAAATCACTTTAAGAACAGTCTTATAAATTCTTTTAGGAGGCGGTATATTCTATACATGTGTTCTTCGCCCACCAGGAATCTATGGACCAGAAGAGCAAAGACATCTGCCACGGCTAGCAGTATGTATTTGATTTTTTTAGTCAGCAGAATTTTCTGTAAATACACAACAGCTTCAGTCATTAGTGTTATGAACTGACTGACCTGCTTATCTGGCAACAATTCAACAATTCAGTTGTCTGTTGAGGATATTCTGACCTTTTTAACAGGTGTTGTATTACATCTATAAAGAAGTATAGTATGTTAAAGCCTTTTCGAAATACAAGCACGTGTAAGTTTGTAATTTATGTTTTCTATAATTAAAAAGATTCAGGCCAATCTGTGATAATTTCAATTGTCTGTTTGCATGCAACTTAAACCAAATGTTTTAAAATATTAATGAAAAGAGATAGGGCAAAATATCTTATTTCCAGTCTCAACCATTAACAGTTTTCACTATCCAATGAAATAAGCAAAGGAGTCAGAAGCACCTTCTAGTACAATAGGTTACTAAAGGACAGACAGCTAAGGTGCTCATGTTTTTTTTGTTTTGTTTTTTTCCTCGCTTGCTCTCTTTTAAATTGTAGGACAGTGTTTAGAAAATGATCCCTGCAGAGTTACAGAAGTCAGTTATTTTAAAGGCGTCAGTACAATACAGTTATGTACAGTTTTCATGAAACAATACACTCAAACTTACCACATAAGTTTTTATTTTTATTTTGTGGCTGAGGTGGGGAATGTTGTTCAAGTCATCTGAAATCCATTTTGTCATCTTCTAAATAAAGTATTTTTAAATGGCATTTCAGTTAAAACTGAAATGTATTTTTTATACTTCAAAGAAATATCGGCATTTTAAACTTTCATTTAAAATTTTAAACTTATTTATTATGAGCTCATTTTAAAATACTGTGCCACTGACACATTTTGCAGTTTCTAGAATGGATCAAATAAAGTGATCCATTTTTTGCTTCCATTGTTCACATCATTGGCTTCCATTTTTTTCAGTGTAAGCTAACTGTTAAGTTTGATCCAATTTTGTGAATACTTCTGATCCATTCAGAACTCCATTTTACCTTACAGACAACATTTTACTGAGCTTTAAAATGGATTTTATTTTTAGAAATGGAGTGTACTGTGTTTAAAAGACAGGATTCAATCAAGATGATAGATGAGAGGTTTGAAAAAGACATTATGTTTTTATTTGCAGATGAAATATAGGCAATGCAAACTTTGCAGTGTTGCTCTTCTGATCTGCCTCAGTCCTGCTATCAAGAGATTATTTATTAGGGATAGAGATGAACTTATTGCTGGACACATGAGTCCAGGTAATTTACACTTGGGTTTAGGAGGGAAGAGACATTCAAGCAGAATGTCTTCCACTTTCCCAAAATATTTTTCCACAAATCAATGTGGTATATCATAGTACTGCTGAATTGTTGGAACAAAATAATTTCCACACCTGTGCGAGGGAATTGCTCTAAAATCATTTGTGGGTATATCATCTAATGTGACAGAATTATTAGAAAACCAGGACTAAAAGAGGACCTTGGAGTCATGTAGTCCATCTCCCATGCACAAGATCGATTATATTTTGACTGTTACTGACAAACTCCATCTAATCCATTCTAACCACATCCAGTGGTGTAGCCTGCAATCTTCTGTAGGCAGTCATTCTTACCTATCAGAAGTACTTCCCTACTAGATAAATTGCAATGAGAGATACTTAGGTATGTCCATTACTTCTTATACTATTCAGCACAGATTCACAGAGCTGGCTATAATATATTCTTCTCTTGATTCTTTTTAATTGATTTGTATCTCTCACTGCAATTTATGTCCATTACTTCTTATACTATTCAGCACTAATTCACAGAATTGGTTATAATATAGTCTTCTCTCCATTCTTTTTAATTGATTTGTGTCTTTTTTCTAAGTGGAGACAAAAATTACACTAGGATGAACAACAAAGTGTAGTGTACCTCATTTAAAAATGCAGCTTGCTGTGGTTTTGTTTGTGTCTACAGAAGAATATTGAGAGAGGGCTACTTAGCTTCAAGTTTGGGGATCCTTCTGCTAAGATGAACTGGGTACATGTGGAGAACCTGATACAAGCACAAATCCTAGCTGCTGATGCTCTCACTCCTGAAAAGAACTATATAGCTGTAAGTAAACAATAAAAACACCACAGCTTCATTTTACAGCGGATCCAGCAGGATTAATGTTTGTGTCATGGTCGTTTAGCGTATATAATCTGTTTTTGATTGACAAATGTTCCGCTAACAGTATGGTACCAGGCAGCACTGGCTGTGTCGTGTGTTAGTAGTTGGAAGGCTCAGTTTGTTTTCTTTAAGAGTATCTCCTCCTTTGCATTTTTGTAATATTATGTTTGCCATTACTGGAAGAGGAGCAAAGAATGTCTGATATATCAGAAATGAAACTGGAAATTCTGGCAAATTTATCCTGTTTCCACTTTACATAGATCCAAACTTAGTGTTATGAACTGTGATAATCAGTTCTTCTCATATCATGTATGAGTAAGAGCCATCACCTCACCACAGCTGAGATTTCACACATTTATTTCAAAAGTAGTTGCAACTGTTTTCCTCCTTGTAAATACTATTCTATCTGATGAAGAAGAACCACCCTTAAAAGTATATTAGAAAGATTTTCAGAGTAGATTAAACTACTTTTTCTAGAACTCTAAAAGTAAAATGGAAAGAGGTAACTTGCACCTTGGTTACACAGATGGAGTCATGTGGATTTTCGTAAGCCTTAACTGGACAGAGAGCTGAACATATTCCACCATTCGAGTACATTAAAAGCACAAATCATATGTAGCTCTGCTCTGAGTGCAATTAGTAATCTCAATAAAATCAATATAGTCATTCTTTACAGGCATATCTGTAATAAATAATTCATACTACAGTATGTTAATCACATAAACCATCTCTCTCTCTCAATTTCACTGCACATAGAAGGGAACCTGATTGGAACATAATGCAGGTAGTTTGTTGATTTGTATGTCCATCTATGTGCATTTTATACTGCTGTATCTTTTTTAATTTTTAAATCTATTTATAAGAGGTGAGATAAAAGAAGTCAACATGTATGTAGTAGTATTTTCACTAATATGTTTCTTCTTTCCCTCTTTAACAGAGTGGTCAGGTGTATTTCATTAATGATGGCGAAAAATTCAACCTTTTCGAATGGTTAACTCCACTAGTGCGTACAATGTATACTTTAAATACATTAATTTCTTTGACGGTATACAACTATGGCTTTTGTGTGCATGCTAGGGATTTGGTATGTTTGCTTGGGCTGTAAGAGTGTTCTGAATGTGGGCTTAATTCCTGCCTACAGTTCAGTGTGATCAGTGCTGCAACAAAGACTACCTAAGGTATAACATAAGGTGACTATCTTCACTGAGACCAAAGGTCCACCTGAACCAGAATCCTCTTTCAACTAGCCCTTATGGCATCTTCATTTCTTGAGCATTCATCTGTTAACAGTGGATATTTTGGGGGCACAAAAATACAAATCCTAATTATTAACCTGTAATATTTATTACTTTCAAAAAAAATTTTGCTGTTAGTGACAGGCTCAAAACCATAAATATGTTACAAAGTTAAGTTGGGTATCAGTGCACCACAATACATGCATCAATTTTTATAAGCCTTTTTTTCCTCAATTTTTAAGGCAGAGTGGGACTAGGGATTATTTCTCACATAGACTGCCATTTGAAAATTAGATAGCTTCTGCCTGCGACATTTAACTGGAAACTCCTGAAGAAAGAAAACCTAAACTATAACAGCAAAGATGCAGTTTTCTGTTCCATCAGTAAATATTTACTTCTTCTATTCTGAAACTTTAAAACTTGTTTGAGTTTTCTACTTCTTTTTTTTTAATCACTGTTTTTAATCCCTCTCAGTTTGAACGATTAGGTTGCAGTAAACCATGGATACGTATTCCTACTTCCTTAGTTTATGCATCAGGTAAAATATTTTATTAACATTTCTCTCTGTGCTGCCCACATTACCCCCATTTCTTACTGAAATATAATTGTTAATTATGAGTTGTTTTAATTTCCCCACAATTTTTACTTTCATGTGTAAAAGTAATATGTGTAATTTTTATTTTTGTGTATAGAAACAATATGCTTGGGGCTCACCTAGTATACAATATTTAGGGGTGGAGGAGTGCATGCACTATGCAGCATGCTAAAACAAGAATGATTGGTTATTTTAAGTCCCATTAATAAGCATTTTAAATCCTTATCAGATGTATAACTCTAGAATTAATATTATAAATATAGCAAGTTAAATGTAAAATTCTCTGATTCATGAGATATGCTGAAGAGTGTCTGCTTTACTTACAATTTCTCCTTCTCCTATACCCAACACCCTCTCCAAAATCAACCTCTATCTGCAACTCAGAATCCAACTTTGCATAGTTTGTTGTTACCACATTTGTGTGATGTCCCACAGTCTTTTCACTAGAACTACCACCACCGCTCCAAACCCTTTCCACACGCACCCACCTGATTCAGTCTGATTGAGGTATGAAAGATTAAATCCAACTCTGTGTAAGCAAGTAGTCCTGTCAATGCTAGTAATAGTGACTAGAGCCCTTAGACATACAGTTATCCTTCACTGAGATATGCTGCAGTCATGACGGTATAGCCATTTAATATTCTTACCTCAAGTAATGATCTTTTGTTATGCAGCGATAATAATGGAATATCTTCATCTGATGCTGAAACCATTTGTTGAATTATCACCTCTGCTAACCAGAAATGAGGTAACGTGTGTGTTTATACCAGGGTCTTAATTCTCACGGGATGCACATTTGAGCTTGTCAGCAGAAAATGTCCCCAGTACTATGTCACCCTCCAGTTTTCAAGGAGGTATGTGCAAGGAAGTGCATTTTAGGCAGTATGTCATGTTTGTTGAGAAGAAAGATAAGAGTTTATGCTTGCAATTTGGGAGAGGCTGCTTCAGGTCCTTCCTTGGCCCCAGTAACCTGTATGGCTTTGGCTGGCTAGATGCAACCTAATTTTTAAAGATACTTAGGTTTTTATCTGCCTCCTTATATAGACAAACGAGTACAGTACACTTCTTGTGGATGTTTTCAAGACTAGAAGATTCTATTTTGCAGACTTTGCTTAGTCTTTGGGCTTTCAAGATCCTCCTTTTGGGCGAACATTTTGAAAGACAATGTGACATATGTCAATAGGACATGGTGTTTTTAATTTTCCTTTAACTGGATTTTACTACCATTTACAGGCTTTGGCTCAGTTTCCTGTATATTCACATCTGCTGTTTTTTGTCCTGCAGGTACAGAACATTTCCATAACCCACACGTTTCGCATAGACAAGGCACGGCACCAGCTGGGCTACAACCCAGAGAAGTTTGCATTTGCCGATTCTGTGGACCACTACATTAAAACAAGACCAGAAGCCCCGAATCATCACGCCTTCCTCAAAGTTTTGCTTTCTTTAATGGTTAGTTTAAGTTTGATCTTTCTTTCTTTAAGATTTGATGGCCTTTCAGCTCTGCATTTTTTCAGAGAAATGCAACGTTGACCTGCGTAATGGGCTGCTGCGGATCCCTCCCATCTCCACGCTGCTTATGGCCCCTGTGCAGCAAACAGGCAGTTACTTTTCAGATTGAAGGACAAAATTTTAGCGTGGCAGCAGCCGCTCTTAGGCAGCAAAGCGCAGGGAAGGCCAGCGACCATCACTGAAACGCACCGGAGCCGCGACCGTTGGGTGCGTTTGCCTCACACGCACCAGCCTTCCCCGCGGACTGACGGCCGGGCCGGGCCGCGCGCGGCGCCTGTAACGGCCGCGCGGGGGCAGCGCGCGCGCGGCTCCCTGTGGTGATTTCCTCGTGTCACTGCGCGCGCCGGGAAATAAAACGTGCGTGGAAGTGCTACGCTTGCTCATGTGCTGTAGCGGACACCCGCCTCTCCCCCTCGGGCTCTGCGACAGGCGACGCCGGGCCCTCCGCGGCGAGGCTGCCCCCGGACGGCGCGGGAAGCCGGAGCAGCTGCGGAAAGCGCCCTCGCCGACCTCAGTCGAAGCCGGTCGGTGCGTAACGGCGCGGAGCCGCCTTCCCCGGCGCTGCATTCCCGGTTGAGCGTTTGGTTTTACTGTTTCCCGGCCGCCCACCCTGCGCGCGGCTCTGGCGGCGCCCCCGCCCCGCCCGGTGAGGGCTCCGCCTCGCTCCCCTCCGGGCACTCTCCCCGGCTCGCCGCCGCCGCCTCGCTCCCGGGGGCGAAAAGGAGCCACCGCGGCGGCGACAAAAACTTCTTGGCAGCGGTGGGATTCGAACCCACGCCATCGAAATGACTGGAGCCTAAATCCAGCGCCTTAGACCACTCGGCCACGCTACCGGCTGGGTGCTGTGCCGCCCGCGAGGCCCATATGAGGAGGGCGGCGCGCCCGCCTTCTGCCCCCACTGCCTTCCCTGCGCGCTCCTCGCAGCGCCTTTCGGCGCCGCCGCCACCCCCCGGGGAAGCGCCATTAACGCAAGCGGCACGGACTCCACGGAAGCGCCGCCGGGAGCGCCCCGCGGCCCGCCGAGGACCCCGCGGCCTCCCCGCGCCCGGCAGGTGGCGCCGCCGCCGCGACCCCTGACCCCAACGGCCGCCGGGCGGCGTCGCGGGGAGCCGCGTTGCGCGGGCGCCCCCTGCTGCCGCGGCCCTCGGGGGGGACGCGCGGCGCGGCACGCGCGCAGGGCGGGATGCGGCGCGACGCCGGCGCGGCGCCTCGCGGGACGGCCTCGGCGCCGCCGCTGCTCCCGCTTCCCCACCGGGCCCGGGAGGGCCGCAGCCTCCCGCAGCACCGGTCCCGGCTCTGCGGAGCCGCTGACCTCCCCCGCCAGCTGCCTGCCGCAGCGCGTTTTCAGCCGGGCTGTTCCCACCCGAGGCGGGAGGCCCTTTCCCCTTCGTGCCGGCCTGCTTAGTCGACATGGGGCCGCCCAGGCCAGTGCTGTAGTGGTGGCAGCCTGGTCATCTGTACCTGCAGCGCTTCGTGCTTGCTTATCTGCTGCTGCTGAGCTGGGGCCGGGTGCAGGCAGGTGCCTTACCACCGCAGGCAGGGATTTACCAAATTTGGGCTGTCGTCGGTGAGTAGGATGTCGAACGGTCTTATTATGAGATGCCTGCCTAGAGCAAAGAAATTTCTTTTTGGAGAGAGCTAAAAACTTCAGAGCTAATTGCAGGACGATTAAAACACTAATACAGATAAATGATGTCTTCCTTTCCTATTTTTCCCATAGGAAGTCAAGCAGTGGTGCTCAAGGAAGCTTTATGCGTGTATATTGTACACCTGCCTTCTGGCTCAAACAAGGTTTATGGCCCAATGGATTTACCATAAAAGAAAGGACTGGCACAGGAGTTTGTTCAGGGAATGAAATTATTTACAGGCAATTATTCATCTGGATTTTCAAACTAATCCAGAGCAAAACTGCTCTGAAAGTAAATACTGTTTGGGATGTGTTTTCTGTTTTCTTTTCAAGAACTGTCATTCTCCAGAACAGCAGTTTCTAAACAGAACCTCATTTAACATGCTGGAACTCTACAGGCTTCACTGCTATTAGAAAAACATGTACACACTGCTGAGCATATTAAATGAAAGAATAATATGCTAAACTTGCAGGTTATTAGTTTCCAATTTTTAATTTACTTTAATGTTTTCAAGCAAAAAATAAGTGTGAATTAAATTCCTTAAATGTTAAAGTAATAGTAAGTAGCATCTAAATAGAAAACTAAAAAGATAAAGCATGTCTGGAATAATACTATCTAATTTTTAATTTCAATATATATCTTGTTCAGCATTTTATTAAACACTTTTTCATCACCAGTTGGCCTTTTAAGATCACTACAGAGAAGAGAAGTAAAAATATAACCCTGAAAAGTACAGCCTTGCATCAGGTTGCCGAAGTTGGCTTATTTGAAAGCAAAGGTGTAGCTTGAGCCAGTGTAACCTAATTGTATTCCTAAACTGGCAAAATATTCTCAGTAAGGATATGTAACATAATACAGCTACATGCCATGAGGTCTCTTCTAGTCCCAAACTAAGCTGTGTGTTTAAATAATATTAAAGCCAGTTACTCATGTGATTTGTTCTTCATATAATTGCTCTCATATATCACATTAGTTAAAAATTCTGCCAGTACTAGCACCCTACAATAGCAGATGGTGATCTTCTTTTAATGATTATCAGTGCATTTTTGTGCATTGAGAACAGGGCATCTGGCCTCAGCCAGGCCTGTGTAACTAGTGTGACAGGTCTCTCCAGCACTGCTCTGTGTGCAGCCACCCATGCCCTGCTCAGCTCCAGGGTGCACAGGGCACGCTGGACTGACTGCCCAAGAAATGGGGATATAACCAGGGGTGGGGTGAAAGAGCTCTGTTATTGATAACCATTAGTATTTACGTCACTGATCAGTAGCTGGGAGATGAATAGGACCTCAGAAGTTTTCTTCACAATCCATAAATGCTGTAAATGTGTTTTATTTAAACTTAACATCCACAGGCTACCCAGAAATGTGCCAGTAGGAGAAAGCATTAAGCAATGGCTCAATCTAGTCTCTGCCATATATTCCTGAATGAAATCCGCATCCTTAAATTCATCTGGTGAGTTTTGTCAAAATTACAAGTATCCCGGAGTCATGGGCTGCACTTCAACACGTGTGTTCATGTTCATGTATGCACACATGCTTTTTCCCATTCCGCAAGTTAAACTTTGATTTAACTTACTTAAGAAATCCGGGGGAGGGGAGTTTGGCAGAGTCAGATAGTGTGCTCTGCATGTTTTTAATTAAATATTTGCAATCTTCCCCCCTGAAGATTATTTCAGCACTAATATTGGAATATCATTTCTATTTTGGTTTACTTCTTTTTGACTACTAGACTTGCCAGATAGAGCAGAGGTTGTGCATTTCTTTTATTTTGCTTCTGATGCCACCAGAGACTATCAGTATTAAGTATATATTGACATTTTCAGTCTTGGCTTTGTAACCCCTGCTCATAGTAAATGATGCTAATGAGGATTATGTACATGAGTAAGAGACTCAGTAAAAACGGCAGACTCCTACCAGGGTGGCAACCTGCCAGTTAGGCCAGAACCTGTTTATACTAATTCCCATGTAACACATAAAAGGTGCGGAATTTTATTTAATTTTTCCACAAATTTTAGCTTGAAGAAAAGCTTAAACATGGACACTTTCCACTCAGTAAGTGAATGTTTTAGGGGAAAAAGTGAGGATGAGTGCTTTGAGGAATACTTATTTGAAATATTTCGTGCATATTTCTACCATTTCCCCTGGGGGAATTAAGTGTTACACAGTTTAATTCGGCAGAAGAGCTGGCCCAGCGGAAACAGATGTGAAAGAAAATTAAAAAGCTGCTTCCTGTTACCAGCAGGGCACGTGAAAACCCATTTTCTCTGTTTTTCCATCACAGCGTCTCTGCCCCCAGCCCCGTGGCCTCTCCCGTGTCTAACACCTTACCTAACGGGGCTACTCGAGTCTTTCTCCTCAGCGTGTTTCCATTTTTCTCACAGAAAACGCCATTACCTGGGAGACTTTCCCCCTGTGCGGGGCCCGTGAGGGACGGGGAGGCGGCGCGAGCAGGCAGCGCTTCCCGCCTCGCCTCAGCAGGGCGGCTGCGCGCCCGCCCGCGGGAGGGCGGGCGGCGACGCGCTGGCAGCGCCCTGCGGCGGCGGCTCCCGGCTGCAGCGCGGTAGGTGCCTTGGCGGGGAGGGGGCCGCGGCCGGGGCCGCGGCCGCGCCGCCCGCCGGGGGGAGGCAGCGGCTGGTGCCCTCCGCCGGTGCGCGGTCCGGCCGCGGCGGTGCGCGCCCGCGGGGCCTCAGGCGGCGCCTCCGCGGCCCCGGGCGTGGCGCTGCGGGGCGAGCGGCCGCTGCCCCCCCGCAGGGCGAAGGCCGGAGGGCGGCACGTCGCTCAGCGGCGAGGACTGCCAGAATTGCGCGTGGGGATGCGAGTCGCGCTCCGAGCAGACGGAGCCTTTCGGAGGCGGGCGTGGAAGCCGTGAGTTTCTTACGGTGCCCCCCAAACGCCGGCCGAGCGCTTGGGGTTGGGCTGCGCTCCCTGACTGCTGCCTGGAGGCGGTAGCCTCCCCCGGTGTGCTCCCGGGACAGCGCAGATAGTTTAGCAACGTTGTGCGACAGCAGGGCACACCCCGCTGAAGCGCCCTGCCCTTGCGTTGCGGGCTGCAGAGTGGTGGCAGCGGAGTAGAAACGGCCTCTCTGGTACTGCGAACTGGCTGGCTGGAGAATTGCTTTAATACACAGTTACAAGCTGCTAAAAATCCTTTAATACTGTTAACATTTGGATATTTTCCCAATGTCTTAATGCAAATAAAAGAGTATCAAGTTGACAACTTGAAGTAATGAGCAAATGATTGCCCAAAAGCCACTTACAGTTGATTGTTCAGTGCATATAAAGCTAATTGAAGTATCAAGGCTATTAACTTTATAGCAGCCTTCAATTACCATTAACTTGAGCATCACTTTTCTGTGCTTTTGTATGTTCGTATTTTGCTAATACTAACATGTATCCTATCCATATATATCCTGTTTGGCAGAACAGACTTATATCAGTAAGGTCATTCCTGTGCTTTGCTGCTTGCAGCTCTAATAACCATTGGTCTGAAGCTGCAGCGTGTTTCCTTGCACAGGATTTGGGGCCTCAAGTAGTTCATACTCTAAACTGTCATAGATGATCTGTCCCATTTGGCTCTTGATTTTTGCATCATTGTTGTCTGCTGCTCTGTGGCTAATGCACTGCAGTATCCCAGCTGCGCTTGCAGAGAGACTGGATGTGATTTGTACCACAGTGTCTGTAGCAGCAATGCAGCAATACACTGGAAGCTGCTGAAAGTAAGGGCTTCTAATTAGAAGATCTTCAGCTGGTAAGACCAGATCTATCAGAGGTAGCTGGTGAGTTCAGACATTGCTCTCACGCATGCTCTCTCTCTCTCCCCCCCCCCCATTTTTTTTCCTTTAATCTCATGTTTTATCAGAGCTGCTAACTTGACTCACTATACCTGTTTCCTCATCTGTGTATGGTGAGGTCGCTTCCTTCACATGGTTTGGTTAGGTGTTTTGGAAGAGCAGTAATTCTGTGATGGGCTATAGAGCATTAACATAGCGGGGGGAGGGGTTGTTCTGGAATATGTTAGGTAGCTTTGTGTTTGTGTTTTGTAAAGATGATGACAGCAGCACTTTGTAAGGTGAGCCTGTGTGGTTGCTGGAATTAAGGTTCAAATCTGTATTTTAAAAGGATGTTAATCTAAAAATCCAACTTCTCTCTTAAAGCAAAGAGCTTGTTACTTTTACAAGTATGTTAGATGTATTTAGCCAGTCTGGTATTAAACCAAAAGGAATTCAGTATTTTAGCTGAGAGAAGGATTCGTTCTTGCTTTATAAGTGACCTGCAAGAGAAGTTTTAACTATTTCTTTCCTAGGCCAGCCCTTGTTCTGTGCTAAAACAGTGCAGAGGACTGTGAGCTGAAACAGCCACTGAAACGGCTGGGGATGCTCCTGTCATCCCTCTTCTGCTGGTTAGAGCATTCCTATCTCTTAGCTCTCTAGGATAAATTAAGGCAGGTTTTGGTGTTCGGGCTGCTGTGGGGGCTTGCTGCAGGGTCCTGTCAAACCAACAGCATTTCTGTAACAGCAGACCCCTGTAAAAATGAGTCATGTTTTACCAGCGCTATGGTGTGAATTTCTCCCTCTGTTTATCTGTATTTATACTTGCACTGTGTGTGACAACACAGTGTTTTTTTTCCTCACAGCTGGCCTTCCCATGTTGGTAGTGTGGCTCTTAGAAATAATGGCAGGAAAAAGAAAAATACTGCAGCAGCTGAAAAATTGATGATAGTCAAGCAGATTTAACAACCGTGTTTTAAATTTTCTTCATTTTGAATGACATAGTACTAGGTAATAAAAATTGAATAAATCTTCAAGATAGATTGGAGTAAGTAGTTAAAATTACAGGTTGTGTTTGGTAATACAGATTTGCAGCTATATTCAGTGCAGTGTAATTCTCTTTGCTGCTTAGGAAAGAGAAAAGCTTCTGTAATGGATATTAAAGATTAACTGACCAAAACGTAGCAGCAGTATTAACAGAGATTCCTAGATCGTATGGCTTTATGCCATAATGTAAAAGCATGGAATATAAACCTTGAGATGAAGCTCAGGCTTTTTCTAAGACTTCTGGTAAAAATTTCTGAGGTTTAGAGCAGTGTTTGTGTAACAAAAGTTTGGTTACTATCCTCACATAAAATGCTCCTGAAAATAGAATTCAGTTCTTAGTAAATACGCTTGTAAAGTAAAGACCACAAGTCCTTTAAAAGAAATACCATTCCAAGAACAACTGATAGAGTTTAATAAACACAATTGGCTTTAAATTCTGACTCGTGTGGTGATGTACACTGCAAATCGCTGAAATCATGAATGTTTGCAATCACTGCTGCATAAAGCAGTATTTCTTTTGCTGCTTCTCCTCAGACCTTCAGGTCCTGGTGGATCATCTGATGTGTGTTTAACTATAGTTGTAGAAATGAGTGCAGGATAGAGCAGCTGTGAGTAGTGATACTAATCCAGTGTTGCAGTATATCCCAGAGTTACAGTTAATCTAGTAACTCAGAGCTTTTTACAGCTGCTCTTTGTACATGTAGCGCTTAACATTGTTTTTTGAATACCTGTTAGACTCTGGTAGGGTATTCACAGTAAAATGGCAACTGAGGATGCGGTTCCCCTTCCAGTGATGTGTTACTGCCTTTTCCCAGGAGTCGCTGCTCTCACATGGTCTTTGCTAGAAGAGCTGGTTCTATGAATGCTCCTGAGCTGCTTCAGTGCAAAGTCAGCTGAGTTAGTTTATACCTCCTTCAGCAGTGGTTTGCTGCAGCCCAGCTGACTCTACATGGGGCAGATGGAGTACTATATATTTGGTGGGTTTCTAAGCTGAGGGGATGGTACCTCCATCAGAGAAGCAGTAACCAACACCAGAGTTTTGCTGATGAATTTGCTGATGAAGGTGCTACAGTATATTACTTCACTGTTTCTGTAGTGACCGTCTGTCAGTAGCTGTGGTATAAGGGCTGCAGCTATGAGTACTGATGCAGAACTGTATTTATCTGGTGCTATTTTGTGGAGAAGGATGGTTGGATATGCAGAGAGCTACAGAATAGCTTGCAGCAAAACAAAGCTGAAATTTTTGTGTTACAGTTATCTTTTTAGGGTAGCTGTGTGAAAATCCCTGATTTAGTTGGTTGGGTGAGGTTATCCTAGAACTAATCAATTAACTGGACACTTAGAAAAGTTGTAAGATGTTGTACAGCCTGTATCAGAGTCAATTTTGAAAATCTGAAAATGCTAACTAATCCTTTATTTTGTGGAGGCATGTATTCTGAAAGCATCCGGGTAGACATCCACCTCCTCCAGAGGGCTTTAATCATTCCTATGTCTCATTTTTCCAATTTGTAAAACAGATGATACTTCTCTTGGATGTTAGAAAGAATGTTGATGCTTATATAAATGTTGACAACAAATCAAGTGCAATATGCTACAAGCTCAGATCACTTTGATTTTCAGTGCTACAAGACCAAAGGGAGTTTAAGCTATATATCATGTGTAACAAGTCATGATATACAACTTTCTGTAATTTCTGTCTTCTAATCAAAACCAAAACAGGTGTACCTGACTCTAATATACTCATAGAATTCACCTTAAGAGCCAGCAAAATGTATTATGGAAGACTTGTCAGCAAAAATTAGTTTGAACTCGGCCAAGCCAGTGTGAAGTTTTGGATGATTATTTTGTGTTGATCTAATTCCTCTCCGTTTTTCATGCAGCAGAGCAATATGAATAATTAAAGTTAAAATGAGCAGAAAATTCTGGCTCTATTCTGTCAGAGAAAATATTCCCATTAATTTGAGATGGTTGGAATTTTATTTCTGCAGTAGGTTTCTGATTGCTTCACAGAAAACATCCTTATGTGATGACAGTTGTTTAAGAGCCACAGATCTGCTTTCTTATTTTTAAGGAGAAAGAACTATAATAAAATCAAGAGATGGTCCAGTCCTCCTAGAATGCTTCTGATGTGTGTCTGTCCCTTTCTGGCCTTCCTTTGAGTGAGCATACACTGGCTCTTTGTTCAGATCAGAAGCGGGCTTTTGAAGCGAGTAGCCTGATCATCTCAGCTCGCTGAGGCTGAGCTCCCTCCAGCTGCTCAGAAGTGTGCCTGGCTCTCTGCCTTCTGGATGTGGGAAGAGTCTTCCAGCATGAAACTGGGGGAGCAGGGTAAGGCCTGTGGCACAGGAACTGGGAGAAGTGCAGAAATGAAAAACTGCTTGTATCTGTATGGCTGGTAATATGTGAAAGGATGAGTCGGTGCCCGTCTTTTTTAGCTTGGGATTGTAGGAGTTTATTTCTATTTGAGTTCTGCTGACTTGTCACTAACTGTTTCTTGGGAGGAGACTGCTGAGCACATTTCCATTATAAGATCTCTATGGGTGGAACTTGAGCTCTATGAAAAATTCTTCCATGACTCGCCTGTGTTTTTATATAATACATCTGTTGCATCAGTCAGGGTACGTAGTCAGGCTGTACTGTCTGCAGTTTCCCTGGAAGTGGTGTCACTAGTTTTGAAAAGCTGAGGTAAGACAGGAGCCTTTGCAGAGCTGCTGCTTTGCTATCCACGTGGAACTCCCAGTATTATTTACTCTGTCAGTAATTATGTGTCAGAAGGCCTCCATGAAATATTTTCACAGAATTTCACTTTTCGGACTTAGAAGTAATTGAGCAGATTTTAATATAAACTCATCATCTGTCTGAATTTTTGCTTTCTGTTTAGGTCACTTTGGAAGCAGGACCCAGGAGAAGCCAACCTATTTTGTTCTCTTAAGATTCAGGAAGCTACTAAAAAGTTGAAATTACCAGTGACAAAATTAGGCTTTCTAATCTCTTTACTAAGTGCAGAAATGGAACCATTAAGCAGGGTGGAATATTTTTTTTTTACTTAAGCTGTCTGTGATGGAAATAAACCAGTTATAATTTTAGCTAGTGTCTGACTGTGTGAAGTGGATGATGAAACGTTAGACCATGAGGATTTACTGCAAGCTGATTCTTAGTCCCAGCAATGATTGATTGTGCTCTCCCTGCAGGATTTTGTAACTTCAAAATTCAGTATATTTCATGCTGTCTTCTGTCCCACTGACTAGTGATCTGTATTGCTGAAATCATACAACTCATATTAAAAAATTACCATGATTTGACTATGGCCTTTTTGGAGGGAAATGTTCTTCTATCATCATAGGGAGCTGCAGAAGCTTTGGAAGCCAAGGGGGAAGATAATCACATCATAATGCGAAACTTAAATCATGGGAATTTAAGCCTTAAAAATGTGCTTTATTTTTTACCACTTTTTTTTTTTTTTACGTAAGCACCTGTATTTATCTACACCTTTCAACTAATTTAAAATATAACATGATCTGTTCGTGTAGACTTCCCCAGTCAATCCCTCTTTCTTTTTTTAAATCCTTCTTTCCCCACACGGTCATTTGGAAGCCCTCATTTTGGTGAAGACTGTTGCAAATTGACGGAAAGAAAGCATATGTATAAAATATATTTCCCCTTCTGTCTTTCCTCTTTGTGCTTCATATTTTTTTTTTGCCAGTTTTAAATGTCATTCTTTCTCCCCCAAAGGGGGTTCTCCTCCGCTCCTGATACTGCTTATCTTGGTGTCTTGCATCTTGCCAGCCTGTATGTGCAGAAGGTTGTCCTGCCTATTTGCAGTTCATTGTACTTATCTTGTCATCTGACAAATATTTGTTATGTGGATACCTCATAGGTGCAACTACACCTGCACTTTTTTTTTGCCCCTTAGTAGTCACAGTGATCACATACTTGCCTAAAATACTTATAGTGTGTCTGGTGATGCCACCACAGTGTTGTAAAATACTTCAATACTACTATTAGTTACCCTGTCTTAGTAGGCTTGTATTCAGATTCAAGAAGAGTTAATAACAGTTACATCCTGATCAGTACATATATAATCTGAGGGTCCCAGGTCTCTGTTTTGGCAACATGATTGTCACTAGCTCACCTAGCACATAATTTTGCAAATACCTTAATAACCCGTGTGCTGAGATAGTTGTGATAAAACTGAAGCAAAAATGAGAGCTAATTCACACTGTGGTAATCATGCTGGGCTGTCCAGATAATTCATTGATAATTCCTAGTTTTCTGAACAGGTAAGAGATACTACTGTTGTTTTATCTTGGAGGTTTTGGCTTGCTGGGTTTTGTATTGCTTCGGTCTTGGAAATGACTTGCCTCCCAGTTTTATTGCCAAAGCCTGCAGGTAAAAGGTCAGGAATGGGACAATATAGTGTATGTGTAAATCCACTTACGATATCCTGAGCTCTGAAAGAGATGGCCTAAACAGGGGAAGAGAGGAATGCTGACAAATGTCAGCCATAGGCAACAGGTGGTGTTTGCAGTCCCTTGGATTTTATAGTATTATTCTATTCTGGTTATGTCCTTTGTGTATCCTGTAACATTGTAAAGTTGGGTGCCCTCTGGAAATCCAGGTTCTGTACTGAGGCATTCAAAACCACATGTATTCAGACATCCATTTTATGCAGCCATATGCAAATGCTTGAGGGTTTATTTTTGTTGGTTATTTTAGGTGCTGGTGTGCTATAAACATTAGATCTGTACGTGCTTTTATTATTTTAATAGCAACTCATTCTTTTTTTTTTTCTCTCCCACCCAGCTTCTTCCCTCCATTTGCATGTGCATTGGAATAGTGGCTGCTTTAATCATCGCAGGAGTTAAACCAACCTTCCACAAATATGGCAGACGAGGACCTTATTTTTCGTATGGAAGGAATTGATAATGCTAGATCAACTAAAATGAAGTCTGGAAATTATCCTGATGCTGATAGTGATGATGAAGACAATTATTACATCTGTCCAATAACTGATGATCCAGTTTCTAACAAGTCTGCTAGTATCAAAGTTGACAATTATTATAGCAACTTGGCAAAAACTGAACGGTACAGTTCAAGCTCTTCACCTAGCAACTCGTTCCACTTTAAGGTAAGCATCGATTCCAGCCTTCAGTGAGGTTCTGATTTTAATTACTTGTCATGAGAGATAAGGATAAAGATTCTCAAACTGATTCATTTGTTGTTACTAACACGTTTATTGAGAATATCCAGCTGTTACTATTCTAGAATTGCAGTTAATTCCCCTAAGCCAATAGTCCAACACTGACTTTGAATTACTTAGTCCCTTTTAGTTCAGCAGAATCCAGGATGACAATTAAGTAACGCATTAATTGGGAGTTTGTAGAGATAGTATTTGTTGTATTAGAGATAGAGTATTAGAGATAGCCAGTTTGGTGCTAGGAGAAAATATTTTCCCATAGATTGTGCCAGACAAAGTTAACAATCCATTTTCCTTCTTTTATTTGAACAAAACTAATGTTATTTTTGTAATATAACCTAAAAACCCATTTTTAAGAGATTTGATTTGCTTCATGAGAAGTTCTTAACATATTGACTGTAGCACTTGGGCATGTAGTGTCACATTGGCCGAAGCTTCTGAGGTGTCTGACATTTTTTAAATGAAAGGCAATCATAGCATTGCAGAGAGATCAAAGGACTGTAGCTGGTGCTTCCTTGGCAGTATGTCCTGTCCCAATCCTCCCTTTGCATGGATCAGACCAGGCAAAAGGAAGAGAACCCACAGGAGCTGGTGCCTCAAGAACACAAGTGACCTTCTCTCTGTAGGTTAAATATTCCAAATATGCAGCATTCATGCTAATGTGATATGTCTCTTGGATTTTGTCTACACTAAGACTTAATGTGTTTTATTAACATACTTTTTATAGATGCTCTAAAATCTTAGTTATGCCTAATACATGCTTTATTCCTAGAGAGATACCTTAGGGTTTTTTTCAGTCAGTTAACATGTAAATACAGTAACACATTCAAAGTAAAACCATCTTGTCTGTAATAAGATTTTTACATATGGTAGGAATATGTACAATTTAATATTTTTATTAACTAAGGAAAGTAAGGAGTAAAAGTTTAATAGAGATAAAAAGACAGATTTTAATGTATGCCATGCTAAGCAAGTCAAGATCTAATAGGGAGCTTAGTCTTCAATTTGATATATACATTTTAGCACATACATATGCCTCTAGGTTTACAGGATATATGGAAGTTTAAGTCATGTGGCCTGAGATAAATCTGACAAGGACTTAAGAAATTGCACCTATTCCCTCCTTCTAAGTTATCTTGCTGATTCTGCTGGAAGTTAAAGTCCTGTAGCAGGGGTAGCAGAATATAATTTCTCCCTGTGCTTTGGCCATCATAGTCTGACATTTTAGCTTGTATCACAGAAAATGTATTGGGTTCAGATGCAGAGCAGGCAGGTCTGTCTTTTTTTTTTTTTTTTTTTTTCTTCCTACCCACAGAAATGGTGACTTCCAACACAAGGTGAAGCAGACAGCTGGGACTGGTAACATCTTAAACTGCTGCAACCTGGTCTACTGAGAGTTCACTTCTAGACCTCAAAGCTAATGGCGGTCTAGGCCATTGATAGTGATATGCAAAGACAGACGGAAGAATTAGTATTGACTCTCTGCCTTTAAACAGGACTCAGCAATATTTGATTAGTTAATTAGTAGACAAGGCCCTTTCAACTCATATTTGCCAGTATAAAAAAGTGCCAACTTACCTGAATAGGCTTCTTCACAGATATTCTAAGAATTAACTTAAATTAGCAATGTAAGTTGAAAAATGGCTTTTAAGTGGGAAAGACACTTTTTTATTATTAATCAAGAGAAAGAAAGCTTTTTCAGTCATTTGTCTTATGTGTATTTTCCTACTTATGTGTTTCTTGTGCATCCTTCAGAATGACACACAAGATTGCTCTAAGCATGGCTCTGTGGTTGACCATAGTCGGGTAGGTTAAAACAAAATACGAACGTTGTGTTTAATAGACACTTAAAGATTTCCTTTTTTTTCTTTTTTTTTTTAATTTTCCCTTTTATGATGGTCTTGTTCATTATTTCACTGTCTGGGAGAACTGCTTGCCTCAGCCCATATAAGTCATCAGAATTTTAAAAGATGACTATAAAAGAAATGAAATATTATCTATCTCTTGTTCTCTACCTTGAAACGTCAGTTCCTTTTAGAGTGCGTATCTGTAGTTATTACTTCACATTATTTGCTACTGTGAGCAAGAACAGAATAGATGCCAGACATCTCCTTAGTCTGTATGGCATTCATATGCCTACAGCAGCAGAAACAACATTAGTGCAGTTTACATGAAGTCCAACTTTCCGTTGTTTTGAAGACTAGAATACAGCTTTTGTACAAAGAACCTCACAGGATCAAGTGCAAGGAACTCATTTAAATCATTATCTCTCATGGACCTTGAACACCTTTTGGAGAGGGACTGTACTCAAGGGTGACTTGACATAGATAACTGACCAAATAATTCCTGCAAACTGCCATTGTACTTCTTTTCATCCTTTCATATTCATTTCATATGTATTCAAGGATGGATGTTCCATTCTTCATATGAAATGTGAACATGGTCAGAGGCAACTTCATTTTGGAATGAAACAAGCAGCAAACTTTTCTCATTATGTGTTTTAATACTTGTTTAATTTATTTATTGTTTCTTTTCGTTTCATGGTTTTATTGTCAGAAACATTTAAATTGTTTGCCAAGTGTGCTGATTCACTATTGAAATAGAAAAGAACGTGACAAATTTAAAGATCAGCTTCTTCCAAAACTTTCTTGATATCATTGTTAACATTAAGTTATACTGTACTTTTTTTTCTTTTTAGTTTTGACTGAGATTTAAATTCTCAAAAAAACATGCAATATTTTAAAAGTTACTCTTTCTGCGTAGTTCAGTCACAGAAGCAGTAACGTAGTCTCAGAGATGCCAGTATTTTCCTTCAGGGCAGCAGTGGTGGGTGCCTTGGGGTACGAAGTGGCATTTTCTCCTGTTTACCTTGCAGAAGGCATTTGGCACATCATAGGATCATATCTCAAGTTCTCTTGGAGCAACAGAATGTTAAAAGAGGAGCATCAAAATGTTAAAAGAAAAATATCTGTGTTGGCTTGTAGATACAGGCTGTTCTGTATCTACAATGAGCAAACTCATTTTCATTTTTGCTGTTGACTTGGTGGAGGTTTAAATTCCAGACACACAGCTATTGTTACAATAATTCATTTTCATAGCATGCTCATTTCTTCTTTCTTATCTTTTGAGGAACACAGTTTGGGAGCATTAGGAATTGCAGATTTTTTTCCTTCTTCATATTGTTCTATCACTTACTGTTTTTTTTCCCCACTTAAAACATCAGCATGTGCTGGGTTAATTATAACAATCCTAAAAATCAAAATAGTAAAAGCTAATTATTTAAAAATGTCATCTAGGCATGACTAATTGATATTTGCTGCATGTGTTAGAGATATTTGTAAATTACAACTCCTTTTTTGCAAATTATACTTACCTTCTATGTATATGCTAGACCAGGTTCTGTTCTCTGTAACTTTATAGTGGTGCATATTAAATCAAAACCTAATGCTTTTTATTTCTGAACTGTGTTTCATTATATTTGAAATTACCGAATGTCAGAGTGGTGTTCTGTGCCAGATACAGAAAGGGGGGAGAAAATTTTGGAGGAAGATTGTCCTGACCTGCTGCTGGCATGGTCCCTGCTCTGAATAGTGTTTTGGGGACATGCACAGTTGCACATCTTTATAACCTTGGGATTGAGATGTACTCTAAGAAATGACATTTCTGTGGATTGCTGCTGATTGTAAACAACCTTTTGTAACTTCAGGAAACTTGGAAACATGCTATTGAGAAAGCTAAACACATGCCTGATCCCTGGGCAGAATTTCATCTTGAGGACATTGAGACAGAATACGCCACTCGTTACAGGTCTGTAGGTCTTGCTTTTAATGCTGACGTTAAAGGGGTTTTACTGGCTTATATTGAAGGGCTATGTTCATGTGGTACAGAGCATGTATAACACCTGTCCAACTGTGCCCCAAAATGAGCGTGCCTTAACTGAATTTTGCAGGAATATGTAAATGCAAGACATGGTCAAAAAATAAAACATTCCGGCAAACCAATGTCCCATTCTTCCTGTCTGTCCTACTTTAGTATGTAGAAGTTTTATCATCCAGAGACACAGTCAGGAAATAAGTCTGAAAAGTATTTTCTGGTTGATTTATTAATTCTCTAAACTTAATCTAATAAAGAAAATAAAACCTAATAAATAGGCAGTGTTTACAGTTTAAAGGTTTTTTTAAAAAAGAAAAAAGGCAACATATTACTCTGTGCCTTTCCCAAAATAGCAGTTTTATTGTTGCCTGTGCATGCAGTGTTGCTGCATGTGGCTGGAATTTAAGTCCTTAAAAAGCCAAGAATAACTCAGCACAGTGTACGTGCTGAAACTGAGTCTGACCCTTAAAGTATTCTGAGTGCTTTGAGCACAGGCTTTGCCAGAAGGGTTACTCTAGTGACACAGGTTTATTGGTGAATGGACTAGGAGTGAGGAGCTAGTTAATTACCCCTTAGCATCTGTATTTGGGGAAGGCCCCTTTTCCCCTTGCATGGCACTAGCCCACAGCATTTTTCCTCCCCACAGACTGTATCTGTCCGTGGTCAGCTGCACAATCCTGGAATAGTTTTCATATTTTGAAGTATAAGAAAGTTATAATACTGTATTAGGACCAGTTGAATACCTTATTAAGAAGAGACAACTCTGATTTCTCCCCCACTTCTCCCCAGCACCTTTTTTGCTTGTTGCAAACTGGGGTAGTGAAAAGTATCTACAAGAGTATCGAGGATATCTGCAAGGACGAAGTACCCAGAACAAGCTGGGAGGAACCAGGCTGGAAACAGTCATATATTGCTAATTCAGCCACTGTGGTTCTCACTTCAGTGGTGAGTTAAAGGAGTGAGGAGAAATGACAGTCCTACTCCTTGTGTTTTCATAGGGACATGCAGAGACTTGTTCTTCCGCTGATGCAGTGTGGGCAGTTCTTGGCATTCCTGCTTCTCACAGCCACGGCTGGTGTTGCATTCTGCTCACATCCTTGGCAAGCCTGTGGCAGCTCCCTAGCCACAGGCTTGGGAACTAGGATTATGCAAGATAAAGAAGTACAGGCATTGGGGATGGGATGACTTTCTGCATTTTTAGTAAGAGGCACAAATCCTGATTTTGCAGATACAATGCAGTTACTGGAGACTGGGTTGAAGATGAAGTCCTCATCAAGATGGCTCCACAAGTAAGATCATGTCTTTCATGTGTATCAGCAATCAAATTTGTTAGATTCTTCCTTTCACTGAATAGTTTCTGTAAGATATCTTTCTCTTTATAAGAGATTTGGAGTCTCAGTATCACTTTTTTTTTTCTTTTTTTTTCTTCCTACCTCTTGTCTTTTCTTTTTCTGTTCCTCCATTATATTCTGGTGTCCCAGCAGCATTTCCTCCCCAGAATAAAGTAGAACATGAAGTCAGCCTGAACCCATCAGTGACATAAAGTGTTCATTCCTTTCCCAGAATGGCCCTCCAGTTTGAGCCCTTCCGTCTGCTGCTGGCAGTGCTCTGAGCCTGATCTGCCTGCCTGGCAATCGGCCTACTGTGTTCTCTCTAATAATAATTTCTGCTCTTGGGATGAAAACAGACTGAATTTTTTGTATGAGAGTGGAAACTACTGCCATTTCCCAGTTGCATTTTGGGGTTGGTGGTGTGTTAGAATCGTGTTGTTCTGTGCTATCATGTTTCTGATACCTACAGAGATGTTGCTGTGAATGGCACATCTTGTGTGGAAGCCTAAATGAGGGCTTGAGGTCTGTGAAGCCAGCTGCAATAGTTCTCAAAAGACCTGACTGCAAACTGGAGAGAGATTTTAAATGGCATCTTTAAAAGACGCATCACGTTTACTCCATGGGAAATTGAGGAAGGAGGTTCATTCCCAATGTCTTATTTCCAAATTTCTGTGTTATGTTGCCTGTGGTGGGCTGTCACTTTCCTTTGAGGGGATGGATACTGTATAAAGCCTATTTGAAAAATGCTTTCTCCAGTTAGAAAGGGGGAGGGTGTGTGACCATGTTGGGGGTTAGGTTTAGCTCAGTTGGTTAGAGCATGGTGCTAATAATGCCAAGGTCACAGGTTTGATCCCTGTACGGGCCACTCATTTGAGGGTTAGACTAGATGATCTCCAGAGGTCCCTTCCAACCTTACCAATTCTATGACTTATGTCTCTTACTGGTTAGAAATTAACTTTGTGGAAGTGACAATACTTTTTTTTTTTTTTTTTTTTTTTTTTTCCCAAGCCCTTTGGCCGTGGAGCGATGCGGGAGTGTTTTAGAACGTAAGTATATGCTGACTTTCTTTGTTGGCCTCCATGCAGTATTTTCTTCTGCATGGTGAGCGGAATTTCTCTTAGATATGAGAACTGTGTAAAGTACACCTTTACTGTGTAAAGGTCTCTATTTAGCTCTCTGCTGTGCATTTCTAAAAGGCATAGCTGAAGGCTTTATTCTTCTTTGTGCAATCCAGCCACAATACTGGAAACAACATTAAGAAAGTAGAAGATGGTGCCTTCTCTTAAAGTGTAGATGTGATGAGAGAGTGAGGTGAGTCCTCAACTCAGCCACATTCAGGAAAGAAAGCTGTTCTCTCAAAGTTTATTTTGGATCACATGTACCACAGTAACCATATTCTAAGTAAATTGGAGCTTGAAGATTAACAACTATTCTTTCCAGAAGAGTAAAGTAGAAGAAGGGAAAGGAGGAACTTTCCCTTGCACAGAGTGTGTTAGTAAATATGATTGTGGGCATTAGCATCTAGCTATAAATTAGTTCATGCTAGAAGACTACCCCACCCTTTCCAGGCTTTGGAAATGAATACTTCTTGGAAAAGGTGCATGTATGTTTGAAGCTACTCCCCCCCCCCCCCTTTCCGGCTGCAGGATCTAGAGCAGATACATTTCACATCTGATTTCATTTGTCACTCCTGAATGACAGAAGCATGATGTTTTGAACTTCTAGAAAAAAGGGGACAAAGTAACCCCTCTGTCTTCAAATGTGCAGTTTCAGTAACACTTCATGCTGATGGCTGTGTTCTTGCAAAGCCAGATACAGCAGCGAGAGAAGCCTAGGAAGTAACAAGCGCCAGTTTGGGGACATTGCTTTCAGTTCTTTTTTCCGAGTGACCAAGTTCCTCCTTACAGAATATCTTGAGTAGTGACATAAACAGAAATTTCTTTGCAGCTTTACCTTAACCTCTTGTTTGTGAGCAAATATAACTTGTGTGTAAGCTTCCCTTCTCCTTAATTTTCCGTAACTCACAGTGGTGCACTGATATCTCTCATCCAGAGCCCTCTGTATTTTTAAAATTTTGCAAGTCTCTGTCAGTGCAGTGACAGCATTGGCTGCACTTCACTTGATGAATCATGAAGAGTGTTGGCTTTAGAAATGCATATGGGCTTGCTTATTTTGTGCAGGAATAACTTGTTTCTTCAAAGAATTGGACAGGTCTCAAAACTTTTTTCCTTTCCTCTGTGTCCCATGTGAATGAATTCAACTCCTCTAGGAAAGAAGACTCTGATTGCTTTGAAATTCATGGTAAAAATGTGGGAGTTTTACCCATTTGATTTTAACATGGGCATCTGCAACCACTGGGTGCCTGCTTAATTCATTTACTGGCACCAGCAGATCCTCTGTAGTTAAATCTTTTTTTCCTTCACTCTTGAGGCATCTATGGTTTAAAGATTTGAACATCAACAAAAACTAAAAATTAAAAACTACATCAAAGAAATAATTCTAGGCTGCAGTTTTCAAATTCTAGGAACATTGAGGATACTGAGTAGCCACCTGTGTGTGTTGAGAAAGCAACTGTTTGCTCTTATCATAGGAGAGGGTTCTCTCTTCTCAGTTCATGTTTGAAAGGCTGCTCCCTGTTATTTTCTGCCAACAATAATTGTTGACTTTAGACTAAGGGGCTGAGACAGCACCAGCCTCTTGTGCTCTGGATTGGAGGGGCTGGGAGTGAGAAAAGGAGAAAGGTCAGAGTACAAATAGGAAATCACACAGGCATTTTAACAAGTCCCAGCCATTCATTTGAAATGTTCCTCCTGCTCCCCACACATCTGTGCTTTGTTTTTCAGCTAAAATATCTGTCTGCATAAATGACACAGGACCAGCTCCTCACTGAGGATAATGCTGATCTCATGGCCTGGCTCTTTCCAGGGAGGCAAAGAAATGAGGAAGATTGAATTTAAATACTCGCTTTTCCTTTCATCAACAGCTCTATTTGTCTTTCAGGAAAAAGCTGTCCAACTTCTTACACACGCAGAACTGGAAAGGTGCTTATAACTATGTTGCCAAGCAATACATAGAGAGTGTAGGCAGGGATGTGTATTTTGAGGATGTCCGACTTCAGATGGAAGCAAAACTGTGGGGAGAAGAGTACAACAGACACAAGCCACCAAAACAGGTACTTTCAAACATCTTGCTAAGCAAAAAATCAATCTTTCTCTTCTAACAGAGAGGCTTTCAAATGAATTTAACAGAGATAAACTATTCAAATTCCATTAAAGTTAATTGCTCAGATAAATTCAGCCCTACAGTGTTTTCCATTAAACAGCAGTTGATTTTTAATGAAGCAAATGCAGAAATTGCTTTTCTCATTCAAAGTCACTGGCTGCTTGTTTGTGAGTGTCTGACTGTTCTCAGCTGTTGACTCAAGACCAAAATAGAAGTGTTTGCTCTTTTAGATATTTGCCCAGCTGCTTTTCAGATAACCAGTAGTGTCACAGAATTTGTTGCTAGCAGCAGTCTGAGCAATCACTTAACTGTTAGTGCACCTGGAAAGTTAGATGCCCAAGTCTTGTAAAGGTATCTAAACTGGCATTGATTTCAGGGACAGCTGAGAACCCACATGATTTTATAAAGCTGTCCTATGTTGCCTAAATGCAGGCTTCTGAGGAGAGGTCAACAACTTTCTAAAAAATGAAGATGATATGGTTTTGTTTCTTTTAGATGTCTCAGTGAAAATACTAGCATACAGTTTACAATATGAAGCATTCAGTAAAATATGATAACTCCCAGACTCTGGGTGCAGCAAGAAAAGTTCTTGTCCTGTGTGTAGAGGGTATGCATAAGCAGGCAGGACTGAGGAAGAAATGGTTCCACTGTTTTTCTAACTGCATTTTTGGGGTCCATCCTAAGCATTCTGTATGATCTTGCAAATGTGGCTAGCATAGCTTTGCACTTCATGATGGTAAGTTGGATAATTTGGTCAAAGTGGATCCTGGACAAAAGCATCTCCAGGAGCAATCAACTTTCAAAGGATGAGAATTAAAACGCAGAGATGAAGGACTGCAACTGTCACTCATTCTCACCAAATAGCTGTTTCTCTTTGTTTACTGTGTGCATTATATCTATTAATGTAGCTGTCAAGTCCTTTAATATGCTGCTTGTACTGACTGCCTGACAGTAATTGTGGCTTCAAATGAGTGAAAGAGCAAACAGGTGGGAAAGGTGCTCACTTGCACTGTGGGGAGTAGGATTCTGCTTTTGGCTCTGCCACAGGCTGTGTAACATGTGACAAGAAGGTTGGGTCAAAAAGTATGCCTTGGTGTGAGGGCCTTAAAAATTTGGTAGTCAAAGTTAGTGAATGATTTTGAATATGTGGACTGTGTGCTTTTCTTTTTTTTTTATTTTTTTTTTTAATCTGAGGGTAACCCCTTGTTGTAGATGTAGTTAATAACGACCTGCCTCATAGCAACAAGGTGAGGTATAGGGTGAAGTGCACACAAAGGAACATAGAGAACTTGTATACACCGCAGGAAAGATGTAAACAAAGTGACGGTTGTCATTCTCTTTAGGAATATGCCCAGGACAGAGGGAGCAGATGAAGCAGGATGCAGAATATCTGAGTGGTAGAAAGTCTTCAGTCCTCTTCTGAAGAGCTATTTCTACAAGTTGTGCAGTAGTTACTGCGCATTCTGCTCTGGGTATAGGCTATTTGCTGTGTACTCTTAAAGTACTCAGAAAAAAATGAAATAACAGCCAGAATTTACTAAGAATTTTGCAGAGGGACGTGTCACAGAATTGAGTTTCTGTGACTGCTTTTAAAGTTATACTTTTGAATGTATGGAATTCCCCCAGTAACCTGGGAAGCAAATGACTTGCCCTATCTCTTTGTTAAACAAACAGATCTTTGCAATTGTTCAACTCCTTTCATTAGCAACGTTTTCACAGCTGGAGACTTCACACAGGCTTTGATCTGAAGACAGTATTCTGTAAGTCACTGTTTCCCTTCCCTTCCCTTCCCAGGTGGATATAGTACAGATTTGCATTATTGAAATGAAGAACAGACCTGGAAAGCCTCTGTTTCATCTGGAACATTACATAGAGGGCAAATACATCAAATACAACTCAAATTCTGGATTTGTGCGAGATGACAACATTCGTCTTACTCCGCAAGTAAGGCTTTGTTTGATGTTTTCCATAGTGTCTGCTGCAGGGAACTTCTTGGCTGTGCCCAGAGGTCTTGCATTGCTGCCAAGAAAGGAAACTGCAGGCTTTCCAGTACAACGCCAGATTAATTGCTCTTTTTGCAGCATATGCTCTCCTTTTTGGGGGGTCTGCTCTTTCAAGCACTGAGTACTTCTTTATTGCATTTGTGTATGTTGATTTTAGTTAAGTTGAATATGCTTAATGCTCTTTAGAAACCATAAGCCCTTTCACACTAATTATAATTGCAGACATCAAAACTTTTCAATATCACTTCAAATTAAAGGGAGGGAGAGAGTACCATATTAAGTACTAAATAAGAAAAATAAGAAAGAAAAAAGATTGTTTTAAAACAAAGTGTTTCCAACAAAGGAAAAACAACAGATTCATGAAGTCTTCTAATACCTCAGAGTCATATAGAAGAGGAGGGGAGCAGATCTGCACCTTGTGTAAATAGGTGTGTACCTTATTTGCATCTAAGGATCTAGCTGTTCAGATAGAGCGTTTGATTAGGTGACTGAGACTGATTATAGAAATAAAGCTGCAGACTTCAAGTGACTTCTTGAATCTCGCAGAACTTTTAAAATACCTGTCAAAATGCAAAGTGGTCAGCATACCAAAGGAACTGGTTTTGCTGGGTTTTTTGTTTTATTTTTTGCTATTTTTAAGGTATTTGTCATGCTGCTTAATGTAAGCAGAGGATTCATGTTCTGGACTGTCTTTTGTACACTGAATCAGTGCTATGCTTTCACAGGTTGGGAACAAAATGTTCTGTGAGATTTGCTGCAGCTACAATGTTTGTCTATCACCACCAGTCACCTCCCCCAGGCCTGGCAGTGCTTTTCTGGAGGCCTTCCCAGAAGATTCCTAATGTCTCAGCTTTAAGCCAAATATATATATTTTTTAATATACTTGACATTCTTGAAATGCAGCATTTAAGGAACACAAACATCCACTTCAGTATCCCATACATGCTGATCTGGCCCTACATTCCATTCAGGGGGACCTCCCAGAGGATATACTAAAGGAAGGAGAATTCCAGGGGACGCTCATGTTTTCCTTTTGCAAAATCTGGCAGAGCTTTGCCCATCTGCAGAAGGAGGCAGTGTCCCAGAGCTACTGCACTTGGAGATCCACAGGCGCAGTTGGGATGTTTATGCAAAAGTGATTCTATGCTGGTTCCTGAGCCTGCTGCTATTCTCCCTCTAGTTATGTTCTGCCCAGAAGCTCCCCACTTGTTAAGGTGAAAGCTGCAGGGGAAAGCAGAATACATAGTATAGAAAGGAGGAATGAAATAATCTCCTCTCCAGTGTATGTCCCTATTGCTGCTCTTCCTCCAGCCTCTCCCAGTCATTCTCCGAGTTGGAGACAGACTGGAGAAGCAATGCCATAGACACAAGATATTCCTTTCCATTTGGGAGATCTGTGTTCAAAATTTCCTTCCTCATTTGGACTTGGGGAACCATTACTTCACCACCAACAAATACTTAGCAGTGAAATTAGTCACCTCAGAGGATACTAGACCTTTGATACAGTCTACAGGGCAATATTAAGTGCAACAATTTGTCAGGATCTCTCAGTGCTTCTGTTATGCCCTGAAGGCCAAAATTAAGGGCCAAATCCTGCTTGTTTGACTCACATGATTTCACATGAGCCAATCAACAAGAATTCCAAGGCATGATCCAGAGATTCAGTGTGATTATGGCCATACATCGTCTACTCTAGGGCTAAAAATCTACTATGTTCTTTAGGCCTCATTGCTTTCATCATACTGTTTATACTGGTTTTGTTTCACCAGTAGAGTTATCCAATTTCTTTGCCAATTTGTAAGTGTTGTATAAATACCACCGTTTTCAGGAGATCAAGGGAGTTTCTTTAGACTTCTGTGCTTCCTTGCAGGCATTTAGTCACTTCACCTTTGAGCGCTCAGGACACCAGCTGATAGTGGTTGATATCCAGGGAGTTGGAGATCTATATACAGACCCTCAGATCCATACAGAGAGTGGTACGGACTTTGGAGATGGCAACCTAGGTAAGATCAATTATTCTGCTTCGTGTTCTAATTGCTATTCATTTTCTCATTCCGGCTGTCTGCTGAGTAGCGGTTGCATGGCAGCTGTCCCACGCTGGCATATTTAAAATGGGTGCTGGCCTTGGCTCTTCTCTGGGGACCTACTCTTAGATCAGCCAAGTAATGAAATTAGATAGCTTCCTACAATGTGAGAGCAATAATCCTAGCCTTTAAATTCCTTGCCAAGTCACAGGAATGGATCCAGCTGAGTGTAGAGGGGTAAGTCTTGCATACTTTTAAAGCTCCAAGTGCCCATACATAAAGTTGTTGAGGAGACACTGCAGGTTTTGTAAATGGGATTGAAGTTAGGCTTGTGTTTCTCAATGCTGCAGCTCATTTCTTGGGTTATTTTATGCTGTGCATATGTAGTTTTTGAGATTGTTGCAGACTTAGAAGAAATGAGTATGAACAGCAGGTTTTAAAACAGTTACGTTGAGCTGTGTGTACAAGGAAGCACTTCATTCTTTCTCTTTGGCTTCTTAGAATTATAATGGTTAATCTTATCTTTAAATTCACACTACATTTTAAAATACCTCAATTCCTTTTAAGAAAATATGTTGGGACTATCAGCTTCTCATAGGTTTTACCCAAAGCTTGTATGATGGTTCCCTTTCCTCACTGTTGTTTATTTTTTGTATGTTTGTTTTTTTCCCCAATGCCATAGGTGTTCGAGGTATGGCCTTGTTCTTTCATTCTCATTCCTGCAACAAGATTTGCAAAAGCATGGGGCTTGCACCGTTTGATCTTTCATCCAAAGAGAGAGATGCCTTGGATTATAATAACAAATTGCTTGTAAGTGTTTGAAAAAAAAAGTATAATTAAGCAATATGGTTGGTTTACTCTAACTTTAAAACCCCACAACTAAAACAAATATAGTATTTACATGGCAGATAAAACCACCTTAATAACAAATGTTGCAGTTAAAAAAAAAAAAATCTAAAGCTGAATCATCCGTTCTTGGCTCTGAATTCATGATGTTGCTTTAATGAATAGGAACCTTATAACATATATATATATTTAGAATCAAGTAGATCTTTAATGCTGAAATCATTAGTTGGAAGGTCACAAAACAAGTAATTTGGGGAGGAAAAAGAATCAAAGTGCTTATCTTCAACTGATCTCAACTTAAACAGATATTGGTGGGACTATGACTGCAGAATTCAGCCTAGTCTTTGAAAGAAATGTCATGTTTTTTGAAGGTATATGCTTTTTAAAAAAGCAAATAAATATGCATACATGCATGTACTTATAAGCCCCTCCCTTTGTAGAAAACCTCTAATAAGCATACATTTTGGCCTATGCACCGTATTTAAAATAAAGAGAAGGGAAGCATTATTGATGTAGTTTTCTTTTAATTTGCCAAGAAGTCTGCTCAGACAACTGTGCGTGGCACAGAGGAAAAATGTGGAAGCAGCCGGGTGAGAACGATCTCTGGTAGTCGGCCTCCTCTACTTTTCCGCTTGTCTGAAAACTCCGGAGATGAAAGTATGAGCGATGTGGCATTTGACTCTCTACCCTGCTCACCTTCCTCAGCAACACCTCACAGCCAAAAGATGGACATGCTTAGTGAGTGAGCCTCACTTCCTTGATCCTGAGCATTTGGCAATGATTTGTTTTATGTTAGCATGTTGAATTTGGTCCCAAATACTTGTCTTCCAAAGAATACTTGGCATTCATGTTTAAGCAGTAATAAAACTCATCTTTATGAGATACTGCTGTGAAAAACTAAGATGATATCTAAAGCTTCCTTCTCAAGCATGTTATTCTTAGAATAAGGAAAAAATGTTTTTCTTCCTAGATTGGCCTGTGTTCAATGAAGTGGATAACTTGGTTCACAAAGACGATGATCAGCTTGATAACCAAAGGGTGAGTGTCTTCCTGACAGAAAATGAGATTGCAGTTCCTTAATGAATTTAAAGTACTACCAGTAGGCCTTGTAAGGGCACAAAAAGGCTCTCTGCCTGCTTTCAGTGCTATAGGTCATATTGCTTTCATGAATCTGTTGTTTTTCCTTTGTTGGAAACACTTTGTTTTAAAACAATCTTTTTTCTTTCTTATTTTTCCTTCAGAAATTTATTTGCATCTAGTGTATTTTAACAGATAGTACAGTGTGTATCTGTTTACCTGTGTGCGTGTTTTCTCTCTGGAGCTTGTGCCAACTTTTGTGGTGTGAAAGCTAAACAGAATCCCCATTGATTAGCTCTCTGTGAATACTGACACTGTGGGCTGTCAGAGAATCCCCTGAGGAGACTACCACAAGTATTATAAGGGCATTTTCCTACACTGGGGCCTTAGTTCCAGGGACTACCAGATATTGGTTTATCTTTTAACTGGCTACTACTGAAGAGTGAAAACTATATTAAGTGGACTCTTGGTCTGATCTTGTATATGAGTCTTTGAATTCTGAGTATTTAAGAGGGAGTGTAAGCGTGGACTGGGCCTTCTGAGTCATTAACTCCTGTTCTGTCGCAGGTAGCACAGCTTCCAATCCTTTTCAACCTGCAAACCTATGTATCTAATTAAAACTAGTATAAGATTTGTCCTGTGGGAAATATCCAGCTGAGATCTTTACAAAGGATGGTGCTGATACTGTGTTGCTTTGTTCTTTTATAGGATTTTGAAAATGGTGGAGACAGTGGCTATCCCAGTGAAAAGAGAAGTGAACTAGAAGATTTGGATCATAGAGACAGGGTAAGAACTTAGTTTGAGGTTATCAGTGGGTTGGATCTCTTGTTCATACTTGAAGCAAATCTGTAGAAAAATCTCTCTCTCTCTTTTTTTTTTTTTTTTTAATCCCTCTTGCTCTGATTTGTAAATGGAGGAAGTAGTTGGAAAGAAATTCACACATGCTGCAAAATTACTTACTCATCTTGGGAATGGTAATGACACTTTTGCAGGAAAAATACTATTTGTAATGAGGAATTTAATTTCAAATGTTAAATTTGATTGCGTGATGTTGAGTTTTTTTGAAGTGTTTTATATTGCATTTGAAAGCCATCTGTTACAATCAGCTTTTGTTATAGGGAATCCATGTATATGACCGACTTTCAGACTCTTACCCTCCCTACCTTCTGTGACTTCATATAATTTGAGATACCACAGAGCTCAATGTTATAGTGAGTTAATAATATGCAGCTTTGGAATTCCTGTGGGTCAGTTGGTTACTCCTTTAAAATACAAACTTATAAAGAAATGCTTCTTGACCTGAAGACCATAATTCGGTATTTGATTAGTGGACAGGAAAGAGAATACTGCTTCCAAGCATGCTACCTCTTTTGTATCAAGAAATCACCTTTGAGGGGGGACAATGTATTTGTTGTAGAATATCTAGTTAACAGGACTAAAGCCTGGCTGTGCAATATTTTTTACCTCTTTTTATATCAAAACATCACTGAGAGAAGAGAATCCAATGGAAACTATTTTCATTACTGTTGCTACTAATTTTGCTGGATAGGAATAGTCCAGAGGGGTAACTAGCATGCATCAGTTGCTGAAAATTAAGTGATGCAAATCTTTACATTAACACAGGGCCATTCAAACAACAACCGAAGACATGAATCTGATGAAGACAGTTTGGGAAACTCTGCAAGGGTAAGTAAAGCAGCAATGTTAATATACAATGAGTCTACCACTCTGCTTGTACTTTGTTCCACTCATCTGCCATCTAACTTCACATCACAACATCAGATGTTAGTTTTCTTTCCTTTTCAATGCAGAATAATATTTCTATCAATAATAACTTACTCCTTAATGTTCTTCTCTTTTTTGCTTTATTTTTCAATTAAACAAACACTATTAGAAATAAATTTTGTCACCTCCATGAATGATCCCTAGTGTAAATTAATAATTCTACATGAATTTCTCACCATTTCATATTGGGGGAGGAGATCTGCTTAACTAGATACTTCCTTTTTGTGCTTTATTTATGGAATTGTGTCCTATACATGGCTGGATGACTTATTTTTAAAACTTGAGTGTTTGAAATGTGTGAAGATAGTTGTTTGCGCTATGTATGTTACTTGGGCTGGGGAAAAAAAAAGTTCTACTTGTATGTGTTTACAAAATGTAGCTTCTGTGATAATTAGTTTCTCTGACTAAAAACAACTTTCTTCTGCAAGAAAAAAAATTGACAACAATGAATAAGTTAATTAAATGTGCTTTTCAGAATTTTTTTTGTAGTGATTATGTATTGTGTTTCTGGAGATCGGAAGAGCTTTAACAGACTGAGGATCAGTGCCAGTAGTCTGCTGTATTGTGTTTCCTGTGTGTGCCTCCAAGGGCTTTCATTTTGATACTGTTGTTTTCAGCTAGTGTTTCTGATCTGCCCATGATTTTTAATAGTAGTTTATTATCACTTGTGTTGGACAGCCTGAGAAGCACTATGTATCTGTCTATTTTCTTCTGAATTGTTACTGAGATGAGTTTCATTTTTCTAGAATTGCTGAATGTGTTTAAAATTTTTATTTATTTATTTGAAACACTGATCAGAAACGTATGGGTTTAATTTTATGTGTATAGGTGGCCTCACTGCTTGCAGTGTGAATATTCAGCTGCTTATTTTCATATGTGCTTATCTTTTGGTTCAGGACTTAAAGATTATTTTGCATGTTTGACACAGAGCACAGAAATGGAGTTTTACTACTTTTTGTTGTTGTCTTGGTGTTTTAGTGAAGAATAGTAACCAATTACTCAGCTACTAATGTGACTTTTGAAACCAGTATCTTAATTTACCATATTTACTAATAAGCTGTAGTATGATTAGATTTTTAGATTTCTGAATGGTATTCCATATAAATAGTTTGAAAACTTTTAATTTCAGATACAAATGATAGTATATTCCTATTTTAGGTCAGTGTGGAGAAATGGAATCTCTACAACGCTTCCAGAGTCCACATCCACAGACCATCCTGTGTGGCTCAAGAAATTCAGAGGCTCAATGCATTAGAACTTGAAAAGAAAATTGGGAAGTCAATCCTTGGGAAGGTAGGATGAGTCTAATAATTCTGGTCTTTCCAACTGGAAAGAAACGTATTTGTTACTTACAAAGTGGTGTCCGTCTGCACTAGTTACTCACACAAACAAAAAGAAATATTACGCCATAGCTTCATGTCACTTAGTCATATTTTATAAAGGAAGTCTGAACTCGCTAATGGATGACTTCCCTGTGCTTTTGGACTTGCGACATCTGAACTCTTTTGGGAAGGACCCTGCTGTTCATTCATCTGCCCTCCCAGGGGCATCAGGCAAAGCAGATAAAGCACAGTAAATGTGATGTGCCTGACGCTCATACATTGGAAGTAGGCCTGGCTTGGCTCCTGATGAATAGCAGCATAGATCAGCTCTTTTTACCCCAAACTCCTCCAGACAATTCAAATGTGAATTAAGTTTTGGCTTATGCATGGGCTTGAGTCCACACTCAAAACACTGTGTAGACCTTCCCAAACATCCTGAGAGCCTCTTGCTGTTTGAAAAGAAACATGCCTTTTGTGGGGCGGGGGGCGGATCAAAATCCCAATGCAAGTTTGGAATGAAATCTTACTCCCATTGAGGGTTCGGTGGTACCAGAATTTTACCTTGAATAAGAGACCTTCTTTGCTTTCTGTGTTTCAGATTAATTCTCTTCCTGTGTGGGCTCTTGCTGTACAGAAAGGTCTATGAGTGAGGATTACTGTAGTTTGCCCTTCTGGCTGGGGCGTTAGGACTTTGCAGACTGTGGTGCCACCTAGCCATGGTGCTTTTTACTACAGTTCCCTCCTAAAAGTCTCCAAGGCCCCTATGCTGGGACAGGCACATGCTCCCTAAGACCTGGTGCTCTGGAGTGACTGCCTTCTGGGTACAGCTTAGGGTGTAGTAGTGTGGGGCAGCTTCTGTCTTGCTGAATTAGGTCTTTCTCAAGTAATCAAGTTTATAAAGCTGCGTGTGTCAGCAGTGCTTTTGGCCTGTTGAGCCTATTAAGGCACACGTCAGGCTCCAAGTCCCCGAGTGGTCAAGCTAGCCCTCTACTCAGATTCAGTTTGCTCTGACATGTGCATCTGTTGCCTTGTTTTGCCCTGTGTAGTTGTCTGCAAAGCAGCGAGTTAGCTTTATGCAAGTAGTCACCTCAAATAACTATTTTTTAGATAAGAAAAGTGTGGACAGACAGCTTTGGAGGAATTAGAGCTGCACTTCGTACTGGTGTATCTTTCTTGTACGATTGTGTTCTAGGTTCATTTGGCCATGGTTCGCTACCATGAAGCTGGGCGTTTCTGTGAGAAAGACAAGGAGTGGGATCAGGAGTCAGCTCTGTTTCACCTGGAGCATGCTGCAGACTGTGGGGAGCTGGAAGCCATCGCTGGACTAGGACTCATGTGCTGCCAGCTACCCCATCACATTCTTTCAGAGGTCACTCTGGAGGTAAATAGAAAGATCATAGAAAATCTAAAATCCAGAATTTTGTTCCCTTGGAAGAAATAGCATAAATATTGCAGGAAATGAAGACAAAACAATAACCATGGTTGTGTGTTCTTCTGTAGCTACAGCATTAAACATTCCTCTTCAGGGATAGCTTTGTAATTAAGGACTTGGACTAAGCTCCAAAGAAGCTGCCTAAATGATATTACTAGAATATCACTGCATAGCTTTAGGAAGTTTTTTAAAGTGATCTTTACTATTCAGCCCCTTGGCTTCTTGTGGCTGGGCCTGCTTCTCAGATGTATTAAACATTTGCAACAATTACTGGCAAGGAGAAACTGCATTTAATGATAGAGGAAGAAAGGGATGGATTTATTTAGAAACAACAATTTTAAAGGTTTTGTTTGTTTTACTAGGACACAAAGGAGAACAGAAGAAAAGGATTTGATTACTTACTGAGAGCAGCAGAAGCTGGAGACCGGCCTTCCATGATACTAGTAGCAAGGGCATATGATACAGGTGTAAATCTTGGTTCAGACAGGTACTGTGCATGACTGGGTAATCTAACCTAGTGGTACTTCCACGCAGAATAATAATATTCACTGCATATTTTTCATTCACATGAAGATCTATTAATAATGCTGAGAAATGTTTTAGAGCCATTTCAAATGTACCTAGCTGTGAATAAGAGCAGAGTTTAAATCATGATACATCAACAGAGTTCTGCTGCTAAATATCTGCATGTGTATCACATCCATCTGCATGTTTGAGTTTAGTCCTGATGGTGAGACAGAGGTTGCACTGTGGTAAACAATTCTTTTTGCTCTGAGATGGTTGACAAAATTTCCCTTGGCTTCAACAGGAGTTACATCCTTTAAAATCCTAGGATGAGTGGAAAAAATGAACCCAAGAGGGTCTGTCTGAGATGTATTACCCTAAAAATAATGGCAAAGTATTTACAACTGCCTCCTCCTAAGTGATTTTTTTGAAAGTAGTTTTAAAAAACAGTGAGGTTTTTTTTTTCCTAATTAAGTTGTGAAAGAACCTAAAGAACAGGACAATAGGTGAAGTTGTAAACTGATTATAGGCAAGACAGTCAGATGGATGATACATTCGTCACAATTGTTGCCTTTCACTACTTCTCATAATAAAAATAAGAATGGAAATTTCACAGAAACATGGTCCTAAAGTTGAGGTTGTTGCTTCTAATTAAGCATGATTTTAAATTTTAAGACTCCATGACTTAATTTCTGACTAAGAAATAGATTGTAATTTGCTAAAAAATTATGCAGTATATTAGGTTGATTTTTGATAAATTTTGATAAAGCCTCCATGAGAGCACAAGCTTTCTTGGAGAGCACCAGGACTCTGAAGAGCTGGTGCAGAATTGAATCCTGAACCTCCAATGCAAAGTATATTTGTTTCCCAAGGTAACTGTCTTCAAAAATTATTTTTAATTTCAGAGTGCAGGATTGGAAGGAGGCGCTGTACTGGTACAATGCTGCACTGAACATGACTGACTATGATGAGGGAGGTGAATATGATGGCACTCAGGATGAGCCCCGGTATCTGCTCCTAGCCAGGGAAGCAGAGATGTTAATGACAGGAGGATTTCACTTGGACAAGGATCCACAGAAATCAGGTGAGTCTTCATTTTTGTTCCTACAATCAGTAATCCCGCTTTTCCTCTCTTCTGCTCAACATGTACCCCAAAAATACATTTCCTGGCTCAATTGTTATAAAACATGTAGAGAAAGATCGGTGTCCTGAGTTTGTGGATGAAGCTGCAATGACCCCAGGTGATATATAATGCTGAAGATGGTGAAATAAGAGATTCTGCTGATGCCAGAGATGGTGGGTGGTGCCAGCTCCAATCCTGTGACATGCTGAGTCCATAGAAAAGGAACCTTCACTCCCTGTGAGGCCACTAAACTGCAGGTTGCTGCTTGTGTTTTGAATTACAGCTGTAACTCTCAGGCCCTACACAACACTGACTTAGCCATTATGTAATCTGCATGTCAGGAGCTAAAGCCTTACAGTCGTCTTGGGGGTTATTACTGACCAGTCATATTTATGATCCTTGTAAATACATTAAAGAGTCATACTACTGTCATATCAGCAGTCAGTCATACAACTTTGAGTTGGAAAGCAAAAGCCAGGTTCCCAGCTGGTATAACTGCTGATACTAGTAGAATACACTGTTAAACCCATACATCCGGCCCTGTAACTTGACCTCAGTTTCTCTTTAGTTTCTCTTTTCATACTTTAATTGCTTCAGGGTAAAGAGGTGGCTTTTTTTTGCCAGCATAACTCTGATACTATTTCCTCCTGTAGGTGAACTGTACACAGAAGCCGCAGAAGCAGCAACAGAAGCCATGAAAGGTAGACTGGCAAATCGGTACTACCAAAAAGCTGAGGAGGCTTGGGCAATGATGGAAGAATGACACTGCAATTATGCAGTTCTTGTATATAAGATTTTTATAGAATTATTGTACTTGCCGCTAAAAAGATGTATTTTTATGTGCTGTTAACAGTTTGTGGTTTTCATATTTTAGTTTTATAACTTTATTTTGAGAGAAGAAATCTGAATATAAGTAGTATGTAGGGAACCATGGTGTACTGTTACCTATGTTTTAAAACTATAATACCAGTACAATTGAGCTTTTATATTTTTTTAACTGTTATGATTTGTTTGAGAAAAATGAAGCTGATCTGTTTACATTGCACATGCCTAGCTTTTTACACAGCAAATGATCAGTGTGTTTACATTTCTCTTCTCCTCCCATATATTTTCCTAAATCCACATCATGTCTTCATTTTTGGTGTATCTCAAGTTTAGTTGTTGCCCTTTGAATGTAAACATATTTTCAATTTAAGTATGTGAAGCATGCATCTACTCTTAATAAGTGGTTCCATTCTATCAAGCTGGTGTCATTTGGCTCTGTTGATACTCTTCTCAAATCAATTCCAGATACAATCTTTAAGTTTGGAAATAAAAAAATGGTGCTTCTACTTTGGCACCTTGAGTATTCAGGGTGGGATGTATGTTTTATTTATTACCAGCAGTGCGTATTTTCAGATCAGATCTGAACATCACTGTTTCTGATGAGGTGAGGCATTTAGCTACCTCTCTCATTTCAACATTTTGTACCATATAATAACCTATTTGCATAAAATCATACTGATCTCATATTTGTCCAGTTATGATTAGTAAAAAGATCTATAACATATTGCTGGTATGTAGTTATTTTTACAGTGACATCTCAATTTACAGTGAAGCTGGATCCTCTCACTTAAAAATGAAAATTTACTTCCCACCATTTCTAGAGAGATATTTGAAAAGTCTAGAGAATGTTTGTTCACCTATTTCTGTGTATAGAAAATAATTTATCTAGTGTAAATAACTTCATATGTTTGATCTGCTGTCTGATGGTTCATGAATTAACTTCACATGATACTGTTTGTTAAATTTAAGCTGATTGCTAAAGAATACACGCATAGCTTTATAAACTTCCAGATTATACCAGATAATTTATTAAACACTATTCTATGGTATAAATCTTACTTTCTTTGGTATTAGACATATTGTGGAGTTCTGCACCTGTATTTTAGCATCCTCTCTTAAAGTTTAGAAGTGAATTTCCTGAAAAACCTCTCTTCTTCACAAGAGATAGAGGGTCATTGTTAATGGCAGTTAAAGAAAAATATATTTCTGCTGGTTACAGGAAGAAGGCATTATTATCCCCAAACACTTGAATTTCTGTATCCTGTTTACATGCTCCTAAACCAGTAATGGGAAGACAAATACACCATGGTGGTTGAATTATCATTACACAGAGGTAGGTTTCTTTCAAATCCAGTATTATGTTCCAAAGCTCCAGTGCCATCTCTACAGTTGTTATAGGAGCTAGTCCTATTTCTTGGTCTTGGTTAACAGTAGTTCTGTAGGAGATGAAGCCAGAAAGGTTCTGTCTTCAGGCTTTTCAGTCCCTGAGGTTGTAGATTGGCATGAATAAAGGGACAACCACTATGGAGTGCAGAATGATTCATAATTCTCACCAGCCTCACTCTAGCAAAGCTGTTAGGTAGGTAATAAGCTAGATATTAAAATGCTCAAGTTCTTTGGACCTAATATGCTGAAACTGAACTAGAATTTGTACGATCACAGCTTAGGTGGATACTTTAAGTGCCTATCCACAGTTCTGCTTTAGGTGCCTACAGCCTCTTACGGATGTGGCCTTTTGCTCTTTCATTCAAAGCCGTAAAATAACAGCTCTTGCGCCCTTCATCTCTGAGAACAGTTGAACAATCACAGTGTTTTGTGCAGAACTGATACAGTATAGGCACTATAACATACACAGAAAAGGATTAATTTTTCTGTACAGTGTTGATGCCAAGACTGAGATTTTTCCATGAGAAAGAAGCAGATATGTAACAACCCCACCACCCTTGTAGGGAGGGGAGGAGATTGAATGTGTCCATCCAAAATATAAGTAAGGGACTTAAGAGTATAATTACTGAAACTCTTTGACATAGTTTAATTTGCTAATTTCTGTAGTTGCTAGAATTGCTGATAGTTCTCTGGTATGTAAATCTGATCACAGCTCTGAAAAATGTAATGATCAATACTTTTTTTGTAAACGTTACTTTTTTAATGATGTAAGCTGCATTCTGTCATAATGTGGTATCGTATTATTTAGCTATACAATAAGTAGGAGTTTGAATGATTTACAAATTAAACTGGTTTACAGAAATATGCTCAATTTTATGACATTATTTTGAAGAGAATATGTTTGACAGACTTTTGGAATTATATTGCTATATGCTGTATTTTTAATCTATTCACAATGAACAAATAAAAATTATATTTTTTAAAATCTGAAAGCTTAGCCCTGCAAAACTTACCCAGATGCAATGTTCCTGGGTGTCAGTGGGAGCATTGCTTGGGTAAGGACGGCAAGGTGGGAACCTTGTTTGTGTCAGCTGTGCGAGTACTGATGGCTTGCACCACTTAGTCATGTCATTCACTTCATCTGGTTTCATTCTGGCTGGTCAATAAAGTTACTCTTTTTGACACATTTTTCAATAGTTCTGGTTTTCTTTTTGGTCTTGCTTTTTTTTTTTTATTTGCCAAGGTTAAATCCTGGTATCGCAAGCTCCCAGAAATCTTCTGTATTGCTTTTATTTTTCCATCTCTGATTTCATGTACTTTCAGCAGTCAGAGCTAAAGTGAGAGGAAATAGCTACATGTATACCAAGAAAATATTTTCCTCAAGAAAACTAATGCATGCAGTTAGATCTGCAGTGCTGGTAAAGTAATACAGGATACAATGTAAGGACTGAAGTGCTCACTTGCAGGACTGTTAGAGGCCCTTTATGCCTCCAGTCTTTGCCTAGACATGAGGAAAACAAATAGCAAATATTTGGCTTGGATGATTAGAGCTGGGAGAGTTCTTGTAATGAGTACAATATCTAATTATATACTGTCTTCTTTGTGTGTATATTCCTTCTTCTGTACAAGAACAAACTATTCTGGTACTAGCCCTTTTAAATTATTACAACTGGAACCCTTATTGTTGCTTTTTTATTGCTTTAATTAAACAGGTATCATTTATTTTACCTGTATAGTTTGAACAGTATGAGATTGTTCTATAGCAGAGACACTTTGCAGTAATGGAATCTCCTAACACAAAAGCCCCAGTTGGGCTCTCTTAAGCCAGATTCACTCCAGTATCACTAAGATTAAAAAAAAAAAAACAGTGAAGTCTGGCACTGCAAGTCTTTCCTTTAGCTATAGCTGATGTACCAAGAGTTGGAGCCTTTGGCAAATGGACCAAAGGAAGTAGCAGATACCATCCTTCAGAATCATGAACATGGTGGACACACATTTAAGTGAAAAGTATAAATAAGAATATCACCTATTTCTTAATTATGGCTCTGCGAGTCTGATACGAATTTTGCTTTTTTTTTTTCCTCTCATAGGTGTAATTCCACTTCTGTGAGTAGAGTAACTCCTGACAGACAGAGGTATAATGTAGGTCATAATGTAGGTGGGCCAAATCAGAACTTCTCATCTGAATTTTAGAAGGGAGGGTTACACCTGAATCTCTGATTGAACTCTAAGCTGGTGCTTCTGGGGGCGAGTCAGCCTGTTTTCTTGTTGAATGCTCAGGGGTGTCTCATGTGCCTCCCACTGCTGGAGACTGAACATTTTGTGGAACAGGCTCACAGGGGTACTCACCCATCAGACCTTCCCCGGTCCTTGGTCTGAATGTGATCAAAGTATAGGTGGCTCTTCTCTGCTTCTGTCCTGCATCAGGAAAGCAGTATAGTTATGCAAGTAGCTTGCACTGTTTGACTTTTCCAGTAAGTTCACTTTTTTTGGGGGGGGAGGGAGGGGTTAAAGTCCCATAATGACCATCTTGCCTCATGCCAGCTAAATTAGCAAGCTGGTGACCTAGCTGCGAGCCTAGAGGGAAGATCTGCTATTACCACCTTGAAGTGTCACAAATGGCTGATGTGAATATTCTTGAGTACATGGATTTGTACTGAGGGTGTGAAAACGCAGCAAGAAGGGGATCCCGTTCACACTTGTGTGTGTGCTATCATTCCTGAACAAAGTATCTCAGCAGATGCAAACCTGCAGTGTCCCGGAGCAGAGCCATCTCTCCCGCTGCCCGAGGCCCCGGAGAGGAGAGCAGGGGCTGGGGGACGGCTCAGAGGCTCCAGTGTTTGGGGGACGCACTGGGGGAGATGAACGGACTGAGGCTCCAGCAGGTTTATTCTCTGTATCCCATTTAAATGGACTGCCATAATTACAGCATTAATGCAGCCTGATTTAAGATTTTGTGGCCCTACTTCAGGCTGGAATTCTTTCCCAGATGCAGTTCTTCAGCTCTAACAAAGAAGCAAGAATAGCATCGTTTTCCAAGAAATCTCACCTGACCTCCAGGCAAAATGCATGCAGAGGCTCCCGAAGGCACCTTCGCAAGGTACTAGGTCAACGAGGAGGTGTTCCTACCCTTTCTGCAGAAGGCTGTGTTGGTGTAACACTACAGGCTCTGCCAGTCTGGTCTCTGTTGCAGCACAGCAGATGAAAAGGAAAAATCATAAAAGTCTAAGTTTGCACTTTTCAAATGAAGAAAGCTTGGGCTTTGAGTCAGGAAAAAAAATGTATAATTTTTGTATTCAGTGTGCAGGTGGAGCCTTGCCCCCGGCAGACCCATTCCCCTGAATTCAAAGGCTGGATGAGCCTGGTGCCGCTGCACGGTGCGGGAGCAGGGGGAGGGGAGCGGCGCTGCGCCGGGGGTGTCTCGGGGCCTTGCACTGTGGTATCCCCGTGGCAGCTCACCAGGGCGCAGGCAGGCTGCGCTGGGAGCAGCCCTGCCACGCGGCCCGGCCGTGTCTCAGCTCGCCCGCAGAGCTTCCCGCCAAGCCGCGCGGCTCGTCCGCGGCCGCAGGTGCCTCTGCTGCTCCCTGGGCTTCTGTAACTGCTCTCTGCACTGCTGCACCCGTGGCTTCGGTGCAGGAATGCGACACAAGCTCTGCTGTTTGTGGCGTGCAAATAGTAGGTAATGAGAGCGGCTGCTGGGACCAGTTCGTGGAAATGTGGAGGCTGCTCAAGTGGGAAAAAAAAAGGCCGAAAAAGACAGGGCTGATGCTGCAGTAAATCCTGTGCAGAAAACAGCCCCTGCGTGGCGGTAGCGTGGCCGAGCGGTCTAAGGCGCTGGATTAAGGCTCCAGTCTCTTCGGGGGCGTGGGTTCGAATCCCACCGCTGCCAGCGGCTTCTTTTTTTTTCCCTTCTGCGGGGCTCCGCCGCGGCCGCAGCGCCCCCCGGCGGGCGCGCCGCTGCCGAGGCATTGTGGGTAGGAGGAGGACCGCGTCCCCCACGTGCCAGCCGCAGCGACGCCAACATGGCCGCCGCCTGAGCGCCGCCCGCCCGCCCGCCCGCCGCGCCGCGCCGCGCCCGCCGCCGGGAGCCGGCGGCCCTGCTGCCCGCGCCGGCCCTCCGCCAGGTAGGCGGCCGCGGCGCCTCTCTTGCCTCCTCCCGGCGCCCGCGGGCGGCGGGGGGCCCTGGGAGGGGGCCGCGGCCTGGCCCGGGGTGGGCTCTGCCTCCCGGGAACGAGCCTCTCTGCGGGCGCCGCGCGCCCCGGGGGGCGGAGGCGCCGGTCGGGCGGGAGCCGCGGCCCTTCCCCGCGCGGCGTCGGGGCAGGGGGCTCGCGGCTGTGCGAGGAGGGCGGCGCCGCGGCGCGGCGCGGCCCGCTCGGCGGCGCCGGCTGCTGCTCGCCGCAGGGCAGCGGCGCGGGCGGGCGCGTTGCCGCAGCGCGGGGCGCCGCGGGGGCGCCGCCGGGCGAGGCTCGGCGCCGGCAGAGCGAGCAGCAGCCGACGCGGGCAGTTGGGTCGGAGCCGTGATTGCCGTGAGCGCTGGCGAGGCGCCTCGGCGCTTCGTGGCAGCGGCTGTTCTGCCGTGGCGCCGGGCCGGGCCGGGCCGGGCCGAGGGACCCTGGGCGCCCGCGCGGGCGGCGGGGGAGATGCGGCCGGTTCGGACGCGCCGCGCCGCCTCGTCGCCGGCGCCGCCGCTGCTGTAAGGCGCTGACAGGGCGGCAGCTCCTGCGCTGCATCGCTCTGTCGCAGGAGGAGTTTCGGGTTTCCGTGCTGCCGCTTCGGGGGAGCCGTCAGTACCGTCGGGTCTGGGTGTTAATGAAATGTCGGCGCGTTTCTTGCAGGTCTGGCCAAAGCCTGTTCGTGCCGGGTGGCATCCAGAGCTGCGGCCTTTCTGTTCACGGTTGTTTTAAAGTTTTCAGTAATAAAAACGGTAGAGCTAGCACCCAAATACCCTTCCAGGTTCAAGTTAGAGACAGGATTCTGCTTCATCATTGCCTCTTTTCCCTGTGCTTTGGACACAAAAATATTTTTTTCTTCATTGATTCTAAGTTGGTGACATTATAGGCAGCTAATGAGCACTTTCATTATGCCCTAGAGTTCATCACCTCTCAGAAAAAATGAGATTTATCTCTTGCCTTCCTGCAAGATTTCTGAAGTTTAATGATATGTATTAATAGTTTTCATTAACGTTGATTTACACCAGGAAAGTCCCTTTAAAAGGAAAAAAGTATCTACATAAAAGGATAATTTTAAACAAATACTTAGGTGACCATGCCTGATGCTTGGTAGTGTTTAGTTCCATGCTATTATTCTTCTGGTGTTTGTTTCTACATTCCTTATATGTAAGAGGAGAAGGCTCTAAGTAGACCGTAGACGTGAATTGTATCTGCACATTTTCAGTGGAAGCTTGTCTGATTCAGGGTAGCATCCTTCAAATAGCATGAGTGTTATAGATTGTTCAGGGACACATGACTTCCTATTCAGTAGTTATTTTTCCTAGGGTCAGTAGTTATTTTTATCCTTAAAGGAATAAGAAAAAATTTAATCTTTATAATCAGACATTTTGTTTAACCACTGGCAGCTGGATTCTGAAAGAGATTTCATGTAAAATTACATAAGCAGCCTGAGATGAGAGATCAGAAATCAAGTCCTTCATGTTAATTTTTTTTCTCTCTATCACCCCCGCCCTGCTCCCCCCCTCCCCCCCCCCCCAGCCCAGGGAGTCTTAATTTCTCTTCCACAGAGTGGAATAACTTCCTCAGGAGAGGAGACCAGGATTTCACACACTTGGTGCTCAGAAAAGGCAGGGAAATAGGGGGGTTATTTCCCCTCTGGGGGCAGGGGGGTGAACCCAGGCCTCCCCCCTGCTGAGCATTACCCCATGTGGTCACGCGTCTCAGGCACCCTCCCAGCCTGGGCTCTCTCTGAGTGGAAACGGCAGTTGCTGCATTTTTTTGCAGAGCCCCATGCTGTGTACAAGGCTGGCTTTAAGTGAACCTGCTGTGTCAGGCCATGCAAGAGACATGAGTAGGGGAAAGCAAAATTGGAGCTGACAAATCTCATTTCTTTAAAATAATATATGCATGTTTGTATTTCTGGGAAGAACTGAGTGTCTAATAGCAGGAGACTCCTAGTTACTCGCTCTGATGTTGCATACTCACAGTTGTGCCGAAACAGCCCTAGCCTGGTAGTTAACTGAAGATACAGGCTTTTCACGACGAAGATTTTCTGTTTCTATGACATAATTCCCAAATATGAATGTCAGATATTAACTAGCAAAATTTCAGACATGGCTGTATGGTGGGAAGAATCAGGGATGCACCGGTGCGTGATGAGATGGCAAGTTCCAGTCCTGTACTAGGAAGAGTGCTTTTTTGGTACTGAGGAATTCACCTGCAAGTGAAAAATGAGGAGTCATATTTCTAGCCAGGTTGGCATAGACAGTATATGAACCAGAGGTAGTGTCTGAATGGAGATTTGCTTGTGTAGTGGTGTTAACAACACTTGTATCCAAAATGCCTATCCAACTTCTCTGAAAGGTTTCTTAGACATCCGTGTGTCTCTTAATGTGATGTTTTGAGAAGGCTGCCTGTCTATTGAAGTGTATTGAGCATTTTAAATTGGGCAATGGACTTTGCATTTAAAACAAATTATTGATAGATGATAGCTTCTCTTTCTTCTCTTGCAAGCTTTGAATTGCCGGCTGATCTTGGGCTCTGCCTCTTTCTCTTTTCTTCCTCCGTAGGAGGTCCAGCAAATAAACAAGCTGGCATCAGGGAGCAGAAGATGGTGAGGAAGAGTTCCTGAACATAGATCTTATTTTTTTGCCCGATCTTTGGTGTTAAAGCTTTTCTCAGTCAGTTTGTAGGAGGTATATTTTTTTATGCTTATCTTGACCAGCAGTGGCTGGTTAATGGTGTTTTAAAGGATCTGAAGTAATTAACATTTTTGCAGTGTCATCATTTGTAAATCCATCTCTGTTAGATTTCAGCAGGAGAAACAATTGTTGCTTTAGCTGAGGGACCTGCTTTTACCTAAAGGTTTGAATCAGGCATGATATTGCCTCCTGCACTGCGATTTGAACAGGATAATTCTTTGGTACAGAGCACCTAGTCCTCAGCTTATACCAGAGTCTATTTTCTTTATACTGTGTAGAATAAACACTTTGCTAGTCTTTATGGTTTAAGCTTGCAAGATTGCCAGAAGAAGGAAGAAATTTTGCAGAGAGCAAAGTGAGGCAACTGGACTACTCTTCCAGGGTGCTGCCTGAGCATGACCTGGAGTCTGGCCCAGGCTGTTGCTTTTTGACACTGTTGAGGCACACCAGAACTTGCCCAGAGCTGTGGAGATGTCTCTGGGCCGAGGCTGCAGCCCATGTTGGCGTGGCCCTAACAGGGCGGCTGGTAAACCTTCATGTTAATAAGAGGTTGGAGGAGGCTCCAACATGTCAGTCCTTTCTCAGCTTTTCCTTGTTTAAATGGAAGCAGAAGTACTTTGTTATCTTGCAGGATAAGGATTTAGATGAAATTGCTTGCAGGCTATTTTGTTTCTGCCTCCACTTTGAGCAGTCCAGGAGTTCTTGTTTTGACTAGTTTTGCTTTGCTTCTGAGGAGCTTGGATTATTTCCATGCAACTGAGTGCAATATTGAGGTCAGAGTTATGAAGTAAGATCTGCTGTTCTGTTGATTGTGAAGGTCTCCATGGGTGTCCAAGAAGTGCATTTTGGAGCTCTCATTTAGAAATAGAGTCTGAAGAGTGGTAGGCCCATTCTCAGCCAGCAGACAAGACTGCAACACATCATGTGAATGAAATCCAGAAGAGCACGTTTACAGAAGGGGATTTTGACTGGTCCCAAAGAACAGGCTTTTTCCTTCCCTCTGCTCTTTAGCTGGAAGCTCTTTCTATTGCCTACTTTCAAGGAAATTTTTTTTTCTGGGAAGTGAAACCAGTGAACTATATAGGACTGTCGTTAGTGACAGTGATGGGTGCTGTGGCTATTTCAGAGCTTGCACTGACCGGTACAATGTGTATAAGCTGGCTGGAAAACGAGCTGCTACGAATATGTAATAGTTATGCAGCATATGAAATATACACTTAATGCAAGTACATTACGTGCTCTGTAGAGCACTGATTTAGTGCTTTCTTACACAGCTGATAACTTTGACAAAAATTACAAGGACTTAATTATCTTTGAGATATCTACTTGTCTTTTATTTTTGGTTGCAGTTGGCCAAGAGATTGTGGAATATTGGGAATCTGATCATGCGAACCCATACATTTCTTCAAAAAACAGACTGAACAGGTTAGCACTGAAAGGAACCGAGTTAAATTGAGCAAATACTACATGTGGTACATGGCACAGATGTAGTGAGTCATAAGATATTTTTGTTTTCCTTCAGGTTGTGCCAAAGAAGAAGCCAAGAAAAAGCGTTTTCTATCCTAGCATGGCAAATGAAGAAGATGATCCAATTATACAAGAGGTAAAAGTGGACCAAGCCTATAGCTCGTGGTATCATATCTTGCTGGAAAAATAGCATGCATGGTGTCAGACTCAGCAGGGAGATGTGCTCAGGTTTTGCACCCTTTTTAATCTGTCTGCATTAGAAGAGGAACATGAGGGGGGAACTTGCTAGTACCACTGTGCCCTTTCATTGGCTCCATTCTTCATTTCTTACAGCTGAGAAAAAATAGAATGATTTTGAAGAATTATTTTCTGTTAAATTTAAGTTATGCATTTTATGTAATATGAAGCTGCTGAGTATCTTTTTTGTTGACCCATTAAATTAAGTGAAGATAAGATGTTTTTGTGTCTTCTTCTAAAACAAGCAGTTGTGATATCGTTCTGGATGTCTTTAAAGGACTGTTATGTCCTAAAAAGTAGCCACAGTATCTTGCTCACTTTTTGTATAAATTCGCACGTAAGAGGTACAAGGACAAGCTCACAAGGAGAAAAGCCATGAGAAGTGGGAATTGACAGGAGTGTTTCCAAAGGCAGCTAAAATGGCAGCTCCCATCTGTGATACTCATGAAACGTCTGCAGATTTCAGGTGCCAGTGGCAAAATGCTAACGCAAAGTCAGATTTTTGAATGTGTTTGTGTCTTGTCTACTTAAGAAAAATTTTATGACAAAATATTTGGTAATGAAATTACCTTTCAGTCATACTGCCAAAGAGAGAAAACTGTGTTCTGCCGAACATTTTGATGACTTCAGTCCCTTAGGCAGATTTTTCTGTTTCATTGTTGTGTTTGCTGACTAGCTAGAGCCACTGTCCCCTGCCTCATCATAGTAAAACAAACAAACAAAAAAAAAACCTAACAAAAAATAAATTTCATGTCAAAATCAGCAGAGAGGAAGCCTTCCTCAAGGGAGTCATGAACCTGTGCCTTATTATTAGGGTTCCTAATGAAGTGCTAAAATTGACAAAATTTGAGCCCTAGGGGTTTTACTTTTATCTGAGGTTTGATTGGTCATAGCTGTTTATATGATGAAAGTCGTTTGCTTTTTAGATTGACGTGTTCCTGGCCAGAAGTCTGCTGGAGAAGCTGTATCTGTTTCAGGTATTCAAGTTAACTTTTTGAAGGAAGTGTGTGTGTGAACATGTATATGTACATATGCACATAAGTGTATGTATACGCATATATATATGTATATATGTGTGTGTATATATGTATGTGCATATATATACACACATATGTATACATATATTTTAGAAAATTATACATATATGTATGTATGTATAAGAAAAAAAAATAAATAAATGCATAGAGCAGTAGCCTTTCTTGCGGCTTCAGCCTGCCAGGGTCTTGGGTACAGGCAAACCTGTTTGGGTCTCCCTCAGTAGAAACATTTAGTATTAAATTGTTGCCAAAAGAGAGGAGTGGCCATTCTGGGCACAGAGGTGTCATTAAATAACTCTCTCTTCCCTTTTAACACCCTAGAGTAGTGCTGTTGGTAGGTCGTGCCTTTTTTTGTCATGGTTTGGGTAAATCTGCAGTCTCCTTTGACCATCTTCCATCATCACTGATTTCTGCCACCTTTGCTTAAAAAAAAAAAAAAAAAAAAAAACTTCTAAGACTGGCTCTATTTAAGGCTGTGCAGTCAGTAGACTCAAGAATACCAAATTAGGCAGAGTAAAGAGAGAAATGCATGATTTGTTTATATTGAGATCTTTTCCATTGCAGAAGGGAGTATTGAAAAGACTTCTGGATTTTTAGATGATTATCACCACAAATGTGTCTCTATGCCCAGTTGTTGAGTTCTGCAAGGCTGCTCTGGGAAGTTGGGTTCGGAATTCAAACCAGTGCAAGGCATCAGAAGAGCCCCCTTATGTTGTGAGGATAAAACTAATGAGCGATTAGAGGTAGAAGTATGTTAGGAAGCCAGAGGTCTGGTTTCCCATTCTGCCACCGAATCTCTCTGAACAATTTTATTCTCGTGTCTCACTTCCTCCATCAGCAAAATGGGAAGCCTTTTGAGACATTTGAATGAAATATTCATTATAAACTGGTGGTGCTCGCTAACAGACCTGCTGCCTCTGGTACAGGTGCTCAGCACAGCACCCGTTGGCAGAGTGTGGCTGGAGGCAGCCAGGTGTGCTGGCGTGGGCTGTGCAGCCTTGCCCCGAGAGACCAGCGGGCGCTCAGGGATGTGCAGTGCCTAGTGATGGGGGGCTCTGGGTGTTCTGGGGGAAATGGCAGCTCCCAGCAGACTGCTGCTGCTATAGCTGGAAGATTTCATTTTGTTTCCACCCTTCCCCTCCTCAGCATTCCCAAACTGTCCAGATAAAGAGGACCCTGGGACTAAAACTGGGTCTTGTGTCTTGGCTGGCTACATGTGGAACATGTCCTGTGGGCTAACACTGCTGACGTAAACCTACAAATATTTTATTTTTGAGTAATAAATCTCCAGAGAGTTGATACCGAGGAATGGGATTTTAATTGCTTTCAACACAACATGATGCCCTGACTGCTGGACTAATGTGTGGTACATTTTCCTGTGTGGTACATTTTCCGGTTTTATAGGTTATTGTGACTGACTTCAGGCAGGAAGTGAGGAGGAGGCTGTAGTGAGAAGAGCAGAGGACTGTGGGGAAAGCAGTAGTTTTTCTAGGCCATTCTCATAAATCCATTAACAGCTCAGAAGAACTGTCACTCATTTATTTTCTTGATACTTGTATCCCTCTGGAAAGTGGGTCTACATGCGAGGAGAAAAGTAAAGTTGAGTTAATTTCTGTGAAGTGCTTGATTTTTAAATTAAAAGGTTTTATCAAATGTATTTGTTTTCCAGTATCCAATTCGTCCGGCTTCTATGACATACGATGATGTGACACATTTATCAGCAAAAATAAAACCAAAGCAACAAAAGGTTGGTTATCATTGAAGTCCAGTCCATAGAAGTTGTTTTGTGCTGTGCAGAATGTACTTCAGAAAAACACTTTGTGCTATTTAGCTGTTCCAACTGTGCAGCTGCTTGTAGGATATCTCTCTGCTTGGAGGTATGAGGGAGTCTTTTATTGTATTTGCGAAGCAGAATTGACAGGAAAGTTTCCTCTAGAGAGGAGCCTGATTTATAAAGAAAGGGATTAGAGCCATGATGGAAAATCCACTCTCTTGATATAAAATAAAATCATTCAGAGAACCATAGTTACAGATGCTAATTTAGTCTGCAGGCGCTTGTGCTAATAAATCTTGATAGACAAGGCCATTACAATAGGGCCTGAGGAGGGTTGAGCTTTGGAGGTAAACTGTCTTTCAGTGGCTGCATGGGTCATGATTCATCTGCCTTTCCTGGCTATGGATCAAACAGTCCTTTTAAAATCAGTGAGGAATAGGTAGTGGAAGTATAACCAAACCCAGAATGTTTGTACTTGCTTACAGATGTATTCCAAAACCGTGTGTGTGATTTGAAGATGCCTTATCATGTAGAAGTCATAGAAATCTATTTCTGTGATACAAGGATTATGCTATGGGAGATCATTAAGGAAAGCACATGTGTGAACTTTGGAATTAGGATGGCTATTGTGTTAGGGAAGTCTTCTATAAAAATTAGCAAACATTTGTATTCTAAACCTTGTGCAGACCTGGGATCTGCCATCTCAGGCAGGGACTTGTGACTCTCTAGTTCAATTTGCAAGTAATATTAAAGGAAAAAAGTAAGGTGACAGCTGTGATGTATGAATTTAAGTGCTTTCTTACACCTTGGGGAAAAATGATTATATTGTTACAGTATATAAAGAGAGAGGCTGTGCAGGAAAACAGATTTTTGAATGTCTAAACTTAAAAATTGACAAGGAAAAAAAATCTGCTTGTAACTAGAAGTTTGGGGATTGGTTCTGTGCTAGGATCAGTACAA